>NC_139826.1:17576554-18004054 GCF_963691815.1 Echiichthys vipera
GAGTTCACATAGTTATATATGTGTACTGTATATATATATATATATATATATATATATATATATATATATATATATATATATATATATATATATACATTGATTCCTTCAATTACGCAGTGCTGTGTTCTTTTAAAAACTGTAATAACGGCAGGCCTATGTAACATGAAAAACAGGCAACCACATGGGGAGAATGTAAATTAATGAGAGGTAAAAAAAAAAAAAAAAGAGATACAAATAAAGATAATGGTGAGGAAAAAAACATCTCAAAAGACAAAGAGAAGGAGACATAGAAAGCAATCCTCTTCATGCACTGCAGTCTTAGTCCTTTACAGTAAGTGATCCAGACAGAAAGTCGTTTAAAAAGCTATTAGAAATGTTTCAAATCTCCTTGGAGAAAATGCAATAGAAAATGGAAAATGCATAATGGAACAAGATGTATCTAATCATGCCAACAGTCAACAGTCGAGCAGGGGCATTGCTTCTCCTGCATTGCTTCTCCTGCCTACTTCTCTATCCCACTCATTCTCTCCAATCCCAGCCTTTTTAATCTCACTGAGTGATTTTGAAATGCTGATTTGGATGTCAGGCAGCAGCTTGAGGTGAGGCCTTCACTTTTTCCTGACCCCACCATCCCTGCGTAGGTCTCTGGTGGGTGTAATACATCTTAATAGATGTGTGGCTGGTGCTGAATTATATCCAAAGAGTGCATGCCTGGATGTTTAAATAGGTGCAGTAGCCTAATGGACTAACTGAGCCTCTGCGGGAAGTTATTAGTCTGTTAAACCACCCAGCAGCTCTGCTAGAAGGTTCCTACCATAAATAAAGAATATTGTCTATTTTTCAGTCCTCTTGTCCTTATTTAAAAGCCTTCAGTGTGATATAGTGTAAATGTTTTTCTCTGTCAAAAACAGTATTTCTCAAAGATTACATCAAAAGAAAAGGTGGGCCGCAGGAAGGTTAAACAAGAACCCAAAATGACTCTTTGAGAACTGCTATCTCGTGTAAATGCTCTGTTATCCTCCTCTAGAGCTCTGCCATGCTGACACTTGTGGTTACTGAGGGATTTGTGAGGAAACTACAAAGCTTCTACGCTGACAAAAGCTGAATAAAGAGTGCTCCCACACCTGAGTCGTTTGGTGTGTTTTAAAAGAACCCTGAAGCATTTTGTCACATAGTCTGGTTGGTTTGGGGTTGTCATTCAAACTCTGGTGCAGACCAAACAAACAAACTCTGGTGAACCTGAAAACAAGGGTTTTAGTTTACTTCCCGGTGCACTATATTTTGGTTCACTTTAGGTGAGAATGTGATCCGACCAATTATACTATAGATAGTGAAACAAAAAACAGGGATGATTTAACAGATGATAACTTTCAAGTCCATAACTTATTACCACCATGTATCTCACTTGTCCGTGCAACAAGAACAATGGGAGAACTGTTGTTCTCCCTCTGAAGTATTTTTATGTATTTTTAACTTATACATGATTGTCAAGCACAGAGAAATGTTAGACAATCTGCTTCCTGTTTACACCGGCATGCACATGCCCAGTATAGGCAAATGGTCGCATGATAGGTGTTTTCAGACGTGTTCATTTGAATGGGGCTCAGTTCTGATATGGAACTAAAACGTGTGAATGGCCTGAGTTTTTGTTTCAAAGTGCTGTTTTAAATTGAAAACACTATATAGTGTGAATGTAGCCTAAGATCAAATAGATTATTAACTGTTTAGTATAAAATATGTTTCTTTTGCTTTTGCCAAATATGTATTTAGAAGAAGAGGTGGAAGAATTGCTTTTGATTACGTTTGCCAAGTATGCCAAGATGTCGAAGACTTGTTTGAGATCAAGGAAATATCGTAGTTTTGACGAAACATTGAATAAGTCAAAGTCTCCCAATTTGCGTCAAGTCAAGATTCTCAGTATCCAGCAAAAATCCCAATCCTTCTCACATGTCATGCTACAAATGTTCTAGGCTGGATTTGTAATTTACAAAATTAATATATCGCTTTCTGTACATCTCTTGATACAGGTCAGTATAATAAAGAATCAAGGCCATTCAAAAGTTGGGCAAATTTGGACAGTTTTGTGAGTTTGCAACCTGTCACAGACTAGCAATTAACATTTCTGTTTTTAGTTTAGTTTTTAACTATGTTTTCAGGCCTTTATTCGGTAGCATAACAGAAGGCAACATAACATAAACCAGTCATGACAATCAGGGAGTATTTATATTATTAAACAAAACCATAATATTTTCTTAACCTTAACCTTACTGTAGTTACCATGCACAGATGATAACTTTAAAAAAATCCTCCTAATCCCCTGACCATATCAGGCCAGGCATGATACTAAACATGTTTACAGTCTCATGCCTTTCATCTTATGCCAGGTATTGTATATAACAGCCTGTAGCTATAAAACCTAATTCATAACACCGTAAGAGTATGTAACACATATAGGCAGCCTCAGACACATTGTTTAGGCTGTGTGGATACAATCACATCCTGTTCAGAATCATATTAATCGCTCTAGGATGTGGAACCACCCTAAAACAGCAGGGTTTACGATCTTTATTGTCGGCCACAGTGTGAATGAAGCTGTTTAAAATCTGTGGCAATACCAGTAATCTGGGTGGTTCCGACTGCTAGTCAAGTGTGAGCCGTGATAATGTCTCTCTCTTTCCCTCTCGCTGCTCTTATCTCTCCTAATCTCCTCCTTGCTGACTGGCTAGCAGTTAAGTGGCGGTTTCTCTTTTCGTTTGAGGTCCCTACAGGGCTAGGCAACAGTGGCGAAAGACCATGCTAAGAAATTGCTTTCTGCTTTTCTCCAGCCCTTGCAAGCTGAGCAATTTACACCTGGGTGTCCCCTACCTTCCACTTGACAAAGGGTGAGAATACTGAGTTTATAAAAAAAAAGATGTGGAGAGAAAGAATGAAGGTAAAGGAAGGAAGATGACATAATACCTGTGAAACAGGAAGAGATAGGAGAGAGGGTGTCTATTGTTAAATTCCTCACATGGCAACTGTCTTGTTTTCTATGAGACGGACTCTCTACCCATCCATATATACAGCTGTTTCCTCATTTACAAGATTTCCTCCATCCCCACTCATTTCCCTTGACGCACACTTGGTATTTTTCCTCAAGTGTGAAACGACCTCAATAATGTTGCCCAAACAGTCTGTCGCCAGCATTGAATCCCTGGACAGCGTGCAGAAAACACCTGTCACTAATCAAAAGTCTTGTTTTTTTGTGGTTCGTCTTATCTTGTTGTGTGAATTCACGGCTACATTATCGCTGCCAAGAGACCCACCAAATCAGCCTCCCATTAACTGTTTGTGGAACAGATCCAGGATTCTTGAGGATGCTGTGCCACTTTAAACCTACAGCAGCTGTGGGTGTTTCTTGTAATTTCACCTTTATTTGTCAAGATATTCATTTTAATTAGTACGGTGAGCTTATTGGGAATCGGTCCAGTTCGCTTGCATACAATATGGCACTTAACTGGACTGTTTTAACCATAGTCTTTGTCACATATAAATAAATCAAGTCACACATCATTGGATGGCTGGCTGGTTTTTAGTCTTCCAGGTGACACTGCTGGCTTTAAAGGTCAGAACTGTTTCTCTGATCTGCTTCAGGTGCTGTGTCCGAGGGTTGCCACTGGCTGGACAAAGCTGCAGTCACACTATTCTGCTTTTTTGCACCAAAGCATCCCACTCAACTTTATTTTAAGCTATATTTATTTTAAATTACCTGCAGCTTAAAAAAGCACAAGATATATCAAGTGAGAGACAAGAGGAATATAGTGCAGTCACTTACGCTGACCTCATGAAACCGATTAAGATTAGACACTTATAACATAGCTTATTCCTACTACCATTTAAAACAGACTCTCTGCTGATTTGAATGGTTTTCTTCAGTGTTTCCCACACGCTGTGTCATGTCCTAATTTTTTCAGTGTCATTTTTTTTTCATTGTTGTTTTAACAATCTTCTGGACCCTCAGCCTGCTGAAGCCTGGCATCACCACACAGCTAGCGTACAGTAATGTCTTCCGTTAGTTCTCCTGGAGGACCCTAACAGCAATATGCAAAGTTAAGTCTGTTTCTCTGTGCCGTTGCTTCCTCACATAGAACTGGGCTGGTTAAAGTAAACTGGAATGAGTGCTAACGTTAGCCAATGTCTGCTGTCGTAGCTAATGTAAGGCTAATTGAAAAACCACGGCGGACTTGTACTCGGAAGTCGGGATATCCAAGCTCTAAGTCGGAGCTTTCAACTGGAACGATCTGAGAGGTCGGATGTCACATATATACATATATATATATATATATATATATATATATATATATATATATATATATATATATATATATATATCATAGTGTAATTTACAATTTTCATGTGTAAATGCGAACTACAAAGCAGGCCGTGCTAACAATGGCTAACTGTAGCCTGGTAGTTTCAGCCAGTGTTTTTTCCGACTTTGCAACTGAAACGCTGGTAACTCGGGTGTGATGTCATTCCCAGCTCTGACTTCTGGCATCCGAGGTAAATGGAACACACCAACACTTGCAGTTTTGAGTTTGAGGTGTTAGAGCCATTGCCGTAGATGTACGGTTGATGGCGACTTACTGCAGTCGAGCTGTCAGATTGTGCGCACTATTCTTTTTTCAAACTACAACTTGTAGGCATGTATACTGCCTCTGTCAGGACCAGAAGAATTGCATCCCCAGTACCTGTGGTACTGTAAAAAAACAAGTACCATCCAAACCCCCACCACAGCGACTCCCTGGTTGATCCAATAAGGAAGTGCCTAAAATTGCAGTTCGCAAAGTGTCCACAAGCAGGTTTTATAAGAAAGCAATTTTTCATTGACCCCCATGTTAAACAGGCCCATTTCACTTTTTGTACCAGGCTTGTTTTTAGTTTATTGGAGGTTAAAGTTTAGGAATAATTTGGGGCCAGCCAGATGAACGTTTCTCCCTCCCCCCAACATCACATCAATACCCTTTTTTGGTAAGAGGAAATGAGGCATAGTCAAAGTCTGACTAGATTGCGACTCCCCTAGCCGAGTACGATTGGATCGAGTTGAGAGAACAGACCTTGACGAGTATGCTACGTCCATTTTTTTTATAGCCTATGTTACCATCACATTTGCAGAACCGACTTGGTAACGAAGCATCAGTTCACGTGTAATTTCTAGAATATGTGCCATACAATACAGGCTCATTCTATTCTATTTGTATAGCCAAACATAGGAAATGGAAGGCAATAAAGCAAGTTGTGCTAATTTATAACATAACCGTTTATTTGCACTTACTAAAACGTTAGAACTGATGTTACTCTGAGGTCATTTCTCATCAGTGATCTGTTCACTGCCTGTGAGGAGGTTATATCATTTAGGGAACTCTGATAACACTAAAATTAACTTCTTATTGTTTTTTTGTATTTGTTGTGGCCAAAATGCCACTGATTCAGTCAGTGACAATGATGACTTGAGAATTGGATGTTAAATATTTGCTTATGAACACCTCTAGCAGACTGTAAGAGACCTGGCCCAATCAGTCATGACACTCCAATCATAATCAGTCCAACAATAGTAATGAGTGTTTGTCCCTGGAAGTGTTGGTATTCATGTGTGTCCGCAACAAGATGCAGAGGAGGGATGGGGCTGTGGCTTTGAGAGTGTGTAAGGCATTACACTCTGATGTAAATGATGGGATGTGATTGGCTGTGTTGTTTATTCATAATCAGAATGATCTGAGCCAAATGTAAAACGCAGCAGGCCATCACTTGGAAAATCTGAGTAGAATAGTAATGATCAGGGTAAATCAGGAAGAGAATAAGAATGCTAATGTGTGTGTGTGTGTGTGTGTGTGTGTGTGTGTGTGTGTGTGTGTGTGTGTGTGCGTGTGTGTGCGAGTGTGTGCGAGAGAGTGTGTTGAAATTTAAACTTGACTGATGAGTGAGGGTGAGCAGGAAGGAGCAGGCGAGAGATCAACACATGCATATTCTATGCTGGTAGTCAGTTGTACACACAAACACACACACACACACACACACACACACACACACTCTCAATTGAATTAATACATATGAGTGTGCATACATATGCATGTGCGTTTGAAAATACTTGCTAAATTATGTAGTGATGGTATCATGGTGGATGGTTGCATACATGAGACAATAAAACATGATAAACAAGAAGACACGGTTGAAACAAAACTGCTGAGTCCAGAAAACTAAAATACCCTGTTTCAGTTTTCCTATATATCTATCCTGCCAGACAGTTAGGGAAACAGAGAGATATCTTTTTCTGGGCACATTGGGGATTCCGGCAGCAAGCAGCACTGAAGGCCCGTTAAAGCCTGCCTCAATCTCCAGCTGGTTTCAGTGCGAACAAAATAGGGCAGTCTCGCAGACAAGAATCTCCGAGAAAGAAATGTTAGCGTTTTCAGTCAGCTCTAAAGAAATTAAAAACAGAGAAACGGAGATGAGGAACGAAGAGAAAGACAAAGGGGAACAGAGGGAGTCTCTTTACTGAGAGGCAAAGTGAAGCAAAGTCAACATCATCAGTTGACAGAGAGAGAGAGCGAGGCAATGGGAGAGAGAAATAGAGAGACGGCACATGGATAAATAAAATCTCAGAAAAGCAGACAGGGAAAAGCCTCACAGCAAAGACCTCCTTGAAGAAAAGCAAGACAGGGAGGAGCAGAACATATTTGTGAGGATAAAAGACATGTAATCGCCCAGTTGTTTCTTTTTCTCCCAGAGGCCCCTTAGAAAACAACTGGTGCTTTAAGCTTGGACAGATAGCAAGACAGAGGGATGACGGTTAGAGAGAAGGAGAATACCGCAGAGAGTTGGGAGGCTCACACACACTCAAACAGAAAAGATGCATGAGCATGCAAACACACATCCAGTCAAACACTCATTCTTTCACACACATGCACATTTTCTTTCTAGCAACATTCAGACATACACACAGTATATCTCTCTCCTTCCTTCCGATTCCCCGTGGAGCTGTGACGATGGAGATGGAGAGCAGTGTGTATTGACTGTGACTGTGACACAAAGCTGCATCCAGCACAAGAACCACAGAGGAAAAAGGCTTGGCTTCGAAAACAAGACCAGTCTCCAGTCTGCTGCTCCAACAGTCAAAACATTCTGTAAAATGAAACTGGGGGATGGTGCTTCCAAGCTGTGGACAGAAATATGGTGAAGATTAAATCTATCAATCAGATTACAAGACTGCTTCCAGAGTTTTTAGAAATGTATGTTCAGGTACAAAGTAAAACAAGTGTCATGACAATATTTTAATGTCAGAAGACTTATATCTTAAGAAACATTCGAAAGGTGTGACACTGAAATAGAGCAGATTTTCCGCATAATATTTGAAAAGAGTTGCATAATCGCATAGTGTTAAAATTTATTTATCTACATTCCTCGCAAATACCATATATTTACATTTAAGGACATCATGCTCATTTCACTAGGCTAACTTTGTCTCCTGTCTGTACGTCTGTCCTTGCAACTAATGATTTGTTTGCATTTGCTGAAGAGAAGCAAATTAGTTGAAAGTTGCAATCCTGGTCTTGTTCAAGATTTTTCATCGTGAGTGTGAAAAAATGTGGCTTGTGGCGCATCACGTCTACTCCCTCCCAGGCCGACAGGATCAGGAACTGGACCTTATAAAGTTGGGATGGAATTGAGAAAAGGCCAGTAAAAATTATCTTTATTTATCATGTTATCTATCCAGTCAATATACTGTAAGTGTCATTCACATTCTCTAAGCCCCTGAAGCATTCCAGCTGACTCATTTTAAAAAGAGTGAAATGCGTCTTAAATATGCCCAAAGCAATTTCAGTCAACAGTAACTGGACTTGGTTATTTGTCTAGGAAGACGTTTCACCTCTCATCCAAGAGGCTTCATCAGTTCATGTACGCAACTGACCAGGCCGGGACTGGAGCCGGGTCAGTTGCGGGCCTATAGTGCCCAGTTACAGTTTCTAGCTGAGATTGGAAAAACCACAGAGTTTGTAGCAACCAATAAAGACATGCACGGTAATAGCTCATGCAGTATGTCCTATAGATGACAATGATATTGTTACGCCGCGGTGAGGTCTGTCCTGTCTTTGGGTTTTTGTCTTGTGAATTTCTTGTTTTATTTTGAAAAGTAACTCTCCTCTCGTTCCAGGTCACTTGCCCCTTCCTCTTGTGTCACCGGTCTGACATCATTCCCTGATCCTTGATTGTTTCCAACTGTGGCCCCCCCTCCCTTCATGTGTATTAGTCGTTATGCCGAATGTTTCCAGCCCGTTTCCACAGCCTTGTTCATGTCAAGAGATCTTAGTATCCTCGCTCAGGTTTTTGTAATCCCTGTTTTTGCCTAGTAAGATTAACTTTGTTCTTTGAATGCTCTTTTGCTCACCCTGTTTTGTCTCCTGGTCGGAGCGACTTTGTTTTTGCGCTTTTTGCTATCTTTGATGACTGTTTTTCCTCCTGGTCGGAGCGACTTTATTTTTGTATTTTATTGGCTCAGTGCCTTACGTTTTAGGTTTAGAGAATAAATACCAGTTTGATCTGCGAACCTCTGCATCTGAGTCCTCATTCCTGTCCAGGTCTGACAGATATCAGCAGTGAGAAGAAAAGAGCTGTAAGTTACATAAATCATTCAGCAGGTGTTTGACAGTATTTTTATAATTCTGGCAGCATCGCAAGCCTCTTCTGTTGCCCCACAAATGGTTTTGCCAACAGATGTTCCTCATAATTGCAGTATTAAATGCTCCTATTTTGAGATGCAACACTGGTGATTATGATACAGTTGCTGACAGAAGAAAACCTTGTATCCCAACCGTGGATATGGTTTCAACATTTTTTTTGATGATTTTGGTTACAGTCTTAGCTCCTGCTGTGAAACATTTCCTTCTCTACATCTCTGCAGTATCATCTACTAGATAGGAACACAAGCAGATCTCTGTTCTGATGAGTCTGTTTCATATATATGTCAATCTGTTAACACTTTGCTTCTATTTGAAACAAGTAAGGAAAACACACGTGTGATTGTAACACATGCTTACAGGAGACATATGCTCACTTTCAGATTTATGCTTGTATTTTGGGTTTATACTAGCACATGTTTACATGCTTTAATGCTTTATTTTTCTTTTTGTTTAGCGTCTCTCTCTTTAAACCCCCCTCCAGAAAAAAGTCAAGTCTGCTCTTAAGCACCTTTGCAAAGTTAGTTCTGAAGCCATGGGTGGAGAGCCTACATGTGACATAGGAATGGGAGTCAAACCTGAATGGCTTGTTTTCTGGCAGCCCACAAAACAATGACTGGGTTTTTTATTTCATAGTTTGTGGGCCAGCAGGTGCTCTAGATACCTAAATTCATGTGCACAAGCACTGACAAGGTCTGTTATTATGTCCCCTTTATGAATTGTGTAAAATGTATAAACTTAATTGACAAAAAAATATTCAGTAGACAAAAAGAAATTGCACTGCCCTGCCCCCCAAACAAAACTTTAACATGCTGAAATATTGTAATTTACACATTGACATGGACTAAAAGTGCTTCTTAAGTAACACCAGACCTTATATATTTACATGATTTGCCCCAGTGGGAATCAAGCCCCCTGTTCCCTGGCAATGTCTATGTCACAGTCTTGGAGAGCTACAGAGTTACAGAGGATCACATGAACATGTTTTAAAGCAACAACAAAAAAAATTGACTTGCCTTAAGGTGCACTGGGAGGCACGTTGGGGGAATTAAGCAAATGTGAAAGATATTCCTTCCATTCCCCAAGGTGATGGATGAGCGATGAGTTTCGGGATAACAAGGGATCAGAGGCGAGTGGAGGAATAATGAGGATGTGCCCTGATAATTCACCACATCCCTCCACCGATCTACACAGCCAATAGTACTGCTAAGTTCCTTTATACTACATAATACTACAACAACACTTCTTCAATTATCCCCTCAGGAAATTCTTGTTTTCTCTTGACCCTTGCCAGGAGGTGAACACCTCACCAATGCTAACATAGGCTCTTCTGCCAAAGTCCTCAAGCTGAAAGGCTATACACTAGTTAGTCTTGAGCAAAGATTGCACTTAAAAAAACAAAACAAAGCTTCCTAGATAAATTGTAAACCAATCGGACTCATTCCTGATCTTTACCTTTCCATTCACATGCTTCTTCACATCAATAAGTCCTGCTTTCCTTGCCTCTGTTCCTTCAATTCTCTTATAATCATGGTCTAATCCTCCTCATGCTTATTTCTATGTTTCTGTCTCCATTTGTACCTCCCTAACACATATATCTAGGAGAGCCGGCTCTCTGGTTAAAGGTGATAAAGTGGCAAAATCTAAATAAAACTGCAGAAACTTTAAAGTCAGTCAAATGACTGTATGTGATTCTGTGGTTTTAGGATTGCCGAAGGTACAGTGTAGCACCAGTGTAGCACCTCTCTAGCATTGGTGCATTAAGGTTTCTTCTTCTTTTTTCTGTTTTATGATATAGGAAATGTGTTGCCATTGTTTTTACAAGGCCTGCCATAAGTACAACAATGCATAATACACTACAACCACATGAACATAAGATTAATTCACACATTCACCTGTACAGCACCTACACACACTGGTTATCTGTAAAATTTCTGTTTCTAGCGGCCGCTTTGGCAATAAGATGTAATTGCAGGCAAACCTCTGGGACTTCATCTCTCAGAGTTCCTTTCGAAACCGAACAGTGACACTGTATGATGTCACTGATAGAAGTCCAAAGAGAGAAGGGAAACGTGCACTGTGCAACTATGCACCGCCTGTGAATATTCTCATTTGTCCATTTTGGGGGGATAACTGTGTACCACATTTGATTTTAGCACATGTTGTCACAGACACTCAGATTGTATTTCTCGGCAAAGCACCAAATACAAGTGCTTTCATTAGTGGGTCATATGCTCAATCACCATTGCCTCACTCTTTGATAGACAGTAACTTAACAATTAGATGAAAAAACTAGATGAAAATCTTATGCACTACAACGTTAATTGTTGCTTTGGCAGTGGGGACAAAAATCCTGCCACATGTGCCCATTTCAAGGCCGGAGATCTGTCCCTGTATCACTGGAAGCAGTGTGTAGAATGGGTTGAGGAGATCAATGAGGTTATGTGCTATGATGTGAGCACTGTGTCTGATGGTGAAACTGTTGAGGTCTGATAGGTTGGGTGTGATGCATATGAGTTTGTTGTTGGGCTGTTGGAGACAGTTATCATGGAGAAGAAATGGGGAACAGCAGAGGAGGAAAGGTTGAATTATACTTTTGTAGAGCAGCAACAAGGTTGGGGTAAAATAAAGTGCTTCGAGTTTGCGGATGGCAGAGAGTCTATGTTGGCAGCGTGTGCGGATGTCAATAAAGATCCACTGACCTTGGCGGGCGACAACTGGCGGACTGAGGTCGCTGATCTGTTAGGTAGCTTTTAAAGAAAACCCATTAGCAGAAAAAAAAGATACCTGCATACCTGATAGTTTTGTCAAAAATACAACAGAAGAACAACTGTTATTTCTATTTACAGCCTAGCTAGCCTATTGCATACAATGACTATAAGCAGGTGGGGTTGTTGCCTGTGAAGTAAGAGAGTTTGTCATATCATCACCAAATATCCCTTCTCTTGTAGAAGTCTTTGAAGCTAGTATTCAATTGGGTGGTGTGGTGTCCCATCACTTAAAAACCTTGATTCACTTCATGTCTTGCTTTGTTTCAGTTTTACTCTTTTGATGTTTTTGTAAAAAAAAATTGTCGATAGGTAGATACATTCTCCTCTCATCAGTAGTTTGCTGAAGTACATTATTATCAGAAAACCTTTGAAAGTATATTTTTCCATGTTGCTAATATTCAGTATGATATTTTTAATTGGGCTAAATGGCTTAAATTTCACCAACTAATGAATATATTCACATACATAGCAACATAGTAACTATAACTAGATGTCAAACTTTTCTAACAGTACAAATCTAATATAACAGAAGTCAAAGGTCCCTCTCTTTTGTGTCATTCAAATTCTACCAAAATAATGTCTCAACTCTCAGCTGTGAATCTGTGGCACAACCTCTGGCAGATGAGATATTTCTCGCCTCTCAACGATCACTGTTTTCACATTCAGCACGTCAAGATGTCTTTCTCTCCCTCACTTTTACAAATCTCAAACAGAATTATTCAGTCATCGCCTGTGGCTATGAAGACAAAGCAAGAGGCAGAGGGAGAGAGAGCGGAAGAGAGGATCGCAGAGAGAGAGAGAGAGAGAGAGAGAGAGAGAGAGAGAGAGAGAGAGAGAGAGAGAGAGAGAGAGAGAGAGAGAGAGAGAGAGAGAGAGAGAGAGAGAGAGAGAGAGTGTGTGTTTATATTCCTTATCAAACTCTGTCTTTTAATTAAAAGGTTTGTGAGGAGGTTAGTTGGACTGGAAGAAAATACTTTTACTGGATCAAATAACTGGATAGAGGACAGTTTAAAGTGCATGCAATTTCTCTCTCTTGCTCACTCTCTTGCTCTCTCTATTTTCTTTTGCTTTTTGTCATGACATTGACAATCTGAATCTGCCATCCTGTCACATTTACTGTATTGTCTCATGCTCCCCCCCCCCCCCCCTCAGTCACCCTTCCTCAAAGAAGGGGTTGCAGAAGTAAAGCTACGCAGGAAACATTATTTTTTTTTTTTAACATTAATTAAAATTAAAACTCGATTTCTGAAGTGTCTCTGATGTTTGTGTTTGTTTGTCAGGCTTGAGTGCTCTTAACCCCAACGTGCCACAAAATTAAAGTTAAAATGACCTTTTATCCAGCAGGGGGCATGAGAGACCCTCAACTAGTAACAGTCATCCCTCTGGTCCGGGGAGTTTGGGAATTGGCAGTTCCCACTTCATCCCCCCCCCCCCCCCCCCCCCCCCTTTGCCATGAAATGAAATGGCGGGCCCCATATGTAGACAGAAGCTGAGTACTCCAGATAAAAAAGATGGCCATCTTGATTAGCCTTCCTTCAGTAATAATAAACATTGTCTGGAGAAATTCCACCAAAATCACCAAATGCAGGATAATAATTTTGGAATTGCTGGTTTATTTTTCTGCCAAGGTACATCACATCTTGATGATTAGCTTAGCTTTTTGATGTATACAGGCTCAAACTCTCTTCACCCACTTTTGCCACTTTTTTATCCACACTTAATATCTCATAACAAAAACCTTGCTTTTTGTTTCTTTCACACCAAAGCAAAGCATATAAAAAAAAAATCTGTTCAAATCAGCATAGAGCGAACCATCAACCAAACTCAGTGTGTTTGCACAAGCAGGTTTTCTTCATCATGTCCATGTTCCCCTTGCTCAGTATAACCTCCTCATCTGTCTGGGATCAACAGACTTGAGGTGAGGTGAAGAGTTTAATGATTGTTTGCTGAAGAGACGGTCACACAGTGTATCACAATATCAATATGGGCTTCAGTGATGGACAGAATGAGCATGCACGCTTGCATATCCTCGCCTGCAAGGGACAGCTAGCTTATTGGGGGGTTGTCTAATGAAGTATACCGCAGTCTCAAATCAGGTTTTTGGTTCACCTTGGAGTGTCCAGTTGCTTTAAGGAGCTCCCCTCTATTTCTCTCAGCACCACCAGTCAGGTTACAAACTGGTTAACAGGCAGGTTATGTAAGTTATGCTGGCTCGTTGTGCAACTTTTTGCAGTTTCAAATAGTTTGACAGCTCTCTGAATACATCTGCTTTATTTTCCGTTTGCTCCATCATTAAGAGTCTGGGTTATTCTTCTTTTTTTTTGCTTTTGTAAAAGCATGTTCAAGTTCACAAACTAGACAGCACTGTCTATGATCAAAAGAACACACTGTCAGAATATTAGCATTGTTTTTTGGACAGTCGACAATGACCAGTGTGAGTGACAGAGGTTATGGAACTTCAGACAATGGTGGGTGACATCCAACCAATAACTGTCAGTCAAGTTCAAAGACATTGGAAGTACATATCAAGTGCCACAGCCCACTGAGTAATCAACTACTCCAAATGGCTTCCAGTCTGAGGCGGACAGGGCACTGTGCCATCCTGTGGACGCTCCTCCAAACCTCTGATCACATCCACTTTGTTTTGCTTCCAGCCGTTACCTGAAACCTGCTTACTAGAGGGAAGCACTGATTGTGATATTCTGGGTTGTTTTTGGTAGATAGCTGACATCGTTTTGTTGCTATTGGCCAATAGCGGACATATTTATTCCTCCTTTCATGCCAGGGAAACAAATAAATCTTCAATATAAAAAAGTAATTTTAAAGTCTTTCATCCTTTCATTTCATTATTCAAATTCAATCATACAAATTTATGAAACAAACTTTAATATATAATTTCAAATGAAAAAATAACTGCTTCAAAAGCCCTTGTAGCCTCCTATATAAAAAAAAGTACATAATGAAGTTCAGATGACACTGAAAGTAAATTTTCTACTGAACATCAAGTATTATCTTCTTGGTAAGAGCCCATTATACATAGTAGAAAAACAAGACAAGACAAATACATGGCAATAATTCTTAGAAACGCAGCACTGACAGCAATCACATGTAATTGATGTCAAACATACAAGCCACAAACAGACATGGAGGGATCTGATTAACAAAGTATGTACTATGTAAATGAAAATTGTTCTTTTAAAGAACCATAGATAGATAGATAGATAGATAACTTTATTATACCCAGAGGGGAAATTAGGTCATCATAGCAGCGGTACAGAGCAATCAAAAGTACTAAAAATAAGATAAAATATAAAATACAAAATATGAACAACAATAAAATAGATTAAAATAGAAGTACAGTATCGCAGATAAAACACTATATTAAAATGTGCTGTGTGGATTTTAATGTGCAAGTGAGATAAAGGTGCATGTCAGTGATATGTCACTTTGAGTAGTGTGAGTTTATTCCCTGAGCGTCGCTCAGCGTTGTTGTGCAGCGTTGTAAAGTCTGATGGCAGCAGGTAGGAATGATTTCCTGTGACGTTCCTTAAGGCAGCGAGGTTGAATGAGTCTGCTGCTGAAGCTGCTCTGAAGCTTGTCCAGGGTTTTATGGAGGGGGTGGGAGACATTGTCCATGATCACCAGCAGTTTTGCCAGCATCCTGTGCTCCACAACCTCCTCCAGGGTGACAAGCTTAGAGCCAACAACAGACCCTGCCTTCTTTATGAGTTTATTCAGTGTGTTCGCGTCTTTTGCTTTGATGCCCGCACCCTAGGACACCACAGCGAAGAAGATGGTGCTCGCGACAACAGACTGATAAAACATCTGAAGCATCCGGTTGCAGACGTTGAAGGACCTGAGCCTCCTCAGGAAGTAAAGCCGGCTCGGGCCCTTCTTGTAGACTGCCTGTGTGTTTGTGGTCCACTCCAGTTTGTTGTTTGTTGTCCAGTAACCATGTGCCGTCGTGCTCAAATATGGTCCATGTATTGAACATTATTGTTTCTGTTTATTGTTGTTTTTTGGGGAAGATTGTTTTATCAAGCAGCAATGACATACTAGTCCCTATTTTCTGTTACTGTTGGCTATTTGCTAGTACTTACCCTATTTATTTACTTTTCTTATGATTATTATGTTAACTCATTTCAAGTTATTCTCCATCGTCTTATTTTCCAGTCATCTCATTTAAATTTTTATCTGCTATAAGCTTTATTTCTGAATTAAAATCAATGGTATTGGATTTATAAATGATGCATATGGGAAGTGGTTCCAAGACACGTTGTTAACATTTTTACTTAGTTATTTTCTAAACCCTCCTCCTTGCTTTCGGTCATTATTACTTTTAGTTTCCTGTCAAAATACTGTCCTACTTTGCCCACTTGATCTGCATTTTTAATTTTCATATACAATGTAAGTAGCATTTCTATTCGCTAAGATCTCAAAGTCACTATTATGCATGCGCACACTCGCACACACACACACACACACACACACACACACACACAGACACACACACACACACACACACACACACACACACACACACACACACACACACACACACACACACACACACACACACACACACACACACACACACACACACACACACACACACACACACACACACACACACACGTTCATCATGTCTGCCAACCTGGTCTGTCCCTGGCTGTCCTCAGGTATTGGTGGAATTTGTAAAGACCCTAATTGCCCAAGTGTCTAGAAAATGGCCATTGAGAGTCTGGCTGGCTAATGAGCTCCCTGGGAGAGGGTCAGTAGTTAGCTGGAGCAACACTGGGCTCTCCTTTCTGATAAAGGTCACATACCTCCAGGGAAAAATGCCACAGTCTGATTTGATGACCAAGGAAAGAGGACTGACCAGCCTTTCACTTGCCATTAAATGAAACTTGTGAACCATAGAGGTAATGAAGTTCCTTTGGATGAGGTGGCTGGTCTTCCAGGCAGGCCGGTCCACTACAAATACTAAGAGCCACAGACCCAACAAACTGCTGTGTAGTAGTAAGGGCCTGAGAGAGGAAAGGCAGAAAATTACATAATAAGGATTTAAAGGAAACAGAGGAACTGAGAGAAGTGGAGACAGGACAAGGTAACACTGGTAACACTGTTTATGTAAAGATTTTGACCTGTGATATCTCTGTTATGGCCTTCAACAGCAAGCTGTCAGTAAAATGTTTTACAGGATAAGTACTATGTTTGAACATGCAGTGTATGTCACTTTTCTTGGAAATGTGAGACATTTCATCACTGTCATTACCAGCCACAACAACGACGCTGGTACTGTTTTCACCTTGTGAATCATTAATCTTGTGTTTGTCATCAAGGCAAAATGTGGTCGGGGAGACACCTACTGTAGTGGGAATTACCAGAGGTGGTTTCAAGGATTTTTCCAGGTGTTTGTACAACCCCAATTCCAATGAAGTCGGGAAGTTCTGTAAAACGTTAAACATAAAAATCAGAATACAACGATTTACAAATATGTAATTAAACACACTACAAAGACAAGATATTTAATGGACAAACTGATAAACTCTGTTTTTTTTTTTTCAAATATTCCCTAATTTTGAATTTGATGCCTGCAACACGTTTCAAAAAAGCTAGGACAGGGGCAACAAAGCACTTGGAAAATTGTGGAATACTCAAAGAAACACCTGTTTGGAACATTCCGCAGGTGAACAGGTTAATTGGAAACAGGTGAGTGCATGATTGGGTATAAAAGGAGCAACCCCAAAAGGCTCAGTCGTTCACAAGCAAGGTTCACCACTTTGCGAACAACTGCAAATAGTCAAGTTTAATAACATCATCTACAGTTCATAATATCATCAAAAATTTATTCAGTTCATAAAAGGGATTTAACACAGTGGACATTATCAGAAATATAGAAAACACTGTTCAAGGAAAAAATGGCTTTTAGAAACATTTCCCATTCTTTAGAGATTGATAGTGTAAATCATGCTGGCGGAACCAGCCTCCCAAGTTTAAGACTAATCAATGATATCCAAAGCAAAACATTAATAAAAATCTCAAAAGCCAGGCAAGATATCCCAGATAAATGTGAGATTTTTTATTTTATCTTCAGAAATTAACTCATATAACACTCAACAAACAAAGATTTTTGTACTAAGACTTAGAGTTCTCTTTATTGATCCCTTTGGGAGGACTCCCGCAAGGAAATATAATTTCCAGCAGCTTACAAAAACACAAGGGAGGTATAAAAAGATACAGTATCGGATTACCAATAAACTCTTAGCTAAATAAACACAGAAAGTATAAAAAAAACAATAAACAGTAAACAATAAACTCTTAGTTAGATATATATGAAGTAGAGATAAGAGTACAGGTAAAATAAAATTCACGGAAAATTAAATCAGTTAAGTTAAATGTAGAGAAAATGTATAAGATAAAATATGTATGACTGTATATGACAAAAATGAGCAGTAAAATTAAATGATTGCACTTAAGTGTTGGATTAAGTTATCGCACAAAAAAGAAGATAAGCTTTCAGGCTTCCTTCCTCTAGTCTGAACAGTATTCTGAAGTTCTACTCCAAGCTAATCGGAGTTCGGCATAGAGACTTATGCTCCATTTGGGACAAGCGTGTGTTCCAAAAAGACAAAGGAATTATTGACCAACACGACCACATCGTGTCTACAAAATACACATTAATGCCCTCAGGCGGGCTCAGGATCTAAACTCCATAGCGAATCTCTGAAAAATCCTTGGCAACAAAATAGTGGCTAAGAAACCCACTACAGTTACCAAACTGTGGAAGAGACTGCAAGAAGAATGGGCCAAGATCAAACCAGAGCAGTGTGAGAAACTAGTAATGTCCTGTGAGCGCAGATGTGCTTAAGTCATTCAAAGCAAGGGCCTCTACACTTCCTGTTCATTGTTGAATCCTATAGCCCTGATAAAACATGGTTTTTATTGAAGTGCCTTGGTTATTTAAAAAATAAAAACATACTAGTACAGTGGTATTGCCAGAGCGGTTATTCTATCAAACTCAGAACAATAAAAAATAACAGTATCAAGTATTAATAATTTATTCTCTAATTTTGATCTCCAGTGTATTTATTCATTTATTTAATAATTGATCTCAAACTTGGACTGCATACTCATTGCCCAGTTGTCTCTGACAATCTCTTGTCTGTTGTTTGTTGTTATGTGTAAATTATTGCGTGGTCTGTAGACTCATGAAACTGACTTCTCCTTTGGGATAATTAAGTTGTTTGAAGCTGAACTTAAAAAATATATAAATTAATGAATGAATAAATAAATAAACAAACAGATAAAAAAACTAAACTAAAGTCATTCCCAATCCTCCTCATCCTGAGCACATGTTTTTCCAGTGTATAACCAGCTGAAGGAGGGATTTTATCAGTCACACTAAATAAACCCATTATGGACATTAGCATTGAACATCGGTGCTGCCTTGCTTGCTCGTTCTTTCTTCTGTGTCTTTTTGTCATTCTAATACCTCTCTTACCTTTCCTCCTCATTAAGCCCTCGCAAGTGGTTAACTAGAGAGAAAAACTGTCCCGAGGCTTTGGTTTGTGCAAGCTGAGAACAAAAATGGGGAAAGTAAAAGCATCAACAGCCTGATACTAATGTAATGAGTAGAAAACACTAATGTATCTCTAACCCCCTCCTTTCCTCTCCTCACCCTGCCATATTCTCCCTTGCAAATTTACTCTTTGTCTTTTTTTCTCTTGCTTCATTGCTCACCCATGCACTCTGTCACAGGTTTTATACCTCAGGTACAGAAGCTCCATTAAAAGCTGTAGCCAGAGCACATAAATAAACCAACATCAACTACAAGGAATTAGGACTGTTCTCTGAACACAGGCTCAAACAAGGTTACCTCCAATTTTTTGTTTTGTGTTATTTATATTTTCACATAACTTATACCTAAACACACAGACATAGCTCACTTTTGTCACACTCTTAAGAGCGTTGCCACTATTGGAAGGACATCATCTGGCTATGCTATGGAAAACCATTTCAAATCACTGTTGAAAAATACATCTGTTTTATGTTGTGACACTGTTTTAGGTTTAGTTTGGCACAAAACATGACTCGACTATGTCTAGGTTCAAATCATGGTTTGGGTTAAAATTAGCACTTCATTAAGATCAGAGGTTATTTGTTGCCTTGTTCACAATAATATCCATTGAGATTATGGTATGATTGTGGTTGTGTGTTAACAAAACATCACCATTGACTCATGGTAGGAAATGAACAGCTGTCCCCTTGTGTTAAATTCTCACACGACCAACCTGACTACCTTACTTCCTTCAGAACCAGAAAGGATTATTACCTAGAACATTTTCACATACAAAGAATTTACCTTGGAGTTCAGTGTGCACAATTATTACAAATAAATGAACAATAAAGAAAAGTACTGTAGCCAAGAACATAAATAGAAAAGTAGAAAAATACAAACATTATGAAAGAATAATACAATATAAAAATAATATATAATGAAAAAGAGACAATAACAATACTATAACACATTATATACCATTTAACAGTTTAACAACAACAAGAATGTTTAATGTAAACATTTGTTATTTTAGGGTACTAGCTAAAATAAATGATGCTGTCTGCTTTTAGACTTAGACTCCTCTCTATTGATCCCTTTGGGGTGACTCCTGCATGGAAATTGAATTTCCAGCAGCTTACAAAAACACAAGGGAGTGTATTGTGTAACAACAGGTTTAACCCCCCCCCCCCCCCCCCCCACACACACACACTCCCACCCTCGCTGCAGCCATCTCTCCTTCTTCCCTCTACACACCTCCCCCCGACACCACAACAACAACCCCCTCCTCCTCCACCTCAACACAATCCCATCCTCACATCACCACAGACCAGATCAGCGGACAGCTGAGGAAGCTCTGGCCCAGGAAAGCAGCAGGCCCGGATAAAGTGTGTCCAAGACTACTGAAGACCTGTGCTGCAGAACTGGAGACACCACTAAAACGGATCTTCAACCTTAGCCTGCAGCAAGGGAGAGTGCCTACTCTCTGGAAGACATCCTGCATCGTTCCGTTTCCAAATAAGAACAGGTCCAGCAAGCTGAATGACTTCCGACCAGTGGCACTCACTTCACACCTGATGAAGATGTTGGAGCGGCTCCTCCTGAGACTCCTCAGACCCCAGGTACAACACGCCCAGGACCGCCTGCAGTTTGCGTACCAGCCAGATGTTGGTGTGGAGGATGCTATCCTCTACATGCTGCACCAGTCCACTCCCATCTGGGTAAGAGAAGCGGCACAGCGAGGATGTGAGGATTCTTGGACTTCTCGAGTGCCTTAATACCATCCAGCCCCCTATACTTCAGGACAAACTGAACAGGATGCGAGTGGACCCCTATCTGGTGGACTGAGTCAGAGACAGTATGTCAGGCTGAAGGACACCACGTCTCACACTGCGGTCAGCAGCACTGAAGCCCCTCAGGGCACAGTGCTGGCCCCTCTTCTCTTCACCCTGTACACCGCAGACTTCTGCTACAACTCGGAGCTGTGTCACATACAGAAGTACGCGGATGACACAGTCATCGTGGAATGTATCAGGGGTGACAGAGAGGAGGAGTATCAGAGTCTGGTGGGGGACTTTTCTCTCTGGTGCCACAATAACCACCTACATCTCAACACCTCCAAGACGAAGGAGCTGGTCATTGATTTTGGGAGGTCCAGACCAAGACTGCGACTATTCCTGCTAGAGGGAGCTTAGGTGAAGGCGGTGAAATACCTTGGGCTGTGGCTGGACAATAAACTGGACTGGACAACACACACCAGCCACCTGTACAGGAAGACACAAAGCAGGTTGTACTTCCTAAGGAGACTGCGGTCCTTCAATATCTGCAGCAAACTGCTGTGGATGTTTTACCAGTCTGTGGTCGCCAGTGTCCTGTTCTACACTGTTGTGTGCTGGAGGGCAGCATATCCAAGAAGGACACCTCCAGACTGGATAAAGTCTACAATTATAGACAATGCCAGCCACCTCCTGCACACTATCATCAGCACCCAGAGGACCCTGTTCAGTGGAAGGCTGCTCCTGCCCAAGTGTGGGACCAACAGGCTCAAGAACTCCTTTGTCCCTCAGGCCATCATCATCTACAACTCCTCACTCGGGGGGAGGAGAAAATTAAGAGGACAGAAGGGAAGGAGTGGGAGCCACTCACTGTGCAATTAATAATCAACTCTTACATACCTGTACACTTCTTCTTTTTTGTGCAATAACATAATCCACCATAATTGTGCCATAATTTCATTTTATTGCTCATTTCTGTCATATACAGTCATACATATCTTATCTTATACATTTCCTTTACATTTAACTTATCTGTGAATTTTATTTGACCTGTAACTATCTCATATATTTGACTAAGAGTTAATTGTTTACTGTTTATTGTTTTTTTTATACTTTCAGTGTTTATTTAGCTAAGAGTTTATTGGTTATCCTACTGTATTTTTTTATACCTCTCTTGTGTTTTTGTAAGCTGCTGGAAACTTAATTTCCTTGTGGGAGTCCTCCCAAAGGATCAATAAAGAGAAGTCTAAGTCTAATTGTTGTATGTGTTTTGTGAATGTATGTTCCCTTGAATTGCGCCTCTGGGACAAATAAAGTTTCTTGAATTGAATTGAATGCTTGAACCGGCACGCGAAGAACAGTGTATACATTAAATTGTCAAAGGAATTTTAAGCTTTTTTAAACTTTTTAAACGTTGCAAAAAATGTATTTGAATTCGGTGTACCTCCATTAACATGTTTGTAATGACTAAACTAGGCTGCATATCTTCATCAGAAAGTGAAGCTATATGCTTTACATGGCTGTAATCTGCCTGTAAACGGAGCAGAATAAGTCAAGTCATCTATTTTTTTTTAAAGATTATTTTTTGGCAGTTTTCAAGCCTTTTATTACATAGGACAGACAGGAAATAGGGTGAGAGTGAGGGGTGGAGACATGCAGCAAAGGGCCGCAGGTGACTTGAGGGCCTTCAGCCTCTTTACATGGGGCGACTGCTCTAACCACTGTGCCACAGCCGCCCCCATCTTACCGCATCTTTGATAGAAAAATGCACAGGTCTTCATGAATTTGTTTCAATTGGGCATGTTTTAATAGTTCTTTCATGTCAGCTAGTATTGGCCATGTTTCATACTGTCCAGAGAACAGGACACGTTATGAGAATATCTGGGAAGATGCAGAGAGTAAAAACAGTTCGTCAGCCATGTGAGTTAAACTTTTGCTAGCTTCCATATCCCATGTAGCACATAAACCCCTATTTCACAAAGGAAAAATCCACCTCAATCGAGTGTAAAATCTTTGGCCTTATTTGATGAAGCTTTATTGAATTTCACTGTTTGCAAATTTCAAAATTTTGCATTAAAATAAGTTTATGGATTGCATGTTTTTTTTTTTACTAGGCAGTCTCTGAAGGCAACAATTTGTGAGATTCTGACCTCCAGAAAAAACTCAGCAAACCTCAAGATTGACAGAGACACAGAGTGAGAGAAGAAAAGTGATAGAGAAGGAGAAAGAAAGCAAGACCCCGGAACAATAAGAGTTGATTCTGAGAGAGAGAGAGAGAGAGAGAGAGAGAGAGAGAGAGAGAGAGAGAGAGAGAGAGAGAGAGAGAGAGAGAGAGAGAGAGAGAGATTTTGATTTTTGAATCAACTTTATTTTTCGTTCATTTTTTCAAAAACAACGATATATTATATTCAAATCTTAACACTGTTACTCTTAGAGTAAATAAATTAGTGAAAGAATAAATAAATAAATAAATAAATACTTGATTCACATGAGCACATCTCCAAACTGCAGTGTGTGGTTTTCCACAGAACACAACGCCTGATTAAAACACCAAACCTGCTGAAAGGAGTCCAGATCTCCTGCTGCGTTAAAATACTTAAAATCAATGAGGAGTCTGGACTTCATCATATGAATACACACAGTCACAGGTTCAACAATAAAACCATCCTCCACCTTTCTCCTCCGGCTAAAATACACAGCCATCTTGGCCTGCCCTAAAACAAAGTTTAAAAGCTGGCATTTGTTCTTGTGTTGGCGTGTGTATTTAAAACCTAGGATAAAAAGCTGCTTGGTAAAAACCTCCCCACATTTGGTAAAAACAGTTTGTAAAAACAGAAACAAGGGTAAAAGACGAAGACACTCATAAAAACAGTGAAACACAGTCTCTCTTTGGTCGCAGTAGGGACACTTGTCCTCTACTGCAGGGTTTATGGTGGACACAAAGGAGTTTACTGCGATTACTCCATGGAGGAGTCGCCAGTGAATGTCTGCATGTCTTTTGGAGAGTGGAGGCTTGTAGAAGGACCTCCACTCTGGTCTGGCTGCAGGAGCCAGTTGCAGATAACTCCTCCATGGAGTGTCAGGTCTTCTGTCCAGTTTTGTCTTGTTTATTGCCTTTACCAGTATTCTGTAAAATGTTCTTCCTGTGGTACCATCCAGTGGTGCGGGGTGTGTGTAATCCATTAAAAACCCAGAGCAGTCTTTAAAATCCGGTGCCAGGAAAATGGCAGGAAAGGGATCGTCTTCATTCACTGCTGGATTAAAGGAGGAGTTTAAAAGCAGGCGGTCGTGTCCCGTGAGTCTCTCTTTCCAGTGTTGCAGGAGTTTCTGTGTGACCCTCACTGATGTCAGTCCCAGCTGGGCAGCGAGTCTGGAGGGGTCATCCATCTGGGGCCCAGTCAGCGCCACCACCTGCCCCAGAGTAACAACCCCCCCAGTCTGCAGTCTCGTAGTTAGATTCGTACCTGCCCAGCTGGGAAGGTCCAGACGGGTCCCCCACAGGACCGGCTCCTGAAGGATCCAGTAAAGGGAGTCTGCGTTATCCCTCCTCTCCTTCTTCAGCAGGCTCCACACTCTAAAAACACTTTTATAAAAAGCAGGCAAAGGAGATGTGCTCATGTTTGGTATGTTCATTAAAAACAAATTAAAATCATGACCAAGGCCTTTAAAACCCTGCAGAATGCAGCGGGACAGGGGTCTCCACAGAGTGTCCTTTGGCCCGGTCAGCAGTCTTTGAATAAACTGGAGGCGGAAAGCCGCTCCCCTGCTGGCCAGATGGACCAGGCCTTGCCCCCCCTCTTCTTTAGGTAAAAAAAGGACACTCTGTGGGACCCAGTGTAACTTGTCCCAAATAAAATCAACTAAAACCGACTGAACTTTTGACAGGAGAGAAACTGGAGGATCGACGCAGGCCAGCCGGTGCCACAAGGAGGATGAGACCAGGTTGTTGGCTATTAAGGTTCGGCCTCTATATGACATCTTTGGGAGGAGCCACCTCCACTTCTCCAGCCGACCTTTCACCTTCTCCAGGACATTGTCCCAGTTTTTATTTTTATTGGTCTCATCCCCCAGGAAGACTCCAAGATATCTGAAGCCTCCTTTTTTCCACTGTAGGCCACCAGGCAGCCTGAGCCGACCCCCCAGCTCTCCCCCAGCCATCAGAGCCTCGCTTTTCCCCCAGTTCACCCTAGCAGATGAAATAAAACCAAAGTCTTTTACAGTGTTAGTTAAAAAGTCAATATCTGATTGTGATTTAACTAAAACAACGAGATCATCCGCATACACAGACAATTTAAAAGACACAGGACACTGGGGGAAACACACACCTGTCAGTTTAGCTCTGAGTTTGTGGAGCAGAGGCTCGATGGCGATCGAATATAACATCCCAGAGAGAGAGCAGCCCTGCCTCACCCCTCTCTGGATCTCAAACGGTGCGCCCAGTCCGCCGTTAATTTTCAGAACACTTGCAATGTCACTATAGAGAACCCGGACCATGGCTATGAAACCAGGGTTGAACCCAAAAGCAGCCAGAGTCTGCCACAGGTACTGGTGTTCAACCCGGTCAAAAGCCTTTTCCTGGTCTATTGAAATCAGACCAGTCTCTATACCCAATGAACTGGAGAGCTCCAAAACGTCTCGAATTAAAGTGACGTTGTCACTGATGAGCCTGCCGGGCACACAGTAGGTCTGGTCAGGGTGGATGATGGACGCCATCACCTCCCTCAGTCTAAGGGCCAGAGCTTTGGACAGGATCTTATAATCCGTGCACAGCAGCGAGACCGGCCTCCAGTTTTTAAGCTCCTGCAGGTCTCCCTTTTTAGGCAGCAGGGTTATTGCGGCCCTCCTGCAGCTCAGAGGCAGTCTGCCGGTCTTTAGACTTTCGTTTAGGACCTCTAGCAGATCTGGTCCTAGGGTGGACCAGAAGGACTTGTAAAAATCTGCAGGAAGGCCGTCCATGCCTGGAGCTCTGCCGCTCTGCAGGCTCATGGTGGCAGTGTGGAGCTCCTGCAGCGTCACCTCTGCTGCCAACTCCCTGTTGTCAGCCTCGCTGACCTGAGGGAGACCGCTGAGGAAGCTGCTGCACACATTTGGATTATTTGTCCACTCACTCTTAAAGAGGTCTCTGTAGAAACCGTCAGCATACTTCCTAATCTCAGATGAGTCTGAGACTTGGGAGCAGCTACCCGTACGTAAAGAGTGAATGGTCTTCCTTTGTCCATTTTTCCGCTCCAGCCCAAAGAAGAAGCGAGATGGGGCGTCCATCTGTGTGATGTTCATGAACCTAGATCTGACCAGAGCCCCCTGTGCTGAGACTCCCAGCAGGTTGGCTATGGCCGACTTTTTTGACTTGAGGGAGTCTAAAAGCCCTCGGTTTGCTGTGGAGTCTGCTAAGGTCTGCAGCTCCACCACCTGCGACTCCAGATCTTTCATGGACCGGGTTAAGTCTGTAGTGACACCACAAGTGAACTGCTGGCAGAGCTGCTTTATCTGGGTCTTACCAAAGTCCCACCACTGTTGTATGTTAGTGAAGGCAGGCCTGCTCTCTCTGTGGGACTCCCAAAAAAACTTAAAAGCAGTTCTAAAAGCCTGGTCATCTAAAAGGGCCGTGTTAAAATGCCAATAGGCGCTCTTAAAACGGATGTTTTTGATAAAAACATGACAGGAGACTAAAAAATGATCACTAAAACCCACAGGCTGAATAAAACACCTCTTAAAAATATTTAAATGGTGTTTAAAACAATAAAAGCGGTCCAGTCTGGCTAGAGATAAAACCCCCTCCCTACTGTGGCTCCAGGTGTACTGTCTGTGCTGACTGTTAAAAGCCCTCCACACATCACTCAGCTCATGGTTCTCCATAAGTTGTCTGAGTGTGCGAGATGAAGGAGGGTGTGGCTCAGGATGGTTCCTGTCCAGGGCTGGATTTATTGTGCAATTAAAATCCCCCCCTAAAAACATAAAACCATCATCCTCACAATTTTTAACACAGTCACTTAAAATGTTTAAAAGCGCTACCCTGTCCACTGCATTAGTGGGAGTGTAGACATTTAAAAACACAAGTTTTACGTTTTCAAAGACAGCTTTTACTTTCAATAAAACACCTGGAACGACTTCATCAATAGTAAAAGAAAAAGGTAAAAAGCTCTGAGCAAATAAAATCCCCACTCCTCCACTCAGACTGGACCTGTGACTTAAAACCACCTCCCCTTTAAAAGCCCTCTTCCAGTCACTTTCATTGTCTACAGTGCTGTGAGTTTCCTGAACAAACATGACATCAATTCTTTTAGTCTCCATCAGTTTAAAAAGGGTGGCTCTTTTAAAATCAGACCTGGCACCGTTCAGGTTTAAGGTGCTGATGTTAAAATCACACATGGATAAAAAAAGAACAACAGTAAAAAGAGCAGTCAGTAAAAGATAAAAACATCTAACAATCCTCTTCATCATTGACGATTTGAGCTCTCACCTTCAGTATTAACTTTTTTAATCTGAATATCTCTTGCTCTGTTAAAATTTCCTCTCCATAGCTCTTCCTGGTGAGCGGCTTGGCTGAACTAATAAAAAGGTGCAGGTCGGGAAAGAACTCACCTACATTAGTCAGCCTGGCTCCTTTCGTTTGCTCCAGGAAGGCTTTAATTTTCTCGGGAGAGTAGTGAGACTGAGGGTCCAGCTGAGTCAGGAGGAGATCACTCTCTGACTCAGTGGACCTCTGGGAACTCGTTTTCTTTACTTTACTGTTTATTTTTCCACTTTCAATATTCTTTCTTTTCTGTGACATTTTGAGGAGATCGTCTTCTGACAGATCCTCCTCCATCATTTCTTCACACATATCGTTTGTCGTATTGTTCATTGATTCGTTAGTCGCAACCACGGGGACCGGCGCCGCGGGAGGATTCTCCGCGACGGACGGCCCCACCGGAGCAGAAAAAACCGGCCTTGCGACAACAACTGGGGTGCCCCACACGGTAACCGGGGCAGGGGTGACATCCGCGGGTGGATCTCCCCCCGGAGCCGCAGCCGCAGCAGCAACGGGCGGACCCCCACCCGGAGCTGCAGCCGCAGCAGCAACGGGCGGACCCCCGCCCGGAGCCGCCGCCGCAGCAACGGGTGGACCTCCACCCGGAGCCGCAGCCGCAGCAACGGGCGGACCCCCACCCGGAGCCGCAGCCGCAGCAACGGGCGGACCTCCACCCGGAGCCGCAGCAGCAGCAACGGCCGGACCCCCACCCGGAGCCGCAGCAGCAGCACCGGGCGGACCACCCGCCGGAGCCGCAGCAGCAGCACCGGGCGGACCGCCCGCCGGAGCCGCAGCAGCAGCACCGGGCGGATCTCCCCCCGCAGCAGCCCGCTGCGCTCCGCAGTCCTTCGGACAGGACCGGACCAAGTGCCCCTCGCCCCCACAACCAAAACATTTCATCGTTTCCGATGAAACAAAGACGACATAATTAAAACCATCAATTTTGAAAGAGAAAGACAGGTTCAGATCGGTGTTTCTTTCTTTTAAAACCATATAAACCTGTCTCCTGTGACAAACAACATGTTTTAATTTAAGGGATTTACATCCCAGCGACACCATTCTGATGGGTGAGACTATCTGTCCGTATTTTGACAGTTCTCTCCCCAACAATTCATTTTTTATGAACGGGGGAGCGTTTGAAATCATGATTTTCGTGGCCGGGTTGACGAGAGGGGAGACGGGAGTGAAGGTGTCTCTGATAACCACTCCCCTCTCCACCACCTCGCCAACCTTAGCCCTGCTATCTAAAAACATGACAATGGCCCCGTTCATGCGTGAGGCAGACCTAACACTGTCGTACCCCACCACCTCACCTACAGCCAGTCCAGCTTCCTCCACTGAACACTGCACTGCGGGGAAAAGCTTAATCGCATGTCTGCGAGTAAGCTTTTCAAAGTCGGCAGCCAGAGCCTCAGCGGCTGGCATTATGCCGCAGGCAGCACGCTGCCCCTCCAAACAATTACACACACACGTTCACACACAAACACAAAAACACCCCTTACACCCAAAAAAGACAAACAAACAACTCATAAACACACTCACACCGACGAAAAAGGAAATGTTTTTTTACAAACTTACGAAATTTGAAACAAAAACCAAACGCTCTCAGCTCCACCATTCACTCGCACCCAGCACACTCACTCCCAGCATGCACTCCGAGAGAGAGAGAGAGAGAGAGAGAGAGAGAGAGAGAGAGAGAGGGTACAAAATGTGAAACTGATGTATGACTAAACAGATTGGTGTTGCCTCTCTCTCTCAGATACATCTGAATCAAATGCTGTCAGGAGGAGGCAGATTACAGTAGAGACTGTGCTGCATCTAGACTTTCCTGACTAAATGAAGACCTGGTTACTTTCCGATGAGGGTATGAGGGAAAGAATGTGTGTGCGTGTGTGTTTGTGTGTGTGTGTGTAAATCTGTGCCAACAACCCTGCATACCAAAGGTCCGAGGATACATTGGGCATTGTATTACAGTATGTATAACTACAACAAACAGCCCAACACGTTTCTACTGTATCTACCTGAAGGCAAAATTCATACAGATGTCAAAGTCTGACTCGAATGACAGCAACTTTATTAAGTTAAACTTGAAATAACATGAGAATACCTTGCTTATGAAAAGGAAGTTTAATGGTTAAATAAGAAATTATACATAGGAAACTGTACTGATTGGAAATTAAGACAAGACACAACCCCTGAAATATTAAACTTTCTGATGCCGCTGAAAGTGTAATATTTTAGCATCAAGGCAAGTCAATTGTAACAGTGTGCATTTTGGCCATGCAGTTTTTTGTGCACTTGGCAACACATGCTTACTTACTTCCCATGTGTCAGCCTTATGTGATTCTTCTAACTAACAGCTGTCCTTTATTTGGGTTAATGACAAAAAAAATAACCACAACAATTACCACCTCATTTACTTCAGCTGCCCTTCTTTGGTTCTTCTTGGCTTATTTTTCTTACTTTGCACAGTTGCCAAATTCTTGCAAAAGATTACCTGAGAGTCATACCGAGATCCATCTTGTCAGGCTCCAAGTAATGCGTTTATGTTTCAATTAGAAGTCATCCGGCCAGTCAGCGTCCTGTGAGGAGCTTCTGGCAGTTGAGGGGGGTGACGACAGCACGGGGCGATCACTCGTTCAAAACAACACTGGTGGCTCTTAAAGAGTTTAGCTTAGATGCTGCATTGCATCAGTTCAGCATCAGCAGCATCAGGAAAAGATGTTTCCTCTCTTCTCCTGATTGAATTTGGCGAGAATTTGATGGACAGATGGTTCATCCAATCACGTGCCAGATTTGTTTAAAAGTTTGAAATGACGCCTTCTCAGATGGTTCTGTGTTACAAACCATCTGATGAATCGGGTTACTATTTTTACTCAGCCATTAAGAAGCTTCCGGCACCCACCCTGATGTGAGTGTGTGTGAGAGAGCAAGAAGGATAGGTAAAAAGAGATAAGGCACATGCTTCTGTGCTGAAAGGAGTGAGTGTGCGAGCGGTTTGCGGTGTGGGTGGTCTTAGTGAATGCCAGACAATGAAGCAGCCTTGGGCTGAGAGGCTGAGAAGAGTCTGATAATGTAGCAACAATTCAACCAAGCAAAAATACTGTAGTACTGTACTGTACTGTAGCTGACAGTGTCAAAAATAACCATTTTTTCCTTTCCGACCTTTTATTAATTTTCCGTACCATCCTCAGGAGCAAGGTGGCATAAACATACAAATATACAAATTATTTATAATTAAGTTTTAAAAAAGAAAGCTGGGCAAAGGGCCACCCACTTGCCCACTAGTTGGTAATTATAATAACATGATGTTAAAAAATTTCAATTACCAGCCAGATCGTACACTGTAGCCTTTCCCGAGTCTAATTAGTACTAAGTAACAGTATACACAACCCCCGACCCCCAAAATTTCTCTTGTTCATTGACTTTTCCGCTTGACCTATTGCACTGTTGTGAAGCATCTTGCATTCAGTAATATTACATCTCAGTCATTACCTGATGGTATCCGTTCTTTTGAGAAACATGGATTGAATAACTCTAAAATTAAAAACAAAAATCAATTGCTTTGGATGCAAATGTATCTTGTGTTGCTATCATCAGGAATAAGTAGATTCTAGGATTAATCAGCAGCCAACCAACTTAATCTTCCTCTAAATTTTCACTTAAGAAAGATCACTAAATTATCTTATGTTTAGCTTCCACTCTCAAGCAATAGTTTGTTGAAAAATTGAGCCAAAAATTGAGTTGGCTTAATATTATACATTCATGGTGTGGTCTTTTCCACTAGCTTCCTGAAAGACAAAAACAACACATGTAACCCTGGTAACTGTATATGACAAGAAAGCCACAGCTGTAGTCTCAAGAAGCTTAGAAGATATAAATATTAAAAATGCGAGCCAAAATTGAGACAGAAACTACACTTAAAATGTCTATTTTTTTGTTGACTAAAAATATTGAATACCAAATTACTCAAATTTGATTAAAACTAATACACATCTTCATCAAAAGATTAAGAGTAAAACTAAATCAAAATCCGGTGCCAAAATTAACACTGGCTGTAGAGAAGTATTATCTCATTTAACTGTGTGCTACCCTATATAACATCTGTGCTGTTTCCTTGGAGTGCTTAATCCTCTGACCTAAAAGACCAAGTCAGCAGTTTTGGTCCCAACTGGTTTGAGACCGCAGTATTGCTGGAGGAAGCACCAACTTTGTTAGTGCTGGAGCTGCCTTTTTAAGTTAAGAGGTATTTATCTGTAGTATATTTAGTTAGGGCGCACTCCATCCGTAACGTGCCCAAGCACGTTTCACAGCAAAAGTGTAGTTCGTTTGACCAGTGTGAGTGCAACCATACCGCACCTAGGCATTTGGGAGAGGTGGGCTTTTGTAAAGCACGTTCGCACATGTATACGATCACGAGCGTGCGCACCAGTACGAGCATGAGGCCTACGGCGGTTCGGACGTCATTTTATGTGCGCCTGTTCGGAAATAGAAAAAAGAAGGGCGGACCATGCACGGTCATTTAAAACAATGGTGGCGAAATGTTACGTTACCATGTTTTCTTCGGTGCTTTCCATTATGTGGCCAAAAGGCCGCACGCTTTTGTAAACAAAGCGACGCATCGCGACAACGTCAATCAATTCGTGTGACGTGTTAAGGCAGGATGACGTATAGGCAGGCAAGAAACATTCGCGCCGAGGCCCAGGTAGTGTGAGTACAAACGCCGCCGGGGAGAGAGAGGGGGGGGACAAGTGCCCTAAAGCACGGTACGGATGGACAGTATGAGTGCGCCCTTAGTCCACTGCCTCAGCAAGTCAGTGATGGAAACTAACGAAGTACAAGTTTTAGGAACCCTTAGTTGAAGCCCCTTGTCACGTTTCAGATGTCTATGAGATGTTAGCAGTTCCTATATTTTGCTTATAATTATGTACTTAATTAGGATTTTGAATGAAAGCATTTTAAATGTATTTAATGTACAGGTATTGTAATGTGAATGACCTGCTTGATTGATTGAACTGATTTCAGGTTTGTCTGTTTGCAGACAGGAGAAACTTGGCATTTAGAGACAAAAGGGAGGCAGATGTAACCAATCTTAGTGATATAAAAGTGAATTACATTATAACAACAACTTGGACTAATAACTAAACCCTGGCCAGAATCAGAAGACAACAAATTCAATCAATTCAATTCAATTGTATTGACAGTGCCATTTCATAACAAAAGTTATCTCAAGACACTTTACATATAGAGTAGGTAAAGACAACACTCTGACTTATTTATGATTTACATAGACCCAACAATTCCTCCAAAGGTAGCAACAGCAATCTTGTGCGCACAATGGCAACAAAAACCTTCCCCTTAAGGCAGGAACGTCGAACAGACCCAGTTCTATGGAGGACGGCCATCTGTCTTGACTGGTTGGGGTCCTCCCCAAAAGAAGAGAGACAGATAGAAGTACATACAGAGACAAAGACAGACAGACAGTCCCATAGATGCAAGCAACCACAAAAGTAACAGTATCTATAATAATATCTATAGTAATGCAATTATGACTTATATGTTATGGCAGTTAATATAGTAAAATGGTAGAAAGAAGTACAGCTAAGGTGATAGAATATGACAATGATAATAATGAAGGTGGTAAATATGATCACTGATGAGTGGTGGTAATAACAACTGTGATACAATGAGATATATTACTGATAATGTTTTTATAGCTACAAATTTTACAATTTATAAAGCCAATTATAGTATATATGAGTAATAGTGATAATAGCAGAAGGGAGCAGCAGGAAGGTCTGCACATATTCAGGTAGGTACGTCCTGATTGGCCAGCTACATTTATGCAAATTTCATGCTGCTTATGGGGGGAGAATAATACCCATAGTCCTGTAGAGGGCTCGATCTGTGCTAATAAAACTAGGGTTACAATACTAAAATATGTCAATTTCATTACAGGTAGCAAATCTATCACTACATAAGACCAAAAACTCGACAAATAGTCTACTACCTTTTTTTGATGTTACCTCCAAGCAGGAAGTGAACTGCCGACGTCTTGATCATTAGCCAGTATTTCAAATACATGTGCATGTGCATATGTGCATGTGTTCTTAAGAGAAGTCAGACCCACAAGCATTTAAGCAAGCATGCTCCCCTATAGGCCCATGGGCTATTACATTTGAACTGTTCCAACATCATTCAAAACCGCTGCAATAATCCCAATCCTGAAAAAACCTGTTGCAGATCCTACCAACTACAATAACTTTCCATCCTGTTTCAAATCTGCCCTTCATTTCCATAATCCTCGAGAAAATAGTCACTACTCAACTCCACTCTCACTTATCACTTAACAACCTGTATGAACAGTTCCAGTCTGGTTTCTCTCCCCTTCACAGTACCGAAACCCCACTTATAATAATCATGACCTCCTCATGGCAGCTGATTCTGGTCTACTCACTATCCTCAGTCAGTCACAGCTAGTCAAGTTGCCAAAGGCAAAAAGACAGCATCTTTACCTCGCATTGCATCGCTGCAAATAGTTTGTATCGTCATATAAAACAAGAATTTCATGTATTGTAGGGTTCTGGGCAATAAAGGCTGTAGGTTTGTGTGTGTAAAAGGTGATTTTGTGTCTCTAAAGTCTTTTCAATGTTTAGTTAAAGCTGAACTAGTTTGGTATAAGGAGTTAGATAGATAGACAGATAAATAGAGAGAGAGAGAGAGAGAGAGAGAGAGAGAGAGAGAGAGAGAGAGAGAGAGAGAGAGAGAGAGAGAGAGAGAGAGTCGGTGGAAACCCTTATAGAAACAAAGTGATTTACGTATGATATAAGTATAAACTAAGTTAATTTATTACCATCTAACATAACATTAAGATCATTCATTCGTTCCAATTTGACAGAGCATTAGCCATAAGCTTAGCATGATTTAATCTATCGAAGTAAATCTGTGTCATCAAATTTTGAAATTAAACACCCCTTGCATTTTCTAGCACTGAATATTTATGCATTGAAATTATGTATCTGAATTCTTTGACTCTTAATTTAACTTTTTACTTTTCATTTTCATAAAATTCAACATTCAAGAATTCAAGGATAAAAAAATCATTGTTAAAAATTTTTCAATATACCAAATTAGGATGCAAAATATAATGTATACAATTCAATGTTAAAAATGCAACATTAAAATTCAATGTCAGAAGAGCAATTGATTCTAGATGGTGTATGTGGTCGAGCAAGTAGAGCTCTTACAAGAGTTGCTGCTAGTTGGCTAATTCTACCACATTCTATGGACATATAAATGTAATCATCTATGATACACCATGCTTTCATGCTGCACTGGTTAGTTTCTGATTCAAAGTGAAGTTTAAAGTCAGAGTCAGTCCCAGTGGGACCAGGGAAGCAAGCCGCCACAGTGTGTGTCTTGGGGGGTCTCTAGCCAGCAGTGGAGGAAAACACACCACCGTGTTAAACTGCAGTTGACCCCCCTAAAGTCTAACTGCTCCGGACAGGAGCAGGTATACTTCTCTTGTGTAGAGACCTAGGAAGCTTTAATGCAGTGGCCAATATAGCTGTAGCTTTTGGGACTGAATTCAATGACCACTAAAATTTTAATGTTGAAATTTTGAATGTTGAAATTTTTAACTTTGATTTTTTTTTACTTTTTAATTCTTTAACATTTAATTTATGAACATTGAGAAATGAAGAGTTAAATTCAGAGTCAAAACATGCACATACATAATTTCTATACATAAATATTCAGTGCTAGAAAATCAATGGCTTTTTAATTTAATAGTCCGATGACACAGATTTACTTCCATATTAATCCCAGGTGTGTTCACCACAGCCTTATTCATTAGCATTTTTTCTCTATTGCATACATCAGTAAATTAATATTTATCTATCTCGGGATAAAATGAAAATCTTTCTCTGATCAACAATAAGTCATCAGGGACAGATGCACACGTGCACTCCAAGTCATCAATAAAGGTAACATATTAAATTAAACTGGACCTGCAAGCAGGTATTAACGGGATCCAAGCCCTTGGGCAATTGGGCCCCAGTGACCTGCAGAGGTGATACAATTTGGACCTGCAGGTTCACAGGTACAACGCAAGTCGCAGCTTGAGCGCAGTACAAATAGTAGTTTGAAAGAGAAAGTGCTGGTATTTGAAAAAGTACATTTTGCAGTTGTTCATATAATGTATGCATTACTCAATTTTGAATAACAGCCCCAGCTTGTGGTTGATTGACTTCCGATTTCCCACAGACCCTCAGTGGAGCATGGGAAATTACTTTTCCAAGTTCTGTGTTAACCAGAGAAACTACTGCATAGTAACATACCACTTCCTGTTTTGACTACAATGTACAGGAAGTCTTTCCCCTATAACTTTCACATTGTTCGAATTATGAAAATTATTTTGATAACTTTTGATTGTAAGGGTAAAAAGTTTTTGTGTGCAAAAATTCATGCTGATTGGACTCTTGGCCTAGGACGAGTTTGCAAAATAGTTTTTGAATATTTTTCGCATGGTGTGTGTGTTTTTCAATTTTGCGAAACACATCCTGTTATGAGTACAACATACAGGAAGTTGTTCTTTTAAAACATACACATGTTTTCATAACTTTTCATCATAATGATTGAAGGATAATTCCTGCAAAGTTTTGTGGTGATTGGACTCTCAGCCTAGGAGGAGTTTGAAAAATAGGTTTTTCATTTTTTGCAATTTTGTGCAAACATACTAGGCAGAAATGTGCCATGGTCTGTATACCGAGATTCAGCGCCTTTTCGGAAAATATGTGGATGTAAGAAATCTAAATTTGCGATATACAATGTGGAAGTTAAGAGGCCAAAAAGCCTTTTCCTTGATTATAGTGGTGGACGTGTCATTTTTGGTGTGTTCTGTGGGGGCCCAGTCTATACCGCCCCTAAACGTTTTGTTTCCATAACTCTTATGGTTAATGCTCCAGTATGAGTTATATTCAAAACAGCACCACCTCCTGGCTGATTGATGTCATATTTTTCTCCAAGCCCCAGACGAGCATCAGAAACTATTGTTCTAAGTTTCTTGTTAATCAGATTTATAATTGCTAAGATATGATTAATTCTGCATTACAGTGCCATCTAGTGATTGGTTGTTGTTAAATTTTGTAGCAGGCCTCAGTAAGCTATAGGAAACTAAATTTACAAGTTTTGTGTTGATCCAACACAATTTGGAAACACTTCCTGTTTTGACTTTAATCTACAGGAAGTTGTTCCTTTATAACTTCCACATTATAGGAGTATCGAAATTCTTTTGATAACTTTTGATCAGGACCATCCAAACATTACGTGTACCAAGTTTAATCTTGATCAGACATTCAGCCTTGGAGGAGTTCTAAAAAGTAGGTTTTGCATATATTGCGATCCCGCAAAAAAAAGTCCAGGTGGAAATGGGCGTGGCCTTTATACTAAGATTTACCTTGGGTCAGGGAAAGTGAATGTTAGAATTTTGAATGTGCTAGGTATGATTTGGGGCAAAACTGCGTTCAAATTGATTATAGCGCCACCTTTTGGTGAACGTGTCTTTTTTGGTTTCTGCCATACGTGTTGGGGTCTCAACCAAAATTCAAAGTTTCACCTCTATAATTTGTAAGGTGTATGCTGCAGTATGGATTTTACCAATGGAAAAAGAAAAAAAAAGATAGGTGATAACAATAGGGTTCCCAGCACAGCTGGTACTGGGAGCCACACTGCTGCTTGCATCGCATGGCTCCCAGCCCCCTCGGATTTGGACCCCTAATAAGTAAAAACACTTCTCAACACAGACCCGGGGCCTCATTTTTAAAGGTGGCGTTCGCCAAGAAGAGAGTGTAGTTTTTCTTTGACAGTGTGACGATGTAGTCTCCTCTTGTGATACCATGGGTTGTTGATATTGTAGTGGTTCTAATGTAATATATTGAGCAGTGTGAGGCCAAGCTGTGCTCAATTTTAAAGACACATTGATCCAAGTAACAAGCTTACGTTTGAAAATATTTCAATTTGTTTTTATTTACTCTCGGTTTGTCAGTGTTAAGTATAATAACTCTTGCATTTCAATTAATAAAGTTTTTTTAATCTATCTATTTATAGTGTTCAATAACAATGTGATAGAATTACCCAGCCTTGATGATTCTTGCATTGCTAAAAAAATCCCTTTGATTTTAACAAACTCTTTATACACACACACACACACACACACACACACACACACACACACACACACACACACACACACACACACACACACACACACACACACACACACACACACACACACACACACACACACACAGTTGGCTCTACCATACCTCCCAAGGTTTGTGGCAGCGGTCAGAGAAGTGACTTTCAACTCCAATTAAGAGAACAGACAGTTGGTAAAAGAGAGAGAAAGAGGCCTCCTTGCAGACACAGAAACACTCCAGCAGAATAAAGACTAACATATTAGCCATTCTATCTCCAGTTGCAGTTTCCTTTATGTTAATTCACAGCTGACTTTGTCTTGCAGATATATATAAAAGAAATGTTTTATGATGAGGAAACATAATTTGAAAATACATTCTGAAATGTTAAAACACTAGACACGTTTTAAGTATGTAAAAACTACTACTCATTAAGATTTTTGGCATCTACGTTGCACCGCCCATCACTGCTTGTGCACACATTTGCGCTATGTTGAGACTATTTGTTGACTATGTTCTGCTAGCTTATACCCGACTACCCGACTAGCAGATGTATCAGAATAGTAAGTGTTTCAGGTTTCTTTTTCCGGTGTTGCGCCAAAGTCGTTCCCCCCGTGTAATAGTGTTTCACTCACTAGATAGCGATTGGTTTAGGGATTAGTGGTGTACCAACTAAAGCTTGCCCAGGATACATTTGAACAATCAATTTGCAGAGAAGAGAGGAATGTAAAAACACCTCTATGTCACAGTCTGCCCTCTCTTCATTCACCTCACCTCCTAGTACTTTTCCACCAGCCCCTCCCTCTACACACCTGCCTGTCACTCCCTCCTCATTTGCCTAACTCTCTACACCTGTTGTACTCAGCTGCCTCTGATCAACAATTAACCCAGTATATAGACTCTCCTTACCACTCCCTCTCTGCCAGATTGTTGCCATCACTCAGGCAAGCCTCTCCAGCAATTTCCAGACTGCCTACACAGTTTCTGCCCCTCATCATTCTGTCCTATCGTCTTCCTGGATACCACCTCAGCCTTCTGTCCCCGACCTTTCTCCAGTCCTTCCTGGTGTCGGTCTGCCTCTCCCCTGAGCTGTTTGGTGAGTCCCTGCAGCGGCTCCTCGACTTCCTGTCTGGCCTCGACTCTCCTTTCGCCGGTCCCTCTTTGTTGAATAAAGTTAATTACCAACTGAACCTGCCTGATTGTGTGCTCTCTAGTGACAACCTTTGCACAGATACAGGTCACTATAGTCCGTGTCAGACATTTTAAAGGACGGAAACAAAAGAAACACATTTTTGAGTGTATTAAAAACAAACAAGTCAAAAGGGAATTAAAAATATTGTGGCTGTTGCCATTTAGAGCAATGGTTCTAGTGCAGAGAATTTGAGTGATTGCGATAAAAATACAGTACATGCTATGAATGATGAATCTTTCTTTTTTTGAATTAGTTCCACTTTGGATTTAATTAATGTTTTTAAAGGTGTAGTGGTTAGCACTGTCTCCTCACAGCGAGAAGGTTCCAGGTTCGCATCCCGGCTGGGGCCTTTCTGTGTGGAGTTTGCATGTTCTCCCTGTGCCTGCGTGGGTTTCCTCCCACAATCCAAAAGACATGCACGTGTTAGGTTAATTGATGACTCTAAAATTGCCCGTAGGTGTGAATGGTTGTCTGTCTCTGTGTGTCTCAATGTGCCCTGCGATAGACTGGCGTCCTGTCCACGTTGTACCCCGCCTCACGCCGATGTCAGCTGGGATCGATGAATGAATGAATGAATGATTTAATTATCTGGAGAGTTGGAAAACAAGAACAAAGTAGATGTACTTGGTTCATTTGAAATCACCATTAAATAGTCTGTTCTGGAGAATTTAAAAATATATTGGGTGACACACAATGGTGCACACTGTCTTAAATTTATCAGTAGCTATTATAGGAAGATTTAATTTAAAACAAACTTATTTCACAAAAGTCTTTCTTATGAACTCAGCCAGGCTCTCTCTCCTCCATTTACTATAATTCTCTTCTAATGAAAACAATCTTAGAATAATAAAAACTTTTTAGGGCCATGCTATTTAATATGCATCCTTTCGGCATACATGGTTGTCCAAGGAAAAGATGCCTTTGGAAACAATAGAAAACATGCAGAATAATTCCGATAACCCCTCACCCTGGGAGATTTGGTATTGTTGGTCAGTATTATTCACAATTCCAAGTCTAGTCTCAAATCTCTTAGGTTTTCCTCATTCACTCTTCATACATATAACTATAAAAAGTAATGCACTGTAATTTGTGTGTATTCCATCTGTTTATTTTGTTTACTCCATATATTTATTACTGAAGAAATCACACCCGGAGCATAGAAAGATACTGTAAGTAAGAGGGACTGGATTTCGTGTCGCAGCGGTGTTTGTTTCCCAATAGTACTAAGCCAACCCACAACCTTTTTTCTAATCCTAGCCAGGTCGCCATCACCTTTTGTTGCCTAAACTTTGTGCATACGGTCTTCGTACAATATCATGTGAAAATACATTGAGTCTTTAGCGGAAAAGTATCAAGTCTTTCAGACGCAACCTGCAAGTCATAAAGCTAGTTTAGGTTAGGTTCTTTATTGTCCCCAAGGACAATCGTTTTCACACAAGTCAGTTCTCTTTTCCATGGAAGCATTTATTAAAAAAAAGGCACTACACATGGACATCATATACAGATAACACACCCTCTCCCCACAAATAACAGATAGACCCTCTTCCCACGTATCCCCAGAACAACATATAGACAGCATATAGCTATGATCTACATATATTGTTTAGCACTGTGATCCTTGAGGGAACAAAACTTCTTTTAAAATTAGCTTTCATCCTGTCTAACACCATGTATGTGTGGCCAGATGGGAGTAGAGTGAAGTGTGGATTCAGGGGGTAATCCAGGCTGCTGACTATCACAGGTGCATGCCAGGTGCATGATAGCCAGGGGTCAGTTTCACAAACCAGGTTTATTGAAAACTCTGAGTCTGTTAACCCTGAAATGAGGGAAACTCTGAGTTTTCGTTTCACAGAGGGAGGAAACTCAAACCGGAGAAAGAGGGGTAACGCTAGCCTGTTTTAGCCACACACGGTATTTGGTTTCCTCATTCATTCAGTCAACAGGCGAGTTTTGGCGTAGTATAGTTGTGCTATAGTTCCGTCTGTTTTCTGAGAAAATCATTGCCAAAATCAGTCAGTAGGCCTACATTAGAAGTTATATCAGGTGGCGACTATTTTCACTAGCATGGCATGTCCTTTTGATAATTATCCCGTGGAGGAGGGTGCAGCATTACTGCGCATAGAGTTCAATATTCGTCGGGAGATGATTATCAGACCACGCATAGATGTTCTTGCATTTCCAGACAAATTATCTTTTTGAGCTGTACCGTTTCACCTCAGAGTCCATCATTTACATATACAACTTCATCCGTCCTTACATTTCCAACATTACCAACCTAACTCATGCTCTCACATCACAGCAGAAATTGTGTGCGCTGCGGTTTTTTTTTGCAAATGGGCGTTTTTTATACAACGTTGGAGATGCTGAGCACTAGAGTAAGGCAACTGTACGCAGAGCGGTCAGAAAAGTGTGCCTCGTCCTGAAATGGCGACTACCCGTCCTTATCATTTTCCCTGGACATAAACCTGTCAGAGCCATCCAGGAGGACTTCCACAGGATTGCAGATGAATGATGTAGAGATCTGTTAAATTAATATTAAATAATATTCTGTCAATGGCATTGCAACCTAAGTTGCTCAATTCAGTTCAGTTAAATTTTAATTTCTTTTCAGGATTTCAGGATTTTCCAGTGTGATTGGCTGCATAGATGGCACACACATCCCCATCATGGCTCCATCACATAATGAAGCAGCTTATGTGAATAGGAAGTCCATTCAAAGCATAAATGTGCAGGTACATGTGGATTGACTACTATTTCAAAATGTTAAAGACTGCATCATAGTTCAACATCTGTCATTCCTTGCACTGTCAATATTGTATGTGATGCTGCATACATCATTTCCAATGTGGAGGCCAAGTGGTCTGGGTCTGTTCATGACTCAAGAAGGAGTCTAACCTGAGCAACAGACTGCAACGTGGAAAGCAGCCTAAAGATGTGCACAATACTGTATAATTCACTTGGCTCCCTCCTTTTAATATACTCTAATATATCCACTTTACATCACAGGAGAGTTTGATGGCCATCTGCTGGGTGACAGGGGCTACCCATGCCGGCCTAGGCTGTTGACCCCTTCCTTGACCCTGAACCAGGCCCCCAACAGAACTTCGACCAGGTTGGGATGACCATAGGCTTGCTGAAAGCCCATTTCCAGTGCCTACGTCACCTCAGGGTGACCCCTGAGAGGGCCTAGGATATTATTGTGGCATGTGGTGTTCTTCATAATATTGCCACTATTAGAGGAGAGCAACACCCTGCCCTACAAAATGAAGACCCTGATGATGACCCCATCCACCTGTCAGCTATGCTGGACGGCAGAGAAGCATTACTGACATCATATGCCATCATCACACCACTATCACAGCAGTCAAATAAAGACATCATATACATTTGATTTGGTCTTCTTTATTTCCTGCAAATACAACAGCTAGTGTAGTTAATTTTCCAATAGTTGACATAATTAACATAATTCACCTGGTGAATTTCATAAATGTCTTTGACTGGTATATACAAGGAGGACGTTATACAGTTGCACATAAATTCCACAGAATGATTCTCTGATGTTTACTGAACATCCATCTCACTGTGTCAATCTGTGCAGTAGAAGTTGAGGGACCCTCCTGCTGCTGCCCAGCAATGCCCTGTTAAAAAAGGATGACAATGTGTAAATACTTCAGTGTAGGCTAAATGTCACTCTATATTCCACCAGAATGTCTTTCCATTTCCATTTCTTAACAATCAGTAACATATCAAGATGGTACCTCTGTAGGCCTTTCTGGATCCCCCTCTTTAAAGGCAGCAGATACAGTTTCCTCTTCATCCTACATGAGTGATAGGTTTCAGTATATTTAAACTACCCTTTGAAAAAATCTTTGGAGTATTTCCTACTTACTGTTGTGGCGTGAGGGGGCTCCACCAGGCAGCTAGCACCATCAGAATCTGTTGGGACAAAAGTTCAAAAGTCATATAAGGGATAGGCTTAAATTTTTTTTTTAATGTGTATATATATACAAGTGTGTATATATATAGGCATATTACATTTTATAAAAGCACTTGTGTCGTGGGGGTGAGAATGAGCTCCCTCCAGGAATTCCCTCACCCACTGGCCTTCCTAAATTCTTGCTTAGGGCCAGCTCCTCTGCCTTCGTTAGAAGTGGCGGTGCTGGGCCACCACCTGTTTCACGGGAATCTGCTTTATTTCTGTTGGCTGAGTAGAAGTCTGCCTTTTAGTTTAAATAGGCTTGGTTAATTAACAGAACTTGATATATATGAGAAGACATGTATGTGTGTGAAAACAATTATGTTGGGGATAAAACAACTGTACAGTCAAACAGCCACTTAAGGTAATACTTACTTTACAATGCTCAAAATGAGGTACCCTCATGAGATTGTGCCGAGGTGTTACCGGTTTGAACAATGTTTTTATGTTTCATCTTAAGCTGCTGCCAAGTGCGCTTCTCCCTCGCGAGACTGCACCTAAGAGAAATATTAATAGGCTACCACTAAAGCAGTTTCCCCTGTGATATTATTGTGATTGCAAAGGACTATATTTAAACTTACACATTGGCCCGAGCAACAATGTTCTCCCACGCCATCTCCCTTTCCTTTGCTGCTGCAGCGGTGTTACACTTTAAGCGAAAAACGTGCTCAAACTCACCGTATGAGTGCATTAATATTTCCAATTCCAGTAGTAGCGTAGCCCTCCTCTTCCCTGTTGCCATCGTGACTCGTCGAATTGGGGCTCCATTGATGCTGTCTTTTTATACTTGTGGTGCACAAGTCAACCCAAAATCTTTTTAATGCTGTGCAGTGCCATAACTTATGCATTATTTTATCAGTAGTTTCCAGGACAATTTGACTGGGACTGAACGAATGGCATGTGATATGCGTTATTAACTATTGCAGAGATGATTCATAATTGAAAAAAAAAAATCCTCTTAGCATCCATTGTAGTTTTTTGTAGACCTGGCTGATACAACTTAGAACAGCACTATCATGCAGTTAACATACTATTCACTCTTTTCTAATCCCCTTTAACACAGTCACTAAGAAGCCTTGAGTATTTTATTACTATTTTTAATCACTAATTATGTTTAGGATAGGTTATACATTTAATCTGTTTCCAGTTGAGTAAAGCTCTGATCACTTATCATTTAGCTTCTGTGTGGAGTTTGCATGTTCTCCCCGTGTCTGCATGGGTTTTCTCCGTGTTCTCCGGTTTCCTCCCATAGTCCAAAGACATGCCTGTGTTAGGTTAATTGATGACTCTAAAATTGCCCGTAGGTGTGAATGGTTGTCTGTCTCTGCTCGTCTCTATGTACCCTGTGATTGACTGGCGTCCTGTCCAGAGTGTACCCCGCCTCATGCCAGATGTCAGCTGGGATCGGCTCCAGCCCCCCAGCGACCCCGACAGGGACAAACTGTTGAAGATGAATGAATGAATGATGAACATCATCTGCAGAAGCGTTCATAGCCTGTTAAAGCTGTATCACCCAGTTTATATACGTCTACAGCTGCTTTTATCTAAATCAGACAGTCATAATGTGCAAATAATAACTTTATATCCATGGTAATAGCTAAGGTTTCTTTGTTGTTACAGGTGTCTCTTAAAAATATTGGAACGGACTGTGGTAACTGTTCATGTTAATGTTCAAATGTTTAGAGAGTCAGTGTTCAGAGTGAAACATTGAGAATTCCTACAGGTCAGCGAGTTTAACATGTTGTCATTTGAGATGCTGATCTAAGCTAATGCTAACTGCTGGTTGGTTTCTGGTCGGGCTTACAAGCTAGTAATGCATAGTTTGTCTACTTTGCTAAATGAAGTTTCACACACTCAGCAGAACGGCTAATGGTTAAAATAATACCAAACCTCGGCAGTTGCATGATAAGAGTCCTTACACATAAGACAAAGCACCAACAATCTAGTTAGTGAACCCAGAGTTTATTAAAAGAGTGTTTTGAAAGACTTGCCTATTCAATTAAATTCAATTCAATTCTATTTATAGTGTCGAATCATAACAAAAGTTATCTCAGGACACTTTACAGAGTAGGTAAAGCCCACACTCAATGACTTATTTATGATTTACATAGACCCAACAATTCCTCTGTAGAGTACGGTGGCAACGAAAACCTTCCCTTTAACAGGCAGGAACGTCGGACAGACCCAGCTCTGTGGAGGACGGCCATCTGTCTTGACCTATGGCATTCTACTTCAAGCACACCCTCTCTGGGTTCTTTGAGTCAAAAGCTCTTCTAAGAATTATGAAGTCATCCTTTTCAAATGTTTGCTGCAGACACAGTAATCCTTCTGCTAAGCGTCTCAATCAGCCTCTTAATGCCCATATTTAAAACAATAAGCCTTGTGACGATGAAGTATTCTCTTATTTTGTTTAGTTGTTAGTATTAACCCAAGCTGAACCATGACATGCCAGTGCTTCTGCAATAAGGAAATTAAATTAAGAAACTGCGGGTACTTAAATTTGTATGGCCTATTGTTTAAGCATATTGAGAAATTTAGTAGCTCAACTATTAACAGTAGATTAAACTTAAGTTAAATGACCACTATTCCTTTAAATGAATCAATAGCATATGGTCATAAACAGGCCCTCACATGCCGGGCTCATTGCTTTAGCTAGAATAATCTCCCATATCTCAGAATACCTCAGCTGACTGTATCAAAAACCTTATCCTCAGGCCTGCACGTACAGTAAATTCGCTCCCTACTTTTCCCAAACCCCCTATCCTCATAGCGTCTGCCCATTTACCCAGCCCTGTCCTAATTTCTCTACCCAGCTCTAGTGAACCATTGTCCTTGCCCGGCTCTTTGACCGTGCTACTAAATCACGTTGGATTCTTCCTCACACAGAGCATTAGCTTCCCTAGCTCTGTTATTGCTAGATTTGGCCCACAGACGTCTGGGTCCTGCACGATTGTGTTTATGACTGTCCTCCTAGCCACCACACAAACGTACACAGACACACACCCATGCACACGCACATCCCAGATTATTCTCAGCATGCTGCAGAGGAGATAAATGGCTCCTCTGTTGCCCGGCCACAGGTTGCCAGAGCCTGTAGGGGAAAAGATCCATTTGAGAACCTTATGATGCGAGGCGCGGTCCAGGGGGATAACTGACAATGGTAGAGGCGACCTAAAAATCGAATCATGGGTATTTCCAGTACACATACTCCAGGATGTTTAGGAGGCTGTGGAATAAGAGGTGGATAGAATAATGAGGCTGTTACAGAATAAAAAGTTGTTTCATTTCACAAATTGAATTTTGAAAATTAGGAAACAGGTTATTTCCTATCCCTAACAAAGGTTAAGTTAACAGAACATATTGTTTATCCAACAATATTAATATGTAAATGGGGAGGTTTATTATTGTTCATAAATATCTGATTAGAGAGCTATCAAGAGGAGGGAGACAGAAACTGTATGTCTTGGTTTGAGCCATCTGCTTCACAGCAGGAGGAGGATCTATCTGTCTGGGAATTACCTATTGATGGGCAACACCTAGCGGGAGATGCATGACTTAGTCTGAGAAGTTTGAGGAGACTTGTCATGAATTCTTTCGTTATAAAAGATGTACCTCCGTCTGAAAAAGAAAAAAACAGATCCACATTTAGATCGTGTAAACCAACTAAATGCATTTGCAAACTAGCTTCTTGCTAACACCAAAGCAAGCCATTTGGAAAGACCCTATTTGAGAGCTCCCTTCGGCCTCTCAATGTTTAATGTTTTATTTTTCATTTATGTGATAGGTATTGATAGTTTTGCTTAGAGATATGAAAGATAATTTGTCAGCTGAACAACGGCAGGCCATCAGTTAATACACCTTTTAATATTAATTTCTGCTCATGTTATTTTCAAATGCCTTCATTCAAATCCAACCAAAAATTAAAACAATTAAAAAAAGTTATGGTTTACTCTAATAGAGATTATGAGAAGAACAGAGTGGAATTATGCCAGTAGCACTAGACATACGTTTTACACAAAAGACAAATCTAATTCTTATAAATAATCTAACTCCATTAGGTTATCAAACTATAATTGTAAGGTTTAGCAACATAGCAGCTACATGTACCTATATACTACAGTACATATATATTCACATTTTGTTTTTGCAGTTTTATTATTCCAAATGATTTCTGAATTTAGCCTTTAATTATCACTGTCACTGAAAATAAGCGTACTTTGGGTGTTGAAGCCTTTTCCCCTGCTCTTCATGGGGTGTATATTTTTAATTTCTGGAAAAAAAAAAGGATTTTAAATTAACAGATTTAATCTCTGACAGGAAAGGTGATATGTGTAATTATCGTAATTTATGGACTTACTGAGAATAAAAAACATCATTTAAACTGCAGTCCATTTAGGAAGCACAAGTGATTGTGAACCATTTTCCATTGCTTTGGTGCAAATGAAAGTGACAACAGGTACAATGGAGAGGCAGATGCAAGAAAACCACCAAAAAGGAGGTTTTGCATGTGGTGGCCACAGCCAATTGCTCTCTCCTCGCCCTTCCTGACTGATCCTTTTCTAGTTTTGTGTTCTGCTAGTGTCCTTTTCACTACAGGTACCACCTTAGGTAGCAGGAAGGTGGTCCTGCAGCTCAATCTGGTTGCACAGATAGTCCAGCTCCTCCAGGATGGCATATCCATATGTGTGGTCTCAAGAAGGTTTTCTGTGTCTCCAAGCACAGTCTCAAGAGCATGGAGGAGATACAATATACAAGGAGAACAGGACAGGGCCGAGAGATTATTCTAGGTGGAAGCATTAGGATATGGATTGGTAATCAGTCTCCTGAGGCATTCTGAGATATGGTACTGTAGATGGAGGGAGAGTGCATACAGGTACATGGGGGCCATACACAATACTATGCAATGGTTATAGTGGTTTCATTTTTTCTCTCATTAAGGTCTTCATATACCAGGGACATGACGAATAAACAACACAAAATTGCTAACTACCTGCCCGATTGGCTGTTTTACTTTCAATATTAAGACATCACTAAATTAATAGCCGGATACCAAAATTGAAAACCGATTATTTACCCAAAGAACCCTACTAAGTAATGTTAAATTCAGGTGAATATGCCCTTTCAGCATATTTTTGAGCATGCAGTAATTTGTAAGGTTATTCTGGACAGTATTTGTCATTGTTTTGGATTGTTGCAATAATAATAAACACACATTTGCATAAAGCAAGCATATCTATCGACTCCCATGTTGATAACATTATTAAAAACTTGAAAAATATCCCCTTAAAGTACATTTGGAACAGAGAAAATGTGTGATTACTTTGCTATTAAGTATTTTAATGGATTGACAGCCCTAGTAATAATCAGTTAAACATTTTACATTGGGTTACTTTTGGAAACTTTATCTAAATAACAGCTTAAATAATCCTGTCCATACCCCTGGAATTGTGAATCGGTATGTCACAGGAAGATCAAAATAAGTATAATAATTAAGGTAATAGAGGCATAGCATGGTAAAGGCATAGCTGTTGCTGAAACATGGTGTGGGCTGGCTCGAGAGGGGGCAGAACTGTACAGAACTAAGAGACACACAACAGTACACACAGTTTGTGTGTGAATGAGAGTGTAAGGACGTGTGAGCATAGCACTGACAGTGACAATGAGTAAACTCTGTGACTAAATTATTGGCCACGACAGGAGGTTCTTTACATGCTAAAGAACAGATTGTATCTGTTCACACCTGCCAGTGTCCCAGACATTATTACACCTGAACAGACATCTGATTAATGATTCCAGTGGGCTGCTTAATACAGTGAGAAGGAAGAAAATGTAAGTGGAAAGGAGAGACACAGAAGGAGATACGTAATTTTACAAATACAAAGAAGCACCCTCCTCTCCATTTTCAGTTTTTTTCTCTTTCGTCACCTTAATCTTTAAGAACATAGAGTCAGTATCATACGAAACTTGTTATCATTGTTATGATGTTTTGTGTTAATTGTTTATACAGATAGGGTATCTCTCCTAAAGCATTTTTTTATATGAACTGTGGACAATCAGGTAACCGAGGCGCACACCACCTCTATCTTTAACAACATCAGAGATGAGAGTCAGAGATCACAAAAGAAAGCCTAGCCAGTATGTTACCTACCGTTGCCTGCTAAGGTTAAACCTTTACTTAAGAAACCACACTTTGATCCATGGTCGATAATGAGTTTCAGTTCCTCTCAGAGGTCAAAGGCTTATGGGTGAAAAAGCAGAGGAGGCCAGTTCAGAGCCAAAGAGAGGGCTAACGCACAGACAGTGCCAGAGAGATAGAGTACAGGGGCCCAGTTCTGATAAGGCATTAGGGATTTCTTACCAGACTGACACAGGGGTGTAATCACGAATAGTATCCCCTCCTTGATGATGAGACGAAAGGCCGATACATAGGCATGCCCTGATTGGCCAGCTATGTTTATGCAAATTTCAGTGGATGAATGCGTACTGTTATTGGAGTAGAGTATTACGTATAGAGTCCAGTCGAGGGCTCTGCTGGTGCTAATAGAGCTAGGGTTAAAATACCATTTCCTTTCTTTCTGAGCCACTTTTCCCCCAAGACATGCCAGGTACTTTCACTCGGCGTCAGTGTTGCATGAAAATATATTGAAACAAAACACAAAACATTGTGAACATCTTGCTAATGTTGAGCTGTATTCCCAGCTGTCCATTTTTCATTGGGTATGTGCACTTCTCTAAAGTCCTCAAAACCCTAGTCCTGCCACTTCATCTAGTCCTACCACCTCCCTAGTGAATCAGTCTAATTTCTGGAATCAATAAGAGGCATGGACTTCACATGAAGTCACTTGGCAACGCATCAGGCTCTCAGCAGGTCATCTGACAAACCTCTCAAAGTTACCTTTTTAAAAATGTATGGCATGGGCTGCAATATTAAAAGAGAGCGAGGGGGCTGAAACAAGCACATCAGCATCAACCATTTTAAGTGTGTGTGTGTGTGTGTGTGTGTGTTTTCGAGGATTTGTGGGCAGAAACTCAGTGGAAATCTACATCTTGAGAGGGTAAATTAAATGTCTGTTTGTGTACCTGTGTGTAAGAGAACATGCAATTTCACATCATAATTCAGTGACTCGTGTTTGTTGTACAGACAGACTATGTGTATGCTTGTGTGTGTCTATCCGCGTGTCTGTTTCAATTACTTTTTCACCATCCATGCCTTCTATTGCATTGCATTGTATGCACAACCAGCCCCACATCAAAGTGAACTGTGCCCGCGAGGACATATTTAAAAATCAATGCAGTCTTGGATGTAGCTAAAAAATTTATATCATTCACTGTGTCTTGCTCTCTTGAGCACACACACCTAACTACACACAAGCACACACAGATTTAATATCAGTTACAACTCACTGACAAAAAGCCATGTTAGTCACTGATCTCTGCGTGAGCAGCGACAGTGGCTCAATAGCTATGCTGCTGGAGGATCAAACTAACACATGCCCCATACATGTTTCATCATTTTCTACAGGTCATCATCTTTGATTCCTCTCACAGTTACACATTTGAATTATGTCTCTGCATCACAGGAACTTCAAAGGGAGTTGAAAGCAGTGAGAAACACTTGTCTGTGCACTCCTGAACTGACTGTAAAAGGCTGAAATTTGTTTTATTTGATTTGCAATTATATATGAGTGTATTTTGTGTATTTGATTGATCGCATACTAGTTCGTATTACCAAGTACTGAAAAATGTCTTCTGCTGTGATTATCATTCAAATCAACAATCTCTCCTAAAAAACGATTTATATACTATGACAATATACACACCTGGATGTTGACAAGAGGAACAGGGTTTGCATTATGCATCCAACAGGCTAAAAAAAACACTAGATTGTGGAGTTTAGGTTCAGGTTTAAGAAATGTATATTGTTTTATCCTGTCTCATCATATGTTTTTGTCCATTTGGGGGCACATATTGCTGGGTAGCTTGTGAACTCTTCCTAGGATCAATAAAGTCTTGTCTTGACCGATAGTTATACATCATTAAACTTTCTGTCGCCTGTGCATCAAACTGAGAAGAACCAAGGTTACTTCTTAACACGCGGCTTTGAAGTCAAAGGGTGTTTTCACACCTGCCAAGTTTTTTTTTCAGTTGAATCGAATCCTTTTCCCCTATTGTGCAGTTTGATTGGCTAGGTGTGAACACAGCAATTAGACTTCAGTGTGGACCAAAACAGTCAGTGCGTTTACATGCACATCAGTAACCCAAAAATGGTCTTTCCCCGGTTAAGGTAATAATCTGATTATTGAAGTTTTCCCCATTTACATCAGTGGAGGAAGATGGGAACATGATGGAACATGATGGAAGTAACTCGACCTCCAGTACAGTAGATTGCTCTTATACAGCTGGTCGGCATAAGGCTTTTTCTTCCGGTTCACCTTTGTCAAAATCACAAGCGGAATGGAACGGAATTACGACAGAAATGGGTCTTCTTGGTAGTGATTTCAATTGCCATGGCAAAGTCCTCCCTCGGTGTAAAGGTAAAGCTTGTGTTGCTTTTTGTCACATTGTTTTTGGCGCAGTTGCTTCCTTGTTTATTCTTTTTTTCCGGGTCAAAAGTCACTGCCGCGGAGTGGGAGTTCTAACCCAGGGAGCATGCGCAGACGGGGAACCCGCTATTACTCCGGAAAAGCTGTTTATAAGCTTGAGAACTCTGATTACTGAAGGAGTTATCTAAACTGGGGTATGAAAAGTCTGATTTTACCTGGTGTGTTTACATGGCGTTTGAGAAACCAGGGTATTGCCTTAATCAGGTTTTAAAACTGCATGTAAACGCACTGAGTGTGGACTGAGACCACCTCGAGGAGGTGATAATGCTTGAGAAGCGATGTCTAGAAGGTTATTTAAATGAAATGAGCTGGTTTGACTATGTAGATACAAGAGATGGCTAGCTTGACATGCACCAGTCAAGAACACAGGAGATTCTCTCTGCTTTTTCTTTATTTTTACTTCTGCCCCAGACACATTTGACATAAACCTGTAGTGATGCATTTTGTTTTGCTTGTTGATTTATCTCTGTGTGAAACAAACTGAATGCAGGGGAAACAGCTCCAAGTTTACAAACTAACTATGTGTGCGTGTGAAAACACCCTTACTCTTATTGTCTTGTTAGACATAATTGTTGTTTTTCTAGTTAGCTGCAAACTAAAGTCCCCTAACACATTGTTCTTATAAACCCAATCTATTTGTTGGATTACAGATAGAGTCACTTTACAAACACTAAATTGCTCGCTTATTTAGACCTGTATTCAGCCAGAATGGAGCTCAGTCTTCCTTATTTGTCTGCTAGCACACATTTTCCTATTGATTTAAGATACACACATTTTAGGTATTAGCACCTGGTTTTGCTCATATTGCTTTTGTGATTGTTAAGAGCCTTTGGTTAGGTGCTACAAAGAGGGATAGAAAATAGAAGACAAGCGAAGAGAGGTGTCAGAGGAGTGCTCTAGTTGAACGCTCTAGTTGGTTGAGGAAAACTGATGTTAATCCCGAAAACAAAGTTTCAGTACTAGGCAATTTCTTTTACCTTTTTTGTTGGTAATAATTACTTTTATTGAATGTGAAGATTGCTTGTCAGGCACACACTGTTTTTTTCTTTTTTCTCTGGAAATTGGATTGATGTACATACTCACTCACTCACTCACACTCAGTATCTACGTAGGAGTTGACTTGCTGAGCTCAGAAGGCCAGCTCATCATTTGGTTTTCCTACCTGAATAGTCACAGCTGATTTCAGGAGTTTGCACCAAAATTATTTATTTCATTAGCTTGTCTTACCTTTAACCCGCTCACCCTTTGTGCCATGATCACAGAGAATCCTTAAAATGCCACTGTGACTGTGCATGTCATACAGCAGCATTTCCACCAGACCACAGCAACATTAATTCTACTCATGTATAGTATACCCATGAGAGAGGTTATACAGCTCCCTACTTGTTTATTTATGTAAACCCATTATACTTATCATCCACAGCAGTGTGAAGCCTATACGAGTGCAGCCATTAGTCGAACTGCATTACTATTTGACTGCAGCAAGTCAGACATATTACGTACATGAATGATTCCCAGCCTGGCAAAATGTATTATAGTAACTATAAAACAGTCTAATTGTTTGCACCACCGGGACTATTGTTTTGACACTGATAGCGCCCTAACTCTATTATCAAATGTGTTGCTGTCCTGTATCAAATCAATATAGCAAATTATGCAAGAACACTGCAAGTCTCCACAATATTTGACTAGAATAATGTATCAACCTTCACAACGTGCATTGTATCAAAGCACTACAGGATTCCCTTGGATGTTCAGATTCATTTTGTTCCTGCCTATCAACAGAGCAAGAAGTGCAGAGTAGGAATTAAGATATGTCATTGGCCTATGTATGCATCATAGTGGTGCAATTAATATATGAATATAATTGAAAATGACAATAATACAGACTGGCTTTGCTAGTATTTTTAATTTCATCTCTATTTTCTTGCTACTTTAATGTCAAATCCACAACGCTATCGCTGTGTGTTGTTTGTACTGTTATGTTAATTAAAATACATAAGAACAAAAGGAAACTTATAACATGTATAATAAACTGCCAAAAATTGATCACAGCTTAAAATAAAAGTGTGAAACAATAGGAAACGTCATTATCACAAGCAACTAGAAGAGACAATAAAACAGTCAACAACATAGTTAGATGGAAAGAGAAGACGGATTAGTTAAAATTTTACAGGTAGCCAAGTAGTCATCTTGCAGGACACAACAGGATATAACATGCCATTCACAAAGACAATGTTATTACCCAAAGTGAGGCGGAGGGTAGGGAGGAAAAGAGAGATTTATGCCAAATATGAATCCCACCACAGAAATATTGCCATTCTGTGAAAATTCAATATATATTTGAGGCTCTGTAAATGACAATGGAAGTAATTAGTCTCAGAATGTCATACTGTATGATACCTGATAAATAAATAACTGCACTGTCATAATTCTTGGATTTGTCTATGAGGACATATCTGGGGGACAATTTACAGTCCTCAACTTGCAACCAATATGTAATAATGCTGTGGCTGTGAATGGCTGTGGCTCTTATCCACAAAAACCCTTTGACTGTACCTGATCAAAATAAAAACCTCCTCTAAAGTAGAAATATGAATCAGAATCAGAAAACCTTTATTGTTCCCTGCAAAAAGCAGTAGAAAATCTTCTTTGACGTGTGCACAAAAGAAACATAAGATAAGAAAAACACAATTTAACATAACATTAAGCAAAACAACGGATATCTAATAATTGGATAAAAACAACCTTTTTTTAAATTCTGTTTTAATATGTATTGCTAGTATTCTTAAAATGACTGTACAGCAACAAGAAGCTATGTGTAGGAGAGTGAGCCTACACTTATTATGGCTAGAATATATTAGTCGCTGAATTTATTATGGATTAACTCGACTCGTTAAAATTTAGGATTTAATTCGCCTCAAAGTAGGGCACCACACCCAAATAAGACAGGATGTTTATTAAACTTTGGTGAAGGTTTAATACCTGTTAGTGATTTAAAGTAATTGATTATTTAAATTTTATCAGTCTCGTCTCGAACGCGTACATACCTCAGCCTTATCAGGGACCATCAATTTCTGCACAGAAGGGAAGACTCTCACAACAACGTAAAGTTATAAACATTTATTTGACTACCTAGCAAGGATAATACAGAATAGTGCAACACTGAATAGATGAGTGACGAAGGGTTAAATGTGGATATAAAAAGTTTAAGACCAGAGTGATTCAGACCTACGGGGCTGGTTTATAATATTACTGGCGTTTTTTTAACCAGGAGTTGTAGTTAAAGGCCAACCTTACTTTGCCGTTGATATTACAGTCACCCTGGCGTCTTCAGTACCAATGCAGGTTCCGTAGGTCCGAGTCACAGTGTTTGGCCGACCTGAGTTCTCGTCTGTAGACTGGGTCGTCTGCGCAGTTGGATCAGCGGGGCTTGTCTGCTCCCGTCCTGGGTTGGATTCAGATGCCATTCAGATGGCTGTAGCTCTGCACGTGGCTTTTGTTTAGTGGTCAAAGAAGTTCTGACCGGTTCTGTGGGGCTGACGTCGCGAGTTCGATGCAATTTGCCGGCCGGACAAAAAGGCAAAGACAGCATGAGGGGTTTTACTATACTTATAAAAGATAAAAACGTAGCGTAGAAAACTTATAAAGTTTAATTAATTAATTAATTAATTTTATAAAAATAAAAAAATATTTTAACGAGAAAACAAAATATAAAGTAACGTCTCTTGCGAACTTTGGGATAGCAAAGTTGAACAAAAGAAACAAAAGAAAACAAAACGCAGGAAGCGCAGAAGAGAGCGTGAAGAGAGAAGAGTGCAGGAGGTGAAGATGAAGTAAGGATGAAGTGAAGAGGGCAAGAGGACTGAGACACCTCTGAATCGACTCTTTATCTCCCCGGAGGAGCGAGAAGGGGGGTCTAACCCTAACCCAACCCTCTGGTTCTGAGCGAATTAACTGCATTATATTCCAGAATTCTAACAGGGAAGATTAAACTATCTCTGGTTGATTTTCCGTTATTAATCTTTCTGATATCCAATTTAACCAAAATCTTTAGGTAGGCAGTTTTAACAGATAACCTTACTGAGTGAAGGGAAGTATTATTAAAACATAGAATATTTCAGGAATTAGACGGAGACTTTGCACTTCTGAAACCACATAAACATAATCACAACAAGATACAAATAATGCATACATAGTTACACATTTGAAAGAATGTCTTTGAACAGCCAGTTGCGATAAAACAGCGAACTTTAACTATTTTTCAAACGTTCCAAGCTCCGTTTCTTGTCCTTATCACTGAACGTTCCCCTGTTTCCTGGGTGAGAGAGAGACACCGACCCTTCAGTTCAAATTGTGGTCAGATTTGACGTTGATTTAGGATAAAAGGTCCTCCATCCTGGAGGAAGTGTCCTGGAGTTCTGGGTTTTAATTACCCTAGGAGGGTTTGAGGTTGTTAAACACCTTATCTCACATTGAAACAAGTAGAAAAACGTCTTATCCCACACTCCCTTCCTGTGACACTTAGCAGAGAAAGGGAGTCCAGAGTGTGTTCACAAAAGAGCACTTCCTATCAAGGTTCATACATATGGCATGGGATGTGCACAGCACAGGACTGGAGGGCTCTGCAGAGGATGATTAAAACATTATTTGTGAGATGAGGTGCTTAAAGATAATACCCACCACAGCATGTTCACCCTGCTGCTGTGTGACAAGCGATACAACAGTATCCACTTCTGCACCACCATTCACAGGTGCTATAATCACCATGACGTTGTCAGAAAGCACACCTCACCTAGTATTGTGGCTTTGATTAATAAATATACCCCATGTCCTACTACTGCTTCAAGTTAACACAGTGCAGAGGTACATATCTGCTGATTTTCCCCTCATTGATCTCCATACATGAGATGAAAGAGATTAAACACAATGTTAGCTTCCACAACTATTACAGCCAGGCTGGCGGTGATGCCTTCAAGGACCTCACCACTGGCTAGGTCCTTCCCATGTCGGTACCCAGTGGGCCAGCCTTAAAGGGCTTAAAGGATGCATACTTTCATTTCGAGGTGGCCCTGAAACACAGGAATTGCTCTCTTTCGCCTTTAAGCGAGTAGCCTACGAGTACAACAGACTCGTAGGCGTTATTCCCTCCCCTTCCGGGGGACTGTGTCCCAGGAGGAAGGTCTGATAGGTGCCTTTCCCTCTCTAGGACAACCTCTCCAGGCCTGGCTCCTAAGTAATGTCTGAAGGATAGAGGGATGTCTAATTTCACTGTTTAGGTTGTCTTTTACTTTCTTTTGACCCCTACAAGGTTGGATAGTGGCTTTATCCTGTTAAATTGCATACTTCCTGGGTTGGCTGGGTCGCTGTACATCTCCACTGCTCAGGTCATTCATCTAGCTGCACCCACTGTACCAATAGAGTCCAGTAGAGGGTGGAGCCTGTGTGAGATAGAACAAAGGACATATATTGTAATCCTAGTTCCATGCACAGGCGGAGCCCTCTACCTAGACTAGACTACACTATGATTTACAGAAACACAGTGATTCCCCCATGAGCAATAGCTGCAAATGACCAAAACGCATGCCCCTTGTTAACCTGCCCTCTCCATCCCAGGGGCAGGGTTTTTTTTAGTTGAAACTGTAAGTCTGTTCTGCATGACTCATTGATCTGTTATCTGAGGTAGAATCCAAAAGAGTCGTTCATGGGATCATTTTCGCTAGTCGCAGATGAATGAAACAATCTGGTTCTGCCTCCACTGTTAAAAATGAACAAACAAGACTATTGTTCATGTCACAGAAACCACTGCGAGTTAATCTTAGGTTTTGGATGTTCAGATCATACTGTGATCATATGGGGATGAGTCTGTGTTTTTGTTGCGGTGCTCTGCAGTAGTCTGCAAAGATCTGACACCGATATCATCACTGACTCTCTGAAGCTCTGTGAGCCGCAGTTGCATGGCCATCGGGCACACGGACACAAACTGTCGGCAGCGCCTTTTCATTAGTCATATCACATTTCTATGATAAAGTATGATTTAGGTAAGACTAACAACTGAAATGTATACACACACAGAGTATCCTGTATCCTGAGTATTTTATGCTGTTTGTCTAGTGCTGTCTCTTGTTAATCAGTATTGACCACGGGTAAGACTCTCCATGGATTAACATGTCCACAGACACACACAAAGGCCCACTTGAGCTGACAACTCAATCAGTGGCTGACCAGAGCAGAGGGCTGGCAGCTGCCTCGTTACCCATGCAGTAGATCTACTTCGAAATTACAGGTTTTACTACTCACACCTGTTTAAGTGTCTGTGTGCACGCATGTGTGAAAGAAGAAGAAGAAGAGGACAAGAAAAATAATAACTCCTAAGGATGAGGAGGCAGCAAAGAGGAGAAACAGAGAAAATGCACTTGTTTCTTTGCATTTAGACATTAAAGAACAAGCTATGATGGGCAGCAACTACTTATGCAGGATCGCTGTGATCCTTTCAATTCGGCAATTTATTAGAGTTAAATGGCCATTTGATGATCAATGTAAGTCTCAGTTGTTCTGTGAAAGCAGCTAATGGGAGGATGCTGGAGACTGTTTATCCTTGTACTAGTGTAGGAATCTGTGTTTGTTACTATAAGTCGGAGTATGTGTTTGTTTGTGCAAGAACAATTAAAAACCTTACATTGTTTCAGCAGCTACTGTAAGTGAGTTATCTGGCATATGTGTCATGAACAGTGCGGGGAATAACTCAGAGGAGCAGGACCCAAATGCAGACACGGACAACAAGCAAGATTTAAACAGCTATTTAATCGATGAAAACCAGAAACAAACAAAAACCAGGGAACAGGAAAATCGGCACAGGGTCTGAGTGAAGACGAGGGGAAAACCAAACGCGGGGATCAGGAGACGAAACACGAACGGATGGTGGAAAACAGGAACTCGGGAAACACAGAATAGCAATAAGGTCTGGCACCGGACTTGGGTCACATCCGGCTCTTTTTCCATTGCCTTAACGAGGAGACGAGCCACAGCTGGGCGGAACCACGCCTACCAGCTCCAACAGACAAACACATAGGGAAAGACACAAGCAGGGAGAAACACGCAGAGGGAGACAAACTCACACAAAAGGAAGATGGAAGAGACTGACAAGACCGGAATCCTGTCAATGTGCAGTTGGTAGAAAGCGGGGGCGCAAATGTTGAGTCTCAAACATTTCATTTTCTGAATTCTGGTGGAACAAAGGTGATAATTCAAAATAAAAAATATAATAAATAAGTTGTATTATGACTTAATCTCAAAACCGCACATATTATTCAACTGTAAACTTCATAATGGATTGTAGTTGACAGACTAGAATTTTACCTTTAAGTTATTTGTCACTCTCTTAGTAAGGACTCACACTTGGCCTGGTTTATCCGTGTCGTGCTTAAGCGTGATTGTCCCACCTCCTCCTCCACTACTGGCCAGGCCCACTATGCACTCGCACTGCTTCAAGTGATCCGGGTCAAGGCCCAGTTACTTCTTGCTTATACGCCTAAAAATACCTTCCATACTATTGAAGGAGCTGTGTCCACCCTGGGATTTGCACCCATGGTAGAAACTGTATACAGAACAGACAGAACAAGTGGCCATGTGTTTAAGGCCGAGATAGATAGTACAATCATTGCATTTGCACAATAATGAAGCGAGGTCTGATGCCATCAGCAGTGTTTGCCTCCCACCTAATTGTGCTCATGTTTTAATGGACTCCGTGCTCCATTATTTTGCTGACCCTGGCTGATCACTGTCACCTCAATTACAAAGAACAGAGACAGGGGAATGACTGCCCATGTTGTCAGTCTCTAAAGACTACTGCCAGAAGATAATAGTAGTTATTTAAAATAATCAGGATTATGAGATAAGTGGAGTTTACTGATAATTCTGTATGAATTGTTAGACAATGTCTGTTTTAAGTTTTGTTTTGTTTTTAGCCAGCTGTGTTGCTCTAGGGATGGCAATGTCAGTGTAGTCCAGACTGAAATATCTCAACAGCCATCCGATGTATCGCAGTGAAGTTTTATACACACATTTATGGTCCTCAGAGGATGAATCCAACTCACACCACCATGCTGGTCAAAATTTCAGTTTGCATTTTGTTCTCTGTTTAATGCATTTTGTGAAACACGAGTTTGTTTAAGGTGTTTTGTTCTTATATTTCTTAAATTAGCAGTAGTACAAACTGTATGCCAAACTCCACCCATCTACCATGAAAATTCAAACTTTCATAAATAATAGGGAGAGAGAATGACCCAACATGATATCTGTGGTTGAAACATATTGCAAGCAAAAAGTTCAAGTGCCACTGACTCAATTGAAATCAAGAAAACATGCTGAGTACAGCTTTGCCTTGTGGAGGTTAGCTACTTTAAAACACAACGCGGATTGTTTTTTTTTTTAATTCTGTGCAATTCAGTGATTAATAATTGAAGTGGTTTGCAGTGTGTTTTTTCACACACACTGACAAATGTCTGGACAGTTTTCTTCAGTTCAGATCTTTGTAGCACAAAAAGATAGTAATAATAAAATACAATAAACACAATATCGGATATTGGATAAAGATGACCTGGACAAATGAGAATATTCACAGGCTAATAAACACAATAAAAAATACAATAAGACTATTGGAGACATTAAAAGTGTATGAACTATACCTTCACTACACAATATGTCTGCAATATGTGCCTATCTTTGCTCAGGGTCTCTGCAATCTACTGTTTTTTTGTTTTGTCTCCTTAAGCTGCTACGGTGTGTGTGTGTGTGTGTTGGTGTGTAAGCTTGACGTTTTAAATGTGTCTTTTAAAGGTCTAGCCTATTCTTTTTAATGCTTTTAATGTTAAATTATTTTTGCACTTTAAGAGATTGTACTGTAAATTTTGTTGTACTGGTACAATGACAATAAAGACAATTCATTCATTCATTCAATACAGTAAACAGTTAAAGTGATGAAAGCAAAAAGAAATTGCAACTGCATGGTATACTAAAGTTGGCTTGCTTGAGGCACACAGCCAGTTTGGAGAGGCAAACATGAGTACCGACATGGACGCTGTGGGAGCAGCAGCAAAACGTACTTCAGTCACCAATGAAAAAGGACCACCAAAAAAAAATATCAGTTTAAGTGTATGCTATATTTAGAATATTTCACCGCTTTACAGAAAGCTCTTTCCTTTGGCACTACATTTTCTCAACGTATCCACAACTGTATGGCACACTGTTTTACTACTACTTTAGGTACTACACTGACTATCAATCCATACAGCATACAACCTCACTTAGAAAAAGCCAAACTATCCTTTATAGAAATGAAAACACTTATTGGACATTAGATAAATGAAAACTTGAAACCGTGGCATCTAATTTCCCAAACCTGTCTCTCTAACTAGTGGGGGAGATTGCTGGCTTTTCTTGCGACACCTTAAATATGTTTCTGTAGTATACACTGTTAACAGAATACACTGACTAATATTGTGTAATCTGTCTGAAAATGTTTTTATTACTCTATCTTTTCAGTGCTTCTAGTATAAGCAGTCTACAACTTTCATATTCAGCAGAAATATTGGTTGTACTATTGCACCATGCAAGAATCATTCTTTGAAATGGAATCTACTGCTTTTTTAGGACTACTATTTCTGACACAGGTTTGCTAGACTTTAAAAGCTAAAGGAAATCAACTCTTTCGCTGCACTTATTTACTATTCATGCTTTCTGCTGCCGACTGGCCCTTAATTATTCAGCTGAATAAATTACCTATAAAGTAGAAAGCGGAGTCACGGCATGCCAGTAGGGAGCAGGCCTGTCAGCTTCAAAGGGCCAAAAGCTGCCTGGATCCTGTGGGCTTCACTCCACTTAACACAAGTCACTAGGTATATATGTCTAGGCTTTCATAAGCCTAGCTTAAATGTCAAGGGTTAGGTAGCTCCCAAACGTAGGGCTCAATATTGAATGGAAATCACATTTAACTCAGCCTGCGCGGCATTAGTGACTTTCATTGGAATTAAGTGAATAGAGGTTGAGGGAGAGGTCAACATCATGGCCAACCTAAGATAATTCAAAATTTCTCTCCCGCAATATTCTTAACATAACACCATTTGCATACATGTTGCATGTTAACTCCATTATGCTCTCAGGAGATAAAGTTGTGGATTATGTAAACACTCAAAGCTACACTTTTCTGTAACACATCTTAATATCGGTAATACATTATGCACTGCATTACTTTACATTTACCAGACATGACCAGAATCTCCATGGAGGCTTACAGAGTGTGGTTACGTAAACTAAATGACCCCACATCCTCCCGTAGCAACTTCTGTCAAGGTGCTGTTGAGCAATACACTTAACCTCCAGGTGCTCCAGTGGAGCTGTCAAGTGTAAGAGAAACAGCAAGACATTACAGAAGGTGGTTGCTGTGGTTGTGTGAATGTGTGTAACTGATCCAATGAATGTGACACAAGTGGTTGCAGGAAAAGGGCAAGCATGGTCAGCAAACCTTCCCTGGATAGTTAAACTTAACCAATTGTACTTGTACTTAACCATAATATTGCAGTGCTCAGGTCCACCACAAGAGGCTGGGTTTTTTTCAGTCACTATGCCATTAAATTCTTTCCTGCTGTAGTTTGATAATGTTGACTTTTTGCGGTTATCCACAAAAAACATAGGTCAGATGTTAAAGAAGCTGTACTCAAACAACTATCTGCTATTTAAAGATATAGACGAGTAATGGCATCCTGACTAGAGAATGAAGTCACTCTCCCTATGTTTGTGTTGTAATCTGTGTTTCCTTTAATTAATATTTCTTATTTACTGTGTACATATAGAAGTTAAATAAAAATGTTATTATTATCAATTTAACACAGATAGCATAATTAAAACTGAACATTAAAAGTTTAAACTAGGTGCAGTAAGATGAGAGGGGACAAGCCCACCAGTAAGCAGAAGCTACATAGTAGGGAGTGTTCTTTCTACAGGAACTGGCTGTTCATTGGAGGAACTGTGTGACCAGGGGGCAGAGGATTCAACTCGTGAACGAATGAGAGACACTCTGGAAGTGAGTGACATTCTAAAGCCTGAACCTGCGACTGTCTCAGCAACACTCTGAACCAATCACAACAACCGAATGAACTTTATAGCTGTATAAATTATTTGGGAAGGGAGGGCTCTCTGTGCTCTTTCAGGCTTGGTGGTTACAGATAACAGCTTGCCTGAAAGCCAGGATGACTGCGATTTCTGAACCCAGAGAGACCCCTTTGCCAAGCAGAAAATTCTTTGCTGTTTTTATAATGAACGTTTTAAACTTCAAGTAGTATGGCTTTCTTTGAGTAAGAACACAACACTTTCATGGTGTGAGTTAGATGAGAACATTCTAACCCACAAGATTTTTGCTGTAAGTCCACCTGCTTTAAAATGGTTCTTTCTTTTCTTTAGTTATTTAATCTATTAAATTAATGTTGGTCGCCTTTCACACTGTACTTAAAATGCCCAGGTCTGCCCCAGGGGCAGAGTGTGTCTCACTGGCCTGAGTGTCTTCAGTTTGACAATGAAAGCTAAATATGCCTCACTAATGTCATATAAATGCCACCCCAGACTCCCGCTAGTGCTGTAATTGCCACTCTGGCTCACTGCGCATCATGTCTGAGCCACTGACAAGTAATTTACACAATAATGCTGTACTAAAGTCGAGCTCAAAGCTTTTCACTTTGGGTACTCACACAATGGTTCCAATAATGACACATTTCTGAGTTTATATTTTATTTTAATTAAAGCTGAAGTCTTAAAGCTGACTTTCTATGAAAAATATGCTTAAATCATAACAGCACAATGAGACAGACGATCTGTGAAAAAGTTATGTATTTCTACCTTCACCTTCTGTTCCTGTTTGTAGAATGCGAACATTTGTGACCAAGTCAAACCAAAGCCCCAGTCATTAGCACTGCATAAAGTAAAGACTCCTCTTCTTTGGTTGTTTGTCAGTGCTGTGGAATTTAATGGATGCCATAAGGAGCAGTAGGTGGAGGCAGAGTGACATTAATGTGACTTTCTAGTCTTGCGACCACTCAACACGCTTTGACACTACTAGCCACGTTCATCCACTCACACACAAATTTATGCACTGATGGCAAAGGCTGCCGTGCAAGGCGCCCTTCGCTCATCAGAATCTATTATCTTGCAGTGACAGAAATAATGCTTAGGATGTTTAAATGACTTATTGTTATTAATTATTGTAAAAGAGAGCCATTATAGTAAATTGCCCTTGACTGATGTGTTAGTAAAGCTAGTAAAAATGGAGTTATAATAATAATAATAACATAATATTGTAACGTCAAGTTGGCTAGGTCAACATAACAAACAAGAAAAAGCTTAGTAGGGAGGTATCAAATGCAACAAAACCAAGGAAAAATACTAGAGATGAAACGAATACTCAGCTGAAGTACCTTAGTATCGAGTATCTGGTACGGATAAAGCACTTTTGCTGAGTACGAGTATACGAGACACTGTCTTGCTGTACTCTATAAAAAATAAATAAAGATAGTAGTGGTATAAGTATTACAAATTAATTAAGCTGCGTATACACAAACTCCTTCTCCCTGCCGATAGTTTTTTTTTTTTAAACCGTCAGCTGTCAAAACCCACACACACACACTCTCTCTCTCTCTGTCTCTCTTACTCACTCACTCACTCACACACACACACACACACACACACACACACACACACACACACACACACACGGTGTAGAAATAAAAAAAGAACCAAAAAATAAATAAAAATTACACTGATTATAAAAAAAATAATGTTATGTTGAGTATGTTGTATTCATTGCTGTTTGCTATCGTGATGAAAACCATTGATCTGAAGCTCAATTCTGATGCTGTCCTGTAAATAATAATCTAATCAGTTTTCTAATCAGCAATAAATATAACAATTCATATGGTAAAGAGGATACAGATACAGATAATGCTGTACTTGCTCATCCATAAATGATACCCTACAATTTAACGTTCCTGAATTACATAAACAGGAGAAAACAAGCTTAACAAAACTGGCAACCCCCTTGCTTAGAAATGGATGGATGGTTGGAAGCTTTGCCCTGTGCAGGTACAGTACCATCATTGCTCCTTATATAGACTGCTATCATTAATAGGGAACCGGTTGCAATTGGTTAATTGCAGCCACTTAACCAATTACCTTTTGTCCTCATACACACATATATGTATACATGGATGCACCCACACCTGTCACTCATTTCAATAAATTCTGTGATTAATCCGTTTACCCCCAAAATCTATTACATCTGTTTTTTATGCTGTTGTAATCTTTCGTATCGATCTTTCTGCCTTTGGTGACATGTTGATAGTTAAGACATTCACCATCGTTGGCTTGATTACAATGTTTATTACCCGTCGGCCTACACAAAGAAGAGAATTCAGAGAAAGCAGTAGCAGAGGCAGCAGGCTAATCTGTCAGCCATGCGAGCCTTAGGGCAGGGTTTGGTAATGTGATTTAGATGAGTTTCCCACGCTGGTGTGTCACCGCCGTCTCCCTTCAGTGCTCCACCGACAGTCCCTCATTACACACCGTGCCACCGTCAGCCGTATTGCCAACGAGCGTGACATTTTCTGACACTGGAACACCTTTTTTTTTTCTCATGCAAAATGATGGATAGGGATGAGGATGGAATGATTTTACAGAATTAGATATAATACAATTGGAATTTAATTCCTATTCACACTTTTAATCACATGCATTTACATTATTTACATAGTATGGTTCTCATCAACATATTTGACCTGTCACTAAGTTTTAACCCTTGAAATTGCTTCTTTAGAAAGTTTGATAACATGATTGTACTGTAATTTTGAATCTCTAAAACATTAACACTGGGATTTTGGGGACTGTTTGGCTGTCACACTTAAAACAACTGCACTGAGTATGGAGGATGATTTACAACAAAATGTCAGTGGCAGCGCTGAAAAAGTCAAACTTCGTTGCTTAGCTGGATCAACAAGAGTTGCTTATTTACTTTATTTTTGTGAATAAAGGTCAGGATTTTCTGCCAGTATATTGCAAGCCTGCCGGGTAAGCATTAGGAAATCATTGAAAAAAAAACTTTTAAGATGTTTGATGACCTAAAATGTGTTATACAAGTACAATTAAGTAGCAGTAGTAGTATGTATACAATTTTACGATTTTTCACTGATTAAATATCACAACTCTTCAAGACCCAAGCTATGTCCCCGTTTTTCTGCTTGCCAGCTACTGATTAAAGTAAACAGAGCTACAGCCCTGGCTCACTTAAGGTGGACCAGCTATAAGCCCCCACCCCACTCCAAAAAAAGACAAACGTTTTGTCGCGGAAGGTGGAACGAGGACAATAAACTGTCAAACATGTTTCCTCTACTAAAGTGAGTCTGCTCAATGTCAGCTTGTGTCACTATGCAACGTTCTAATTATATTATGTGTGTGTGTGTGTGTGTGTGTGTGTGTGCATGAGTGTTTGTGTTTGTGTGTGTGTGTGGATGCTGTGTGTGCATGTGAGTGTGTCTGTAGAAAAAGAAGGAAAGGGTAACTGAGAGAGAACATTTGGGAATATGTGTGTGCATTCTATATACTTGTTGTAGAGGTATATGCTTATGAATGAAGTTTGTTGTTAGACATAGTTGTCTGTGACAGTACGCTAAGTGACTGCTAAGCAATATATGACTGTTTGAAACTCTCCCTGCCTCTGGGTTGGGCACCGATGCTTTGTTTGTTTGGAAAAAAAATGGTCCTCCTTTGCCTTCTTCCCCACATCCTTCTCTCTGTAGTGAGGCTGACTGAACCACACCATGCTAGTTTCCAACAGAAGAGACTCAAGCTGAGGCTAGGGATTGGGCAAGAATGCCAGGCCGCTCAACCTGTTCTGTGTGCGTATGTCTGTGCATTAGAGTATGTATGTGTCAGTGTTCATAAGTGATGTCCCTGAAGAACAAAGCAAATGCAGCAAGTGACTTTCAGTCAGTCTTCATTAACCTCACGGCTAGGTTGTCAAAATGCCTAGCTGCCCCATTGTCCTAAAACAAACAGAGTAGCTATTAGCACTTGCAGTCTTTCCATTTAGCTCCAGAACAGACATCATCAGGAAAAATATTTGGAACAAAGAGGACTTTGACAAGTCACGACAAGGGCAAATTTCCTCATTCCACGCCCCTTTGGTGTTCTCCTAGTCAGAGAGCCTGGTTATCTACACCAGCCAATTATTTGATTAGAAGAAGAAAGGGTTCAAATCATCTAGGTCACTTCATAATAAGGAGGGACACTATAGGATCCCAGAGATCTAGAAAATACCACAGGGCTAAGCATCAGTGTGAAGGAATATGATCTAAAGATTTTCCAAATAATCTCAACTTCACAGACACATAGCGAATGCAGGGACACAAACACATGTACATTTTCACACATACTTTACATACACTGCTTGACATCAACCTTTTGGACTAATACACCCCAAAGGTCACTGCAGGACACTCAAATTTTATGTCTTATAGCTCAGAGGGAATTTTGAGTTGAAAGAGCATTCTCTTTAAGATATTGGTTAAGATTCATCGGATTAATTGTCTTTTAAGTTACTATCTATTAAAGAGCGAGTTAAAACAATGGTTATGGATCATATTACCCACTTATGAAAGCGCTTGTATTTGCTATTTTGCCCAGAAATACAAGTATATGTGCGCAAAATTCAAATGCAGCGCTCTGTTAGTGTTGCTTTTTACATCACTCAACAGCCTGGTCCGCCCAGGTGGAGCTTGACACTGAAGCGTATGCTGTGTGTCACTGTAATTGTAAATCGGGAACTTCCAACTTCTGAGTCAGGCTTTTAGTAACGACAGAAGTGTAACAGGAACATTTGTGTGTGTATGGATTTAAGAGGGTCACATATAGGGGATGGACTGGAAGTAGAGAGGTGAATGTGTGTCAATATAGTTAAGAAAAGTTAAGGATATTTATATAATACTTGAGTACGGCATGATACAAGGCTCGCTCTAATGTATCTGACTGGCACAGGTCCATTTCATTACGGCTGACTCTTAATGGAGGATCAACAGACAGAGAAAGAAGACCGTTCAACTACCATTCCAAAGAAAAAGAAACAAAAAACTAATAGAAGTGAAGAAGGGCAAATAATCAATATATAGCATAGTGACTGCAAATGTTACAAGATGGAGGGCTCTGATAGAACAAAAGAGGCTGATGAAAGGAACTTTGGGAGATGAGGTCCCAGAGGTTCTGCAATTACATCTTACTGCCAAAGAGGCCGCTGAAACAAGGTATCTCAAATTTTACGGATTATAACTTAAGTAAAACATGTTTCTTGAAAAATTGCAGTGCTCAAGAAATTAACATTAAACATTAAACATTAAAATTAATAACATAAAATGTAAAAAGAAAAAAAGTAGCTTTTGTTAGAGAAGTTTTCTACTCAAACCTTGCTTTACTGAGACCTTACAACTCTAATTAATTTATTATCAAATTAAATTGATATCTGAGTGTATGCAGAAGCATAGTGATGGATTTGAGCTTAAAATAACATACTGCAATTGGCTTCAGCCACTAAAGAGTGTTCACGTTGGCAACCATTGCTTTAACAGTGGATGATGCGTTAACCTTGACTGTCATATTTGGGGAGGTTTTTCGCCCTCTCTTGCCATTGTGCTTTTGTCTGTTGTTGTACAAAAGGTAGACCAGGACCACCTCTAAATAATCTTCTTCTGCTGCTTTTATTTGCTGTAACTTCATCACTAAAGCTAGTGTTTTGTTTTGGATAGCACTGCTGGTGTTTACTTAGTGGTGGACCCTCAAGGCCAGCAAGGCCTTCTCTGCTGGCCTAAACATAATCAGGAATATATTTTTTGGATATATATATATTCTTTCCACAAATAAGTATTAAATTGTTCCCCATAGTCTATACTCTTCATTTCATAGCTTTCCTAAGATGGTTGCTCTGCTTCCAGCCCCAGGTCGAGATCTGGGGGGGCTGGCGTTTATGTTAGAGTTTTTATCCAATCATTATTCAGCTATCATGTGTTGCCAGGGTCCCAAATCTGCCCTTACGCCTTCAGAAGCAAGAGTGCAGGCGCAATGGTAGCTTAAAGTCAATGATAACAGACCTGTGGCATTAACCAGTCAGCGTCAAGTTGGGTTCACTGGCCCCTGCTAGCAGACCTACAGCGTCATTGCATGCACGTCTTTTGATTGGATACGCGATAGAGAGCGGCAGAGCTATGCAGAGCTATGCAAAGCAGACCAAACCAAGCAGCACAAATGTCAATGTGATAAACAGGAAATAAGGACATTTCTAATTTGTGTAGCGCGACAAGTTGTTTTAGTTTTATCAACCCACAATGGCTGAAGGAGGCGAAGATAACGAGTTGATCGCAGATTTAATTACAACGCCATTCTCTGGAAAAACTTTTCAAGATAAGCTAGACACTGTAAAGAGAGGCTGCCCGACCCCGATGCTAGCAAGCCTGACTCAGCATTATTCAAACACACTTGATCTGAGTGAGTACAAAGCACTTTATGTTTTATTAGATTTGTAACCCTTTTCCCCATTTTATTTAGTAATGTTTAATATATATTAACAACCTAAATTGGCAAATATTCTGTAAATTGTTTATTTTTCAATGAACAGTGTCTGTGTGTGCGTCAAACATGTTTCTATGACACTGCTGGTTTGTGTGTGATGATGCGCTGTTTAGTGAACAGACTTGTTAAAGCTCATCGCTATAGTGTTGGTGGACTTAATACAACTTTCCATTATACCTTAAAAGCCTTTTATTGTTTTCTGAAATGATGCCTTTGTGTGATATATAATGGCGCGTGAGCCCGTGGTGGAATAAATGGAGCAAATGAACGCGACAGTATAGCTTATAGTTGAGTTATTTTTGTATTTTCGTTGGGGACTTTCGCAGCTTTCTTTATTTTGTTAAGTTAATATTATTGTTAAAATATATATTAACGAATGTTTCTGTGACGCTGCTTTGGCTGCGACTTGATTGATTGGTTGATTGAATTGATTTGACAGGGCGCTCTGCGCTGTTTTGCGGAGAAACTTAAAGCTCATACTGTCGGTGGAGTGAATAAACTCAGTAGAGTAATATAACTCTGTTGTACTTGACTATATGTTAAGGTGATGCAACGCCCAGTTGTACTGCGTTTTGGTCTAACTGCATAATGTGTAGAGCCAGGCATTATAATTATGGTTTTAAGAGGTGGATTGAGCCTGGTAGGGCATCGCTGCAGGCGCAGGTCTGAAATGCACGGCCCGCCACTGTGTTTACTGAAGTTTCTGGATTCTTTTCCCACTGCAAAAGGGAAACTCCATCATCCACATTGATATTTAAGCATCATAAAAATGGTCAGAATATATGATCACAGCATTGTTTTGTTTTGTTGTTGTTTACACCAAATTAAAGAATATAATTGAAAATGTGAATATATTGCAATACAAAGCAGGGTTGTAAAACACTAAAGTAACATACTGAGTTTGCCACGTGTCTTTTTATGTGCAGGAGTATGGAAACATCCAACAAATTCTCAGCCTCATAACATCAATACTTTCATAAGATGTGATGCAACAGGAAAGCAATGGGTTGACACAGGCTATTGATTTCAAACAAAAACAGGTTAGGTTCTCACAGCTGGATGCAGACATTAATATTAAGAGGAGACTGTGGGGGTACTGATGTTCAAAGGAAGCAAGACGGGCCCTATAGTAAGTTTAACCTGTTATCTTTCAGCTGCATGAATACTGGTGGTAAATCATATGTTTTCATGTGAATACCATGTGTGCTCCTTCAAACTGGATTTAATTCTGTAGCCTTGTTGTTCCAGGCAGCCAGAAGGGCCATACAGGGTGGGGTTTTCTGTAAACATCACAGACTCCCAACAAGATATTACCTAAGCTTGATGTTTTTTCCTTATGTTAAAATAACAAGAGCAAAATACAGTTAAATCCAATCCAACTTTGTCTAAGAAATTGAAATTACTGATTTTAATGAATCAATAAAGATGCTAGAAGATGTACTGTTATAAGTATGAACACATTAGAAACTCATTTTGGACCTACTGATGTACAACAAGTAGTAAATAGTAATAGAACAACTACAGATTAGTGAGGACCTCACACACAACCAATCTCATAGCTTATGTCTTAACCATCAAGCTGTGATGGTTAATACATGTTCCCTTCTCTTCTTCTTCAGAGAAGTCCTTTATTTTTGCTGACAGGATGCAGGCCCCTCAAGAAGGGCCTGGTTGAGAGGCTCACAAAGCCACGCCAGCCAACCTCTACTGGGTAGGTTGTCGTTCTCTAGCCCTTTTCTTGACATACTAGCTAGACATTTTTGGTCATAGGCTTCCTGGATGCCAGCCCACTTAATGGTTTCCGACCACAGACAATGTCCGGTCTCGGTGTGGTGGTGGTGGTGGGGATGTTTGTGGGAAACCTTAGCTGCTTGTCCAGGTTTGCACTCATTGACCAGTCGTGGGCCAAGACTGAAGTTCTGTGCTGTGTGACCACACCAATTAATTATCGGTGCTTCTTCAGACAAAACACTCCTGACACCTTGTTAAGACTTTTTAGTCCACACCACTCCAGCACCCTAGTAAGCTTCTTGGTTGGGACTTTTATTCACAAAGTTATGCTACCATAGGTGTTTCAATTCTACAGCAATAAGTATTTCTTTCCTCATTTTTGTGTATCTCCTGTTTTTTTCTGCAATGAGGTGAGGTAAGTTGATACTGAGGGACTGACACATATGGTGGATGTTTTACAGAGCTAGACACTTAGATTAGCCCAGTTGGTCAGTTATTCTGGCTGACTGACTGTACAGTGACAGTCAACGAGGTGTGTCACGTAGAGCAGGGTATTGTTCACTCCTCTATTAAGCCAAAGGTTTGCGTTCAGGATAAAACATGATAGAGTGAACCATAGGAAAACTAACTTTTAATTGTGTTAACAGAGTTACGACTGAAATGGATGAGATGCAAGAGAGGCCTCAGAACAGTTATGAATATACCACAAATAAGTGAGAGACATGTATAACCTGTGAATATTACAGCTAAATAAACAGTTTGTGGACAGCAAATAAAACAAACTTAGATGTGTGAAATAACACATTGAAACACACTTTTTGAATCAGTGTGTGTCATGTTGTTTGTTGAGTAGCAGAAGCATCACACAAACATTGTTAAGGACTTTACCATTAATGCTTACTGACAATGCTGCCACCCAGGAAGGCTGAAAAGTCTCTCTGTGATGCAGTCGAATATTGTGTCAGAGTCATTGTCAGAGTATAATGAAATGGGTATTTATGCAACCATGCACACAGTTCAAACTGATGCTAAGCTTGTCGACAGACAGAATCTGTAATCAGTCAACAACATGGGCCCTAGGGAACGGGCTGTTCTAATGAAATCAGAGGAAAAACAGAAAAGCCTCAAATAATAGAACTTACCAGTCTGCACACATTTCACTATACATTTTAAACCTGAATTTTATGATTTATTTATTTATTTTCTACCAATGTTACCAATGGATGAAAACTGACAAGAATCTCCAGAAGCAGCCTTGGTACAGTAAGTCCTCTGAGAGATTTGTGGGGCTTAGAAGCAAAACGGAAGAACACTGTGTTCACAGAAGAGTTTTTGTGAGGTTTTAGCTTTCATCTCATCTCATCTTTAACCGCTTCGGGTTGGGTCACGGGGGCAGCAGCTTTAGCAGGGGATCCCAAACTTCCCTTTCCCGGGCCACATTAACCAGCCGTTCTTTCGGTCATGACCTAGCTTTCATGACCATAGGTGAGGGTAGGAACGAAGATTGACCGGTAGATCGAGAGCTTTGCCTTCCGGCTCAGCTCTATTTTCGTCACAACAGTGCGGTAGAGCGACTGCAACACCGCTGCTCCGATTCTCCGGCCAAACTCACGCTCCATCATCCCCTCACTCGTGAACAAGATCCCGAGGTACTTGAACTCCTTCACTTGGGGTAATTCCCTACCTGGAGTAAGCAATCCACCGGTTTCCTGCTGAGAGCCATGGCCTCAGATTTAGAGGTGCTGATCCTCATCCCAGCAGTTTCACACCAGTAATCCAGTAAGTGCTGAAGGTCACTGACCAACGATGCCATCAGGACCACGTCATCTGCAAAAAGCAGAGATGAGATCCTCAGCCCACAGAACTGCAACCCCCCCACCACGACTACGCCTCGATATCCTGTCCGTGAAAATCACAAACAGGATTGGTGACAAAGCTGGCGGAGGCCAACCCCCACAGGGAATGAATCAGACTTACTGCCGAGGATCCGGACACAGCTCTCGCTTTGGGTGTACAGACATTGGATGGCCCACAGAAGTGACCCCTCACTCCATACTCCCCCAGCACCTCCCACAGTATCTCCAGAGGGACCCGGTCATATGCCTTCTCCAGATCCACAAAACACATATAGACTGGATGGGGAATACTCCCAGGCCCCCTCCAGGATCCTTGTGAGAGTGAAGAGCTGGTCCGTTGTTCCACGTCCAGGATGGAATCCGCATTGTTCCTCTTCAATCTGAGGTTCGACTATACGACGAACCCTCCTTTCCAGCACCTTGGAGTAGACTTTACCAGGGAGGCCGAGTAGTGTGATACCCCTGTAATTGGCACACACCCTCTGGTTCCCCTTTTTAAACAAAGGAACCACCACCCCAGTCTGCCACTCCCTTGGCACTGTCCCAGACTTCCATGCAATGTTGAAGAGACGTGTCAACCAAGACAACCCCTCCAAACCCAAAGCTTTCATAATTTCTGGACAAATCTCATCAATCACTGGGGCTTTGCCACTGTGGAGTTGTTTGACTACCTCAGTGACTTCCGCCAGAGATATTGACAATGATTCCCCATCAGCCTCCAGCTCTGCCTCTACAAAAGAGGGCGCGTTAGTCGGATTAAATTGTTCCTCAAAGTGCTCCTTCCACAGCCCGATTACCTCATCGGTTGAGGTCACCAGCGTCCCGTCTTTACTGTAAACAGCTTGCACGGTTCCCTGTTTCCCCCTCCTGAGATGTCGAATTCTTTTCCAGAAGCACCTTGGTGCCGCCCGAAAGTCCTTCTCCATGACTTCTCCGAACTTCTCCCACACCCGCTGCTTTGCCTCTAACACAGCAGAGGCTGCAGCCCTTCTGGCCTGTCGGTACCTTGCAACTGCTTCCGGAGTCTTCTGGGATAACATATCCCGGAAGGCCTCCTTCTTCAGTCAGACAGCTTCCCTGACCACCGGTGTCCACCACGGTGATCGAGGGTTACCGCCCCTTGAGACTCCTAAGACCTTGAGGCCACAGCTCACCGCTGCAGCTTGAGCAATGGAAGCTTTGAACATTGCCCACTCCGGTTCAATGTCCCCAACCTCCACAGGGATGCCAGAAAAGCTCCGCCGGAGGTGTGAGTTGAAGATCTCTCGTTCAGTTCACCCGCACTACTCATTTGGGCTTACCTGGTCTATCCAGAATCTTCCCTCATCCTCTGACCCAATTCATCGCCAGATGGTGATTAGTTGACAGTTCTGCCCCTCTCTTCACTCGAGTGTCCAAAACATACGGCCTCAGATCAGATGATACGATCACAAAATAGATCATCGACCTTTGGCCTAGGGTGCTCTGGTACCACGTACACTTATGAGCACCCTTATGTTCGAACATGGTGTTAGTTATAGACAATCCGTGATTAGCACAGAAGTCTAATAACTGTCGACCACTCGGATTTAGGGATTTAGGATCAGGGAGGCCGTTCCTCCCAATCACTTCTCTCCAGGTGTCTCCATCATTGCCCACGTGGGCGTTGAAGTCTCCCCAGCAGAACTATGGAGTCCCCTACTGGAGCCCCATGCAGGACTCCATTCAGGGTCTCCAAGAAGGCCGAATACTCTGAACTGCTGTTCGGTGCATATGCACAAACAACAGTCAGAGTTTCCCCCCCCTACCACCCGCTGGCGTAAGGAGGCGACCCTCTTGTCTATCGGGGTGAACTCCAACACCGCGGTGCTCAGCCGGAGAGGCAACAAAATGCCAACAGCTGAATGCGGAAAAGAAGTTTTGTCAAAAAATTCTGGCATCACACTCCCATCCTCACTACCTAGGGGAGAACTATGAGCTCATTAATCATCCGACATAACAATGCGTACCACAGCACAGGCTGCCATACTAGATAATTAAAGGCAAAATAGATCACAACATTATGCCATTTGATAGCTGCTGTTATCCAATACACAGTGAGGTCAATACAATCAGAGAACTCTAACCCTTTCCCAAACACTGTAAAGCAGATAACATCAACAAGATCTGTGACCCAGGATTCCAAATAGTTACTGCAGGGAGGCCGCCAAATTATTAAGTGACAAAAAAATTGAAAAGATTTAAAATTTTTAAATATTTATGTAAATATGTCTGAAAATATGCATTACATCTAAGGCTTTAACTTTCTATGAAAAATTAGTTTTTTTTCATATTTGCTGAAACTTCCAATATGTCCTAACAGCACGAGACAGGCGATCTGTATAAAAGTAATATATCTCTACCGTCACCTTTTTATAATGGTATTGGACTATGCTCTGAGACAAGCTATTAATGGAAGGGACCTGGAGCTCGGCTTCACTATCGTGCCTAGAAGGTCATCAAGATCTCCTAACCAGAGTGGAGCTGGAGTGTGCCGAAGTTGGCCTCAAGCTAAATGCAAAGAAGACCGAGGTCATGACCTACAACATCCCCAAAGAACATCTGCCCCTAACAACATTGGAGGGTACTGCGCTAAGGGAGGTCGGTGACTTTAAGTACTTGGGCGCAAGGGTCGGCTCCACAGAACAGGATGTTAAAGTTAGGAAAGCGCTTGCCTGGAGAGCTCTTAATGGCATGACCAGTGTGTGGAAATCCAACCTCCCCCGGCCCATCAAGATCAGTTTCTTCTCTGCGATGGTGGAGTCCGTTCTCCTCTATGGCTGTGAATGCTGGACACTAACACAAGCCCTAAAGAAATCCCTGGATGGATGCTACACCAGAATGTTGCGTGCAGTACAGAACATCAAGCAGGACGAACATATCACCAACAAGTGTCTGTACGGGGCATTACCAAGTGTATCAGAAAAGATAGCAGTAAGGAGATTGAGACTTGCTGGCCACTGCCACAGACACCAAGATCTCCCAGCCTAAAGCTTATTCTGGGGGAACCAACATACGGGCGTCGATCAAGAGGACGTCCCACACCAACCTTTGTGGACGTACTAAAGAAAGACGCTAGTGCAGAGAGCACAAATGAGCTGGCCAGATGTATGGAGAACCGAGATAACTGGAGACGATGATGGTTGGCTCGTCTGAGAACGATGTAGAGAGAGACCTTCGGTTCCTGTCTGCTCCCAGAGCCATCTTTGTGTTATCCTAATGGCTTTTGCTAGTTACGACCATGCCCAATTTACTACAACCAATCAGAGCCTTGGAGTCGCTAATGCAGTGTCAATGTTTGATTTGAACTCTGACTAAACTGTGAAACTAGGCAGCACTGATCAAATATAAATCAATATTCTGTCACTACATTGTCTAGATGTATTTCTCACACAGAGTTTTAGAAACATATTTTAGTGTACCGTTTAGCTGTAACACAAGAACGTTTGTGACCAAGTTGAGCCAAAACCAAGCCCTGTCCACCAGCCATAGGACTCACTTTACAACTGATCAGTATACTAAAATATGTTTCTGAAAACACTTAATGTGTGAAATATGCAGTACAGTAACAGAATCCTGATTTATATTTGAAAAATAAATTGGATTTCTTGTGAAAAAAACTTCCCATTATACTAGTTTGATGATATGCTTACTGGCTTACTGGCCTACAGGTAAGGTACCTACATGCTACTGTAAGCCCAGTTGAGAGGGTGTCTGGTCGGTCTCTCTTTCAGCTATTGGGTTTTTGTCCTAAAAATCAGTAGAGACCCCTGCTGTAAAGGATAACAATTAAAGACTCCAAATAGAAAAATAGTGGCTAAATATAATAAAACGTTTACTTGTTTCAAGCCAGACATATATTATAAACATGTATTCTATATAAACAGCAATATACCTCCTCAACTTTGTAGTATCATCAATTCTCATCAGATGACATGATTACAAATTCCATGACGATATCACACAACAAAAAGCTAATTTAGAGAAAAACCCCAACGTTTTAGTAAATATTGTAAAAATGTGATTTCTTTAGAGCATATTACAACTTGAAGGGTTGGCCACAAGTTTAGCAATTCATCTGCTTCAAAAAATACCAGTAGTAAAATAACTGAAGTACCCAAATCCTAAGCACTTTGGTGGTAATAACTTGTCAAATTATTTTAGGTAGTTATCCTTAAAGATGGCATTCACTCAGGTGAACCCAAATGTTTGATTTTGATTTTAAATGGTCTGGTAATTTCCGTTCATGGTAATCCCAGGAAAAACACATTGGTAAGGTTGAATCACTGCCTTTTTCAGTGCCTATCACTGCTCCTCATCATTTATATTCCATAGAAATGTGATTAAATCATCCCACCATGCTGTGTGTGATATGAAATTATAGTATTGTAGTACCACTGCATGGGCACCCACTGGAATAGTGATGGCTTTGTTTCTCAAGCAGCCTTACTTTTGTCATTTGTGTCCTGATTTCTTGACAGTAATTGAGACCAAAATGAAAAGTCTTACCAAATGTTACTGAACATAAGGAGTAGAAGAATGAAAATTTATCTGGAAACTCTCAATTAAACACAGTTTGTCAAGCCTTTTATTATATAGGACAGACAGGAAATGGGGTGAGAGAGAGAGGTGGAGACATGAGGCAAAGGGCCTCAGGTCGGAGTCGAACCCTCGGCCGCTGCCTTGAGGACCTCCAGCCTCTTTATATGGGGTGACTACTCTAACCACTGTTCCATCGACCACCCCTACTGTAAAAAAAAACAAGTATTACCAAACTAACCAACAACTGATTTGATAATTGATTAATCACGTAAGTAAGCCTACCCAGCTGACATCTAATCAACGTTGAAATAACTGGGTCATCCCTATGTTCCCTGGTCGCATAAGCCTCTGCCTCTGCCTAGGAAAAGCGAGGAACAACGGTCCCTTTTCTTAAAAAAGGGTCCTATGTTCCCGGGTCACATACAAAGCGGGGAAGATAGTACCCGTGAAAACAGGTTTCTCCAGATGAATGCCAAAGGGATGACCCTCTCAGCCATCAGAGAGAGGTTGGGCATACCAAGTCTGTGATTTCATGAATATCAAAACTTTACAATGACACAGATTCATTTAAGTTCCTCAAAAAGGCTGGTTGCCACGTAAAACAAGTGCACGAGAAGACAGGATTATGCGAAGACTCTCAATGGGGAATCGGTTCAACACTGCAGCTGGAGTTGCTTGTCAATTCAGTGATGAACAGGGCAAGGATCTGTCTTGGCACACAGTGTCTCGCCATTTAAGACAATTTGGACTAAAAGCCCACTCAATATCAGGAAGCCACATAGCATGCACATGGCGACAGGGAGCTGATGTAGCGTAAATCAAGTAACCCCTCCTACCTCTGTTAGAATACAGGGATTACTTTCTTCTGTGTTATTTCGACCCACGTCCCCACATTAAACTGATCCCATCCGAATAGGGCTCATTACATGCAGGACAGTAGCTCTCCAGAGCTCAAGAAAAAGTGTAGCTCTTGTTTAAAATGCATGGGTAAATTAGCTAAAAACTAAAGTAATTTGAGAAGAGTTTTAACATTGAAGTGTCATGTATTAATTTTTTGGTTTGCCTTTATTTAACCAGGTTATTCACATTGAGATCACAGATCTCTTTTACAAGGCAGAGACAGCAGCAACTTTCAAATGTTCAGCATTCAACTAAATAAATGGTTTAAAAGTTGAATATGTAGAATCTTTATGAAAAGCCATATTTGTTTTGAGGGGAACAGAATGAAAGTATTGCTTTTTCATAGAAAAGTCTGAAGTCTGAATTAATATTTGAATTTTTTTTTCATGGGTTTGACAATGACTTTTTGTATACCAGCAAATAGCGGCTGGCATTGCGGGCTGCCAGGGTTGTCTGTTGTTCGGCGCAGCTACTGTAGGCTGGCACTGGTGAAATGGCGTTTACCAATCCTACAGCTGCTTCGGAGCCTCAGCGAAGGGGGTGTTATTTGTCCTAGCACCTGAGTGACTGGAGACTGGCAAAAATATAGGCCAAGCATTCACTCGATGGACTGAGATAAAGGAGTTCAATGGCAGTAAAACGCACGCCAAAATGGCTACGTTTATCCTCGATCGGTAAGCTAACTTTCATGTTTACTTAGCTGTTACAGTTAACAGTAATGGCTAACGGTAACTTTCAGTCAAACTCCTCTGCAATACTTGTTTTTATCGTGTGATTTGCTGAAAGGGATGGGTTCAAACAGACTCCGGTCTCCTGTAGGCTACTGGGTCGGGTCTGACGAACCTGGCAACCTGACGACTGGAAATATTTTTTTGTTGTTGCGACCCGAGTCTTGAGACACTAGATGGCGGTGTTCTGCTCATTCTCCATATTTAACCTTTAAGCTGCGCCAGACATGTTTATATTGTGTTAATGCAACTTAAAAGGTTTAAGGCAATTAGATTCCTAAAATGAAATGAGTAGCTACAAGCTGTCACAACTAGAATGCAATAATTTGATTTAATTGAAGAAAACTAACTAAATATAACTTCAGTGGTAACATTTATGGACAGACAAGTTTCTGTTTACACATTTTAAATTCATTTAGATAAATGCAATGTTAAGAGTGCAAAATACTTAGAAGTTTAAGTTCACTTAACTGAATGGAATTAGTAATTTAAACTTAATCCATGTGCTACCTTAACAAAAAATATTAGAGTTACTTGTAGTCAAATCAAATTACTTTAAACAGTGTAATAGCATAACATTAGAGTTGTGGCTGGAACACAACTCTAATGTTATGCTATTATTAATGCAGGTCTCATGAGTCTAGTGTTGACCTTTTACCTTTTACAAGAGTGGAGTGAAGTAGAGTTGCTGAGCAGAAGCAGCAAAGCTTAGTGAGCAGTTTCATAACTTCATGGGGGCTTTTGACTGGTTTATGATAAATTTAACGTTAAAGACTGACATGCATCAGTGAATCTTTACACCCCTACAAAATACATATCTCAGGTGCACCGAGCTTAGTCTAGATTCCTGTTTAATATCAATTGTAAACAAGAACATTTTTGTTTTAAAGGCAAATAAGATAGGACATGTTCTAATTCAATTCAATTCAATTTTATTTATAGGCCAAATCATAACAAAAGTTATCTCAGGACACTTTAAAGAGTAGGCATAGACCCAACAATTCCCCCGTAGAGTATGGTGGCAACGAAAACCTTCCCTATAACAGGCAGGAACGTTGGACAGACCCAGCTCTGTGGAGGACGGCCATCTGTCTTGACCGGTTGGGGAGGAAGAAAAGGAGAGAGAAAGAGAGAAAGACAAAGGCAGACAAAAGACAGAGAGACTGACACACTTCCAGAGATGCAAGCAGCCAGCGAGTAACAGTAACTATAACAATATCTATAGTAATGTGAACATGACCCACATGTTATGGCAGTCTACACAGCAGAACAGCAGGAACACGCACGTCCAAGGCGACAGAACATGAAATTGATAATAATTATGACAAACATGATCAATGATGAGTAGGGGCAATAGCAGCTACGATAGAGCAAGACATACCACTGATGGTGTTTTTATGGCTACTCATTTTACAATTTATAAGACTAGTGACAGTATAAATTACTAATAGTTATAGAAGTAGCAGGAAGCGTCATGCAGGACCACGGCAGCAGGCACCACCACGATCCGCAGAGACCTACACACAGGACCACGGCAGCAGGCACCGACACCATCAGCAGAGACCTGCACACAGGACCATGGCAACAGGCACCACCACCATCAGCCGAGACCTGTGCACAGGACCAGGGCAGCAGGCACCACCAACATCAGCAGAGACCTGTACACAGGACCAAGACAGCAGGCACCACCACCATCAGCAGAGACCTGCACAGGACCACGGTAGCAGGCACCACCACCATCAGCAGAGACCTACACACAGGACCACGGCAATAGGCACCACCACCATCAGCAGAGACATGCCCACAGGACCATGGCAGTAGGCACCACCACCATCAGCAGAGACCTGCGAGACGACAAAGCACAAAGAACTCCGGGGAAGAAGTTGAATTAATAACATGCATTGATGAGACATGAATGACACAGACAGAGAGGAGAGAAGGTCAGAGTATTAGGAAAAGTATTATCCCCCGGCAGACTAGGCTTATAGCAACATCATTAAACTGAACAAACTCAGCTTTAAGAATAACAACATAGTTGAAGGCTCGTAAGCCGTAGCTGTAAGCTTTATCAAAAAGGAAAGTTTTAAGTTTACTCTTAAATATGGGGACAGTGTCTGCCTCCAGAATAACACTTGGGAGTTGGTTCCACAAGAGAGGAGCTTGGTAGCTGAAGGCTCTGCCTCCCCTTCTATTTTTGGAGACTCTAGGAACAACAAGTAGCCCTGCATTCTCAGAGCGCAGCGATCTAGTCGGGTGATACGGTACTATGAGCTCTTTAAGATACGACAGAGCCTGTATAATAAGAGCTTTATAGGTAAGGAGAAGGATTTAAAATTCTATTCTAGATTTTACAGGTAGCCAGTGCAAAGAAGCTAATACAGGAGAAATATGTTCTCTTCGATTTGTTTTAGTTAGTACACGAGCTGCAGCATTTTGGACCAACTGGAGACTCTTAACAGACTTATTGGAGCAGCCTGATAATAAGGAGTTGCAGTAGTTCAGCCTAGAAGTAACAAATGCATGGACTAGTTTTTCTGCATCTTTCTGAGACACAATGTTCCTAATTTTTGCAATATTACGCAGGTGAAAATCAGCAGTCCTTGTTGTTAATTTTATGTGAGAATTGAAGGACATATCCTGGTCAAAAATAACACCCAGATTCCTTACTGTGGTGCTGGAGGACAAAACAACATCATCCAGAGTAACAATATCTTTAGCTATTGAGTTTCAGAGGCCTTCGGGGCTAAGTACAATAACTTCAGTTTTATCTGAGTTTAACATAAGAAAATTGCAGGTCATCCAGCTCTTAATTTCCTTAATGCACATTTGAAGTTTATCTAACTGATGAGTGTCTTCTGGTTTGATCGATAAATATAATTGTGTATCATCAGCATAACAATGCTTCCTTATAATATTTCCTAAGGGAAGCATATATAAGGTGAATAGAATCCAAGGACAGAACCCTGTGGGACTCTGTGACTAACTTTAGGGTGGATGGAGGATTTGTCATTAACATGTACAAACTGAGATCTATCTGATAAATAAGACTTAAACCAGCTCAGTGCGGTTCCTTTAATGCCGATCAGATGCTCTAGTCTTTGTAGCAGGATGTGATGGTCAATAGTGTCGAAGGCAGCACTAAGATCTAGTAAAACAAGCACAGAGACAAGTCCTTTGTCAGAAGCTATTAGAAGGTTGTTAGTAATTTTGACCAGTGCTGTCTCAGTGTTATGATTCGCTCTTAATCCTGACTGGAAGTCCTCAAATAACTCATTATTATGTAAAAAGTCGCACAGCTGATTGGCGACCAATTTCTCGAGGATCTTAGAGAGAAAAGGTCTATAGGTCTATAGTTAGCTAGTACGTCAGGATCAAGACTGGGCTTTTTAAGAAGAGGTTTAATTACAGCTACTTTAAAAGACTGTGGTACATAACCTGCTGATAAATACATGTTAATCATATCTAATACAGGAGGGCTAACTAAAGGTAACACTTCACTAAGTAACCTAGTTGGAATAGAGTCTAGGAGACAAGTAGAAGGCTTTGATGCTGAAATAGTAGATGTTAGTTGTTAAGGTCGGCTGTAGGAAAGCAGTCCAAGAATATATCGGGTCGTACAGTTGTTTCTAAGGTTCCTGGGTTTGAAGAAAAATTGGTGCCAAGCGAATTGATTTTGTCTCTAATAGTTATAATTTTGTCATTAAAGAAGGTCATGAAGTTGTTACTACTGAGGCCCGTTTAAACAAACACATAATGAACAAATTCCATAAGAGACCAATATACATAATATGATACCTTTCTCTTTCAAATTACATACCTTTCTCTTTCAAATTACATAAGCCCTGGTAACTAGGGATTGTTTGCCTCAAGGCAGTATAGTTATATAAAGACCGGGCATAAAAGTTTTCTGTCACAGTGGATGATGGACACCAAATTCCCCTTGTCAATTTAAAATTTTAGCAGCTCAGGAAGTTTTATAATAGGTAAAACACAATTTTAGAGCCTGCCAGAGTCACCCACCACCACAGCCAAAAGTATACAGCATTTGGCTGTTGAATTGGGGTAATTTCACACCCTGATAATGAACAAGTACTCACCTATTAAACATTCATATCATATTTTGTATATTGGTCTCTTATGGAATTTGTTCATTATGTGTTTGTTTAAACAGGCTTCATATGGTGAAACTCGCTTATAAGGTTGCCAAGAAGGAAAGTTCTGACACCGTGAGGAGCTGTAAAGGGAGAGCACCGGATCAACTTATACTTAACACATTTCCACAGATAGCAAGACACTTTAAGCACTCTGACAGGGCTAACCTGGGTCCTCTTGATAATAAGGATGGGGGGATGACAGGGTGTTCCATGGTTGGAAAGTTTATTTCTTTTACACTCTGCTGTCAGCAACAACTGTCTATACTTTATATTTAATACGAAATACATGAACCTCAACCGTCAGTCAGAGAAGCAATTTATACAACATAAATATGGGAGTGCAACTTTACTGTCACTGCTCTCAACTGAAAAAAAACAACGGTACACCACCTGCCCAGCAGCAAATGGTGGACAGACAAAGTTAACAATTAGCTTGTGAACAATGTGGAAAATTGAACAGCTGAAGAGCCATTTATTTTAGTGGAGACACACCCAGAAACAGAGCTAAAGGGGGCAATGTTGGAGGTACAACATACAGTATGACAAGAAAATTTAAGTAATTTCAGCACTAACAATTTTTTTGTTAAATGTTTTCCCTCAGAGTGCTTATGCTGCATTTTGCTGAACTTTCACTTCCCTTTGTATCGTGCGTCAGGCATTTCACTTAGCACGGCTTTCTCTCCCTCAAAACAGCCTGATTAAGCCTATAAGTTTATCTCGTAGGAGATACACGGATGAACCTAAAAAGCAGATAAATATATCTTTCTGGTGTGTGAAAACTTGATTGAAATACACTGTGCAGGGCTTTAGATGTGAGTACAGATGGCAGACTTAATAGAGTGCACACCTGAGAAAAGCCTATTAGTGATACAGCGTGGTGATTGGGTTTTGTTTTAAAAGCCTTTTTCAGGTTTATCCCCAGAGTATGCTGCCACACTGTGTTGGTATCTCGGCCCAAAGAGAACAGGAAACAGGAACAGCTGCTGCTGCTGCTCTCCTCTTGGTCCAGACCAAGCTGTCCTCATTCTATCTATCTGTCTTTATGTGACTTTTTTTTCTGTCTACTGGATGTCTCTTCCTTACATCTCTACTAATGCATGCAAGCATACACAGGAGCAGTCTTAAAGTTGTACTCCGTAAGATTTTCATCTATTTAATTGTCTTTTAAGTTTCTTTCTGTCAAAGAGTGAGTTAAAACAATGGTGATTGATCGTATGACCCACTAATGAAAGCACTTGTCCTTTCATTTTTGCTGAGTATTCCAATCTGTCTGTGACGACATTCCCTCGCTAGATGTAAATACGCCACCATGTTAGTGACACAGCTGACAGTGGTTGGTCTACTGGCCCAGTTTGTCACTAACAGTTATGCTGCGTTTACTTGTAATCAGAAATCTGGAACTTCCAACTTCTAAGTCAGGCTTGTAGTAAGGGCAGAAGTGTTATATGAACATGTCTGTGTTTGAATTTAAGATGGTATCATATAGGGGACGGACTGGAAGTAGAGGGGTGAATGTGTGTCAATAAAGTTTAATAAAGAGCCAAAAAAAAGTCAACACACAGTGACCCTGAACGTGGCAAGATAAGATTGTGTATGTGGGTAATGCAATGTAATAAGAAGTATCATTTATGCCCATGCTGTATAGGTAACCTTGTTTACTTCCTTTTGTTTAAAGCTGACATTAATCTTGAGCAGTCTGAAGAAACAATGAACGTGTAATGTTTATAATTTTTTACATTTGTCAAAAAACATGCACACAAGTACAACTACAAGTTCAAGGAAGATTTTCCCTCCTCTACTGATTCTATCCTGATCTATCTATGTCACTCTGTTGGACATGTGAGTTGGTCCCAGTTGTCGGACTTATGTGTTATTCTGGATGAAGAGCTCTGCTGTGCTCTGTATTCTGTCTTCAGACACAGTGGGGACTCCTCCGTTTGTTGCCAGTACTCGGGCCTCTGGGACAGTATTGTCCAGATGCTTCTCTCGCAAACTAGGAGGTTACTCTACCAGATGGAACTCATTGCTCTAATTTTTACATTGCTATATGTGCCACTACAGTATGCGTATGTGTATGAGTACTCCTTACAGTGGTAGTTGTACTATAGAACTCTATATATTATAAAAGTCTATTTGGTCTACTTTTCATTTAAATATTATACAGCATGTCAATCATATTGAAATGATTAATACATTAAACTAAAGTATATCTCATCTGAGTGCTGGGGCTTGGTATTATTTTAAATTCTTTGATAATAGCTCTGTTATGACACCTGCAGGTTTTTTTTCATATCTCCTTTGAAATATATAAAAGTGTGACACTGTAATTGCATTTTGGGTCAGGACTACTGTATATTATGTTCATTATATTCTACAACCTTTATCTCATGTCTCTTCTTCTTCTTTGTTTCCTGTCCTTTGTCTCTCTCTCTCTCTCTTGCTTTGCTTTCATTGACAAAAGCCCGATAGTGGTTTAAACATTATTGAAGCAGTTGTCGAGGCTTTAATCTGTGACTTGGGGCTGTCATTATCCATCAGAGGAGACACTCTGTCCCTTCCAATTTCTTTCCTGCGTCCATCTCTCCCTTTCGCACCCAGACTTTGAATTCTCCCTTTGCCTTTGTCTGCTTCATAAATATTCAGCATGCTGACCGATAATTGACACACACAATCTGCTACTCCCCATCATTTCTACACCTCGACACATGGACGTTGACATTCCTCTCTGTCCTAATCAGCGTCCATGTCCTTTTTCTTCCTCTTCCTCTCTTTCTCTATCCTTATTTTCTTCTTACTTCTTGCATCTCCTGTCACTACCCCTCAAACACTGTGCATCCCATCTAATGTTGTTCCTTAGTAAATCATTGTGTTCTTTGCTGAAGGGCAAAGTGTCAGAAACTGATACAAGTAAAATCTTGAGCTTAAAGGTTTGTGGGTCAAGGTTCTTGACCTTGGAAAAAGGAGTTTGACAAAAACATTGTCAACAAAATATCAAACTCACTGGTTCTATCTGAATATATCAACCACATGTTGATGGTTTAGTTGTAACAATGTCCATTCTACCATTGAAAATGTCTGTCAATCTGTGTTACTGTCTGTGAAAAAATAGCACACTTTATCTTTCTTTACTACTACTTTGCTTTTAGAGCAGGTTGTTCACTAATCACATGGTTGTTGGAATGTCAAGGAGTCCTTGAACACCAATTATTCCTGGTGATGTAGGCAGTGCTGTGAATGGCAGCTTGCATGTGTGCATGTATGTCCAAAGAAATTAATATTGTATAATGATAATAATAATAATAATGTGATTTTGATAAAAGGCATCTAAGTTGTTCTAAAAGAATGAAAAGAATTGGATTTAATCTACAGTGCAGTAAGTAGTATCCACTTGATCTAACGATGTGGAAAGGTTGGGTGGTCGGTGTTGTGGGTGGGTATTTAAAATATCAGTTTTGCAAATGTTTTTTGAAGGAAATGCACTCGACGCCAAAGGGCACCTATCATTAACCACCTTCACTACCCTATCGTAACCATATTTTATTTGACATAATCCCAATCTTTTTCTAACCTTAACTATATCATATTGCCAAGTGGAGATACTTTAGAGATAGTTTTAAAACATTGGTATTGGATTTGGCTGAATCGTCTGGTATGAACATTTTCGGTCTGGTGATGAAATAAAAAAGTACCAATCTGTATTTCAGATTTATTTTAGATATTTTTTAACTCTCAGAAACTCTAAAAAAAAAATTAAAACAGCTTGTGAAAGCCACATAATTCTTTATCACTGTCACAAAGTTCTGAGGCAAGCATATTCCCAACGTCAAATGTCATTAATGGCATAATCATTCTAAGCCAGTTAAGTCTGGGTCATCTAAATGCTGGGGCTTTTGTCCTTTTTATGTATCTAGTGTTGTTCTGTTGAAAGGCCTTACACACCAGTAGCCTCACCTGAAGATATGAGTGTTGGTGTGACGAGAGCTGGTCTTGACCTCCCTGGGGCCCTGAGAAAAATTCTGCTAAGGGGCCCCCCGACCTGACCTGTTAGACAGTAAACCATTTGTCATTGCCACAGTCACACCTGGCACCCCAGTTTTCTCCATCACCGGTCTAACAATAAGACCTATGCGGGACAAAATGAGGTACAACCAAGCTGTTTACTGTATATCTAATAGAATATTTTCTATATAATCTAAAAATAAGAAAAAACACAATTTTAATTGTAAAACATATCAAATGGAGAACATTTTAAAATAAAGCCCTAAGCTCTGGCTCCGCTGTCTATAAGTTTGTCCAGTCCTCACAATATTATACAATTAGCTTTGGCTATACAATGTAAACATAGTCTTTAGGATATGGCTGCAGCATAATGCCTCCCATAGGTTTACTTTTATACTTTTTTAAATGTAAAATATTGTTTATACTATGGCTTGGCTGAATATTTGATGGTTATTATTTACTGAAAGATGTGCATTCATATTGCCCATATGCCCATTTAATCAACATTTTGAATTTAATATTTTTTTCAATAGTTAATGTCGATCCATTGCTTTTTGTCCAGAGTTGTAACTAAACATTGACTGATAACTAATCACTTTTATTTTGTGCATGCACATATGATCATATGTTTATAAAGTTTATAAACAGAGTTGGTGTTTATCAAGCGCAAACAATTGTTGTATTTCACTCACTTTTGTGAGGCCAAAGACCAACGCAAACAGATTACCGACAACAATTGCAGAATCTGTCTGCAGCAAAGTATACACAGATCCACCAAGCCAAAACTATGGCAACCATCATCATCAGCATTGCTGCTGAAAGGTTTGCTACAGTGGAAAAGATGGGTACCAAGATCCCCTACATGAACAACCGTATGGCAGAGAAGATCAGTCAGATAAGGCAGGAGCTGCGGATCCTGAAGCGGCAGTAAAAGGAAGCGTGAGAAGAGAAAAGGGATGCACTATCAGAACTTCGTGGCATCCTCAATAAGAAGCTCACCATTCTTCGAAGGGCAGAATGACACAGAAGGTGGGGGAAAGAGAGGGCCAGGAGACGGTCCGCCTTCATCGCGAACCCCTTTGGAGTCACCAAGCAGTTGCTTGGGCAGAAATGAAGCAGCCACCTTGTTTGCCTTAAACAACCACCATCTCTGCAACACCTACAGTGATGCTGCTACAGAGGAAGACCTAGGTCTCTATAGATGGTTGATAGACCCCCCAGGACCCACCACAGACTTTGTGGCATCCTCAGTAAGAAGCTCACCATTCTTCGAAGGGCAGAATGACAGACAGAGGGGGAGAGGGAGGGCCAAGAGACTGTCTGTCTTCATCGAGAACCGCTTGGAATGAGGTTAAGGAGGTTGTCCAGAGCCAGTTCAGGCACTGGACCAAGCGGAGTGCCCTACAAAGTGTACAAGAGGTGTCCCAGACTCCTTCACCCGCTGTGGAAGACCCTGAGGGTTATCTGGAGGAGGGGAAAGGTAGCTCAACAATAGAGATTTGCAGAAGGTGTCTGGATTCCGAAAGGAGGAGAATGCTAAGAAAATTGTACAGTTCTGAAGATACTCTTCGCCATCCTATCCCGTTGGTTGACGGAGTTCCTCATGAAGAATCAGTACATTGATACCTCTGTACAGAAGGGTAGAATCCCAAATGTTCCATGATGCCTTGAACAAACAAGTGTGGTCACGCAGTTGATCAGCGAGCGAGGCAAGAGAAGGGAAAGGAGACCTAGCAGTGTTGTGGCTCGACCTCACCAATGCTTATAGATCCATTCCCCATAAGCTTCAGTATGTTTCAATCTGAGAGTCACATCTGGGACAGTCACATCTGAGTGGCATTGGCTGAAGAAAGGGATCATCACTGGATGTACTATTGCAGTGGTCCTCTTTGCCTTGGCCACGAACATGATGGTCAAGTCAGCCGCTCACCAAGTCTGGAGTCTGTAATCCCCCCATCAGAGCCTTTATGGACGACCTGACCGTTACAACAATGTCAGTGCCGGGATACCGATGGATCCTTTAGGGCCTGGGGAGGATCATCACCTGGGCCAGGATATGTTTCAAGCCTGCAAAAACTAGGTCTCTGGTGTTCAAGAGAGGGAAAGTGACAGACAAGTTCTGCTTCTTTCTTGACAGCACCCAGATTTCATCGGTGCCCAGGAACCTATCATGAGCCTTGGCAAGACCTTTGATTGCACTCTGAAGGATGCTGCATCTATCAAGGCCACAAATCAGGAACTGGAGGTGCCGCTGACAGCAGTGGACAAATCGGGCCTGCCTGGCAAATTCAATGCCTTAATTTACCAGCACAGTGTTCTCCCCCAGATTCTGTGGCCCCTGCTAGGGCACAACTTCACAATAACAACAGTAGAATGCTTCGAGAGGAGGATCAGCAGTTACCTCCGTAGATGGCTGGGCCTGCCACAAAGCCTGAGTAGCATCACTCTATATGTGCAGAATAACCAACTGAAGCTCCCCATCAGCAGCCTGAATGAGGAGTTTATGGTTACCTGTGCAAAAGAGGTGCTGCAGTACAGTGAATCCAGTGATCGGAAAGTTTCCCAGGTTGGCATAGTAATTAGGACTGGGAGGAAGTGGAGGACACAGGAAGCCGTTGAGCAGGCTGAGTCAAGATTGCATCATAGTGTGCTGGTCGGCCGGCCTAGTGGCAGCTGGACGAGCAGGGCTTGGGAGCGTTTTAACCAAGTGCTACGACAGAGCCCTGGGCAAAGACAGATGTCGACTGGTCCAAGAGGAGTTGAGAGCTGGTGTGGAGGAACTGCGTGCTAGCCAGATGGTAGAGGTGCATGGAACAAATGGGAACAAGCAGTCAACCGCAAGATCGCCTGGTCTGAGCTTTGTTAGGCTAAGCCTTAGCGGATCAAGTTCCTGATTGCGTCCGTCTATGACATCTTACCCCGCCCATCCGACCTCTTCTGCTGGGGCAAGGTTGACACACTATCATGTCCTTTGTGTCTCAGAAGAGGAATGCTAGAGCGTATACACAGTGGAAAGCTGTGACTGGAGGCCGGGAACATCTCCCACGTTCCCTGGAATGCACATAATCAGGGTATGGACAGAAAGGGGAAAAGAGTCAACCAAAGAGTTAGGGAGAGAAGAGACAAACCAAAACAAACTAAAACATAATTGAAAAAACAAGAGCAAAGAGAAAGGATGGATGAAACTATGGTGGAGCATAGCATGGTTGGAAAACACTGTATAATCGATTTTGTTGGTCGTCAAGTTTGGTCTATTGTTTGGTCTGCTGGTCACAGGCAGGACATTTACACTGTGTCTCCCACATAAATCATGTCACATGGTTGAATGAACAGACACTGCCAGCAATTTAGCTTCCTGCTCCGTGTGGCCCACCCCGCTTTCACACATACACACACAGTATACAGAGAGTAGTACTCTACATTCACACAGACGTACCATATGTGTGTACATGATCATGCTTGGCCACAGGGGTGTGGACACAGAAAAACATAAATGTGCACATTGCACATGTTCCAGTCTCAGTGTGGAGGTGCTTCTTTTGATATGCACTGCGGCTTTCTGACAAACCACAAAATCTAAAAGTCTTTCTCAGTTCTCTGTCCCTGTCTAACTTTCTCTCCATAGCTTTCCCTCTGTCTGTCCTGATTCCACATAACTTCCATTTCTCTCCATCTTAGGCAAACTGCTCCACAAAATTTATTTCATTGTTGGGATAAAGAAGAGTGATGCTACATTTGGAGAGCTGTACTGCATTCTTGCATCCCTCCATGCTGGAGAGATGCTATCTGGCACAGGTTCCACATGCTGTAGCTCTTTCCTTTTGATGCTTCTACAAACACAGGGGATGAGACAACAGTCTCCAAATGCTTTTATGCAATTAGCCAACAGAGTGTGAAGCAGAAAACCTTTGTAGCTTTTTACACAGTGCGTAAAAACAGTGTCAACACAAAAGGTTGCAAAGATCAGTCGACAGGAGACAAATCTCTTTGTTGATGCCACTCCATCCCCTGTGTGTCTGACTGAGAGTAAATCTAACACTCATATAAACTGGGTAAGAGTTTGTAGTTATACAGGGACAGAGGGACGAGGGAGGCTTTGATGGGGGCTACGGTGCCTGTGGTCTGTGGTTAAGGACATGATAATACAAAGGGAGTTCATAGATTTTTGTAGAAACCTTTTATAATGTTCTATTGAATACACAAGAAAGGTCAGGCAGTGACAGACAGATAGATACAAATAAAGGAAGCAGCCACAAGAGTGCTGCTGTTTTTAAAGTCATTTTTCGTAAAATGTAGGAGTTTGTTCATTTTGACAGAGGGCTCTGTGTGAGAGAGAGAGCATGGAATTAACATTAAAAGTCAAAATGAGAATGTATAGTTTATGCTAATTACAAAGACAAATGATGAACACTAGCTGTACCAGCTCAGCCTGAACCCAAACCTCAATGGTGTCAGGCTCATATTAGGCAATGTGCTACAATAACAGCGTCCTGGGATTTTACAGCAACAAGAACATGAGTGATGATGGGCTCTTCTGTTCCATGGTAAGCTTTGGGACCATATTAGTTCATCCCAAAGGTTTTGGATGGGGTTTAGCACAGGGTTTTATACAGGCAGTCAAGTTATTCTGTACCAAACTTTGAAAAGCATGAAGATTCGACTATTTATTCCTTTTTTTTTCACATAGACTATCTGGTAAATCCATTGACATGAGTTTCAGGGATTATTTCGACCACATTAACATAGTGAAATGCAGTAAAACGCGGCCTGCCATAGTTTTATAAGGAACCTGAAATATGTTTTTTACCTTCTCAGTGTGTGGAAGTCTTGACAGTCTGACTGGGGGATTCAACTCTGCAGGTCAGGGACATTGATCCCCTCGTCTTCCTGCATTTCCTCTATGGTGGTGCACCAAGACCGGCTCTGTTGCGGCCACACACTTTGCCCAGACCTTGCCACTTCATGAGGCCATTAATACCCACTGCGCCCTTTCTCCCTTGCCAATGGTAGGGGCAGCTGTCAACCAGGGCCGACTGTTCTAGTTTGTCAGAGGTCTGCTGAAAGGTCGGCAACCTACCAAACCTCTCTTGAAGCACGGACCCCATCTCGTTTACCATGCTTTGTGGCTGTGACATTTTTGCCATGCCATCACCATTCATATCTTTAAAACACATGTGAGAATATAAAAGTATAATGTAAATTCATTTAGACTGACAACAACCAAACAACTGGTTATAGATGATGAGGGAGAGCGTGGGGACCCAGATTGAATGAGACAGAGTAAAAGTCAGGCAGAAGGAAGGAGAAGCATGTACAGATATAAAGGAAGAAAATGAAAGGGGAGAGAGAGACAGTAAGCTAAAGTAAGAGGCAGAGTGAAACACAGCAGGGCAAGAGTGTTTGGTGAGCTAATTCCCAGATATCGACAGTGCTTGATTAGTAACTGGAGGGAACCTTTTAATGAGAGGCATTCTTTAATCAAACCCCAACATAACACAGCCCACCAAGCTATCTCTTGTAAAGGAGGAGGTGAATGATTTTTCTCCTCAGACTTCTTTCTCTCCGCAAGTCAACAGATGATGATCCTGCCGCTTCCCTTTTTTTACTGGGAAGGTAATCGCCTGCACAAGTACGCTGAGACATTCAAGTCATTTATTATCTTCAGTGGTCTTATTGCTTCAGATTAAATCCTCCTCTGTAGGAGCTTAAGGAGCTGTGTATTGATGCTTGGCCCATTGGAGCAATAATGGGCCATTTTATAGCGGGACTGTCTACCGGGGAAAAAAAGAGCTCTCCAACTCTTGAAGAGTGACTTCTTGTTGGAGAGTGGGTGACCAGGATGCCAGTGGGAGAATACAGTACCTGAAGGGAAAGAGAGAAAGAGAGAGGATGAGACAGGTAGGGAAGAAAAGAAGCAGGCGCTTTGGGGACAAACAGTTTGAGGTGTGTGAAGTGTTCTATGGGCAGGAATGTGTACCGCTGGTCTAGCTAGGGAGAGTTTGTCTAGTGGTCTCCAGTGCTCTCATTAGGAGATGCGGACAGCATCTTAGAACCCCTCCCTTCCCAAGAGATAGAAAGCAACTAATTAGAGGTCTGTCCTCCTCCCTGACACATCCACATCCCCTCTGGAGAACCACAGCGAACCACTCATTAGGCTAACTCAGTTTGCATTGTGGCATTATAACAGGATAGAAGAAGGGGGCAAATATAAATGGTGGAAAAGGGTAGATGGAGTTTATTGTATACATTAATAAAGTAAAAATAGCGATGCTAAGACAATGCTAACTTAGATCTTAAAGACCGATTTTTTGTTCTCTTTGGCGGCACCTAATGCGATAAGCGGTTATTGCAGGTCCGTTTTTGGATCCCACTTCCCAAAGATCCAAACTGCAACATCAGTCAGTTGGCAGTTGGTCACGGTCGGTTGTGGACAAATGAGGCTTTGTGAAGCATTTTTGCATTATTTTCTGAGTGTACAAGATGGTGCTCTATGCTCATCAATGGGTTTAAAGCAAACTGATTTACCATTCATTGAACCTTTTACTTTAAACCAAGAGCTCCATTTAGTGGGCTCAACAAATACAACTAATGGTTCATGAAGCTTCATTTGGACATCACAAGTCACACTGTACGCCAATTTACACAAAAGTGAGTTGAAGAGCAAATCTGTTGCGTTATGGCGTTATATTTGTGCCACATTAGTGAAGGAGCAAAGTGAGATTTTGAGCACAGAGAAATAAATTCTGCGAGCGCATATATTTTATTTTGAAAAGAACTTATTCACGAGCAAAACTAAATTTTATTCGAGCAAGCAAAAAAATGGTTTGTGCTCCACAAATGTATTTGTATAGTTGCTCCTATTGATTTTGTGCAATAATATGCCCTCTCAAAACTCTTGCTCGCTGCGCTGCAGACCACTGCATGCGCACTCTCAATCTCTCCCTTCTGTGCTTTGTCTGTACACTCGCTCAGATTGGCACAGCGTTACAAATGTGCCACAATATCAACCAATCAGAGACCTAGAAAAGCTCAATTCAGATTGGTTGTTTCGTCTCTAATTAGATCGCTAGTAGAAGTATTACAGCGTACATCCCGGAAGCATTTAGAAACATCAACAGACCACAGTGCAGTTGTTCGACTAAAGCTGGATTATTATCTTTTATTTTTTACTATTGTGACTATTGTGACTATTGTGAGGGTTATAGTCGCCTATACTTGGGTAGAATAAGAAATAAAAGATACAGACACTCCATTCACTGAACGGGATGGTGTACTTTATTTCTTAGCTCCTAACATTGAACTCAAGTCAGACACACCCACATTGCCGACACCTCCATTCTAGTATAGTGCTGTTGTGTCAAGTTGTTTGGATTAATGATATATCTCCATGTATCTTGAGACATCAGCTGTTGTGTGATGTTAATATAACTCACCCCTCACTTTTGTCCAGCAGTCCTGGCCTACATAACTGGACATGTCATTTGAGCAGCAACACCAAAATGTCCCATCATGGCCACATGTAACTAATATGTATTGATTTGGTTATATATCATATTTTATGAACCTTTAACTTAAATCTGAGTATTTAAGTCTAGGTTAGCTACTGTTTGACAGTACTGATGACTTAGCAAGCATTAGCAACATACAAGATAGTTTGCAAGCTACTTAACTAAACTAACTAAACAGACTTTAATAAAAGGTTCATAAAATATGACATTTAACCAAAGCAATACATTCTAGTTACATGTGGCCGTGATGGGACAGTTTGGGGTTCCTGTTCAAATGACATGTCCAGTTATGTAGGCCAGGACTGCTAGACACGAGTGAGGGGTGAGTTAAACTAACATCACACAACAGCTGATGTCTCAAGATACATGGGAATATAACGTTAAGCCAAACAACGTGACACAACACTATTACTCTGTATTAATACTTATCTAGTTTCCTCTTGAGTGCTTTTATTTTGAAAGGAACAGAAGGGAAGTGTCAGTGGGTCTGACTGAAGAAATAAAAGTACACCGTCCCGTTCAGTGACTGGAGTATCCGTATCTTTTATTTCTTATTCTACCCAAGTATAGGCGACTATAACCTTCGATCACAATGGTAAAAAATAAAAGATAATAATCCAGCTTAGTCGAACAACTCCACTGCGCTCCACTGTGGTCTGTTGATGTTTCTTAATGCTTCCGGGATGTACGCTGTAATACTTCTACTAGCGAGTTGATTGGAGACGAAACAGCCAATCTGAATTGAGCTTTTCTAGGTCTCTGATTGGTTGATATTGTGGCACATTTGTAACGCTGTGCCAAGCTGAGCGAGTGTACAGACAAAGTTGAGCGCGCACAGAGGGGAGAGATTGAGAGCACGCATGCAGTGGTCTGCAGCGCAGCGAGCAAGAGTTTTGAGAGGGCGTATGAGTAAAACTGAGTGAGAGGGGATATTGTTGCACGTTAAGAGCAAACATGCAAATACATTAATTGAACACATAATATATTTTTGCTTGCTCAAATCAAATTTTGTTTTGCTTGCGTATAAGTTATTTTCAAAATAAAATGTATGTGCTTGCAAAATGTATTTTTCTGTGCTCAAAATCTCACTCTGCTCCTTCATAAATGTGGCACAAATATAACGCCATATTGCGTTAGCTCCTCCTACCCTCTCACAGTAACCAACCACTGCTAAGTGATGGAAATTGGTCACTAACTGTGTGCCGCTTGTCAGTGGGAAATACGCTCAATCACGATTGTGTAAACTGATGATACTAATTAACTAATAAGGTTGTCAGGGCACAACACCAACTATCTTTAGATCTTTACGAATCAAGACCCCATACTCCTACTCCATAACAATGGCATAGATGTCTGTAATGAATTAAAAAAAATAAATAATTGTGACCTTATCCTGGAAAGAATGAATGAATAGTGGATTTGGAGACTTGTGAAACTCCTAGTCCTCAAAGTAATTAAAGAAGTAAATCCTCACATTTTCCAATTTTTCTTTTCCACTTTCGTTATCATTGAATAGGTGATTATAACTTTATATAAAGATGAATTCACTTCATTAAAGTGTTATTAACCTTTGTAAAAAGAAAAAAAAAACTTGTTGGACTTGGGTCACAAAGAAATTACAATATTTTTCAGAGGACTTTTTCAGTTTTTAAAATTAGATCCTGGTACAACAAGGTTGATCAATCATATTCGATGCTGTAAAACGTAATTGAGTTTTTTATGTTATGTCTTTTCATATCTTAGATAAAGGCTGTATTTCCTCACTGTTTGTAATTGTAGAGTTGAGTATGTTTTTAATTTGGCTTTGTGAGTGAAGTACAGGATAGTTAGAGAGATAGACAGGCTTATTTTTTTCTATGTATTGTGATTTATTTTTCCATCTCCCTTTCTTTCTTTCTCAATTTCTCTTCATCAGAAACATCTACATCTATTTTCTAAGACATTGAACTAATAAGGGAGGAGCACTGGTGAATTCTGCCTTCAAATTCTGGTCAATACACAGGCTCATAGTTAGGATATTTGATTAGATCTATATTCACTTGCCTCTCTCTTGCTTCTACTCCAAAAAACGATTTAACTTGGGGAAGGGGTGTGTATGTGTGTCAAGGTTAGCCTCTTAAAAAGGAGTGTTTCTGCTGTTTTCATTGATTGTGACACTAAACTGCACATTTACAATAGCACATCTTTTACATCTTTCTCTCCTTCCCAAAGCCAATGAATCAAAAACTGCAGCGGGGGAAAGCAGAGCTAACAAGCTCTGCTTTCCAGGGAACCTCCCCTTCAGACATCTGAACACCTCGCTCTGATCGATAGCTGTTTTTCTGTGCCGTGTCTTCTTTTGCTCTGGCTTGTTACAAGCTAAGCGTTGCTGTGCTTCAAAATAAATTGACTGAATTACTCTCTGCTCCACAGGGAGGCTAGACTTTGAGCAATGGCTGACACCGACTGACATGTTTTATTTATATATAAATATATATATTGAAGGAGAATGAGTTGTCAACTCGCTATAGTATTATTGAGAGACATTATAAAAGTTTAGAGGCACAGTAGGGTGACATACAGTGCATTCAGAAAACATTAGGACAATATCATATTTGTTGTGTTGGCTCTATACTCAGAATACTGTTTGAAATTAAATAATGAAATTTAAGTATTGTTTGGAAAGATTCTACAATCACATCAGACAAGAAGATGAGGAATTTTAGCCATTTCAAAACACAGAAAGTATTTGGAGAAGTTTACTCTACTTAGATATGTTGGTGTGTTGTTGGTTTGTTTTTTTTGCTTGGCTGTATACTATGAAATCATCACTTAACCTGTACTGTAGTCTACTGTCACTTTTTGCTTTTTTACCTTCAGTCTTAACTTAAATCCAACTGAAATACATGAACAATGCAGTGAAATGGCCCAAAATTGGGTGACTGTGTATAATAAGAGACACAACTCCCACACTGTTCAACCAAATTACCCCACATCCAGGCAAATGTCTGCATATGAGACCTTCAAGAACTAGTGATAGAAGTCTGTGTTTTATATTGTTAATCATGTAAAAATCTGAGTAAACCGACGAATCAGAGAGAATGGAGTCCATTGTTGTATCTCCAGAGTTCTGACAACCTCAAGGTCATTCATTCATTTCCTCTGAGGCATCATTCAAAGTCTAGCCAGGGCAGGAAGAAAGATGTCTTCATTTTTTTTTTTATTTCCTCATGACACCTCTGGCTGGGTCAGGTCCACAAAGACAATCAAATCTCTTACTCAGGAAAAAAAAAAAAAAAAAAAAAATATATATATATATATAATTTCATACTGTCTGTTGAACAACTAAAATTTTAGATAAGAGGCATAATTTAATAATTTGATGTAGCCTATTATTAAGACTTCTATAGTCTTAGTTATGTCAAATAATAACACAAGAGAAATGTATTACATTTTTTCTAAATCTAGAAAAGTAATTAAATCTAGTGAGAAAGTGACCGCTTGTGAGTGCTTTAGGACGGGGAGGACTCACGCCAGCAAGTTTTGCTCACTGCAAGTGATACGTGCTTTCACATCAGAGTATCCAAAACACCACAAAACGCTCCAATAACACCATAAATAGTCGCTAGATTTTTCTGTAGTCGCTTTTGACAAACAAAGTCGGCAAGAGGATTTGGATAGTCACCAGATTTAGCGAGAAAGTTGCCTGTGTATGTAAACGGTGTCCCTCCGTCTCTTCTTCTCCGTTGTTGGTGTATTTCTGTGGCAGAGTTACAGTGCCACATATAGGCCTGGCATGTGTACTACAGCGTTTTGAGTCAGTTTCCATGGTTTCGTGTGGACGCATATATTTCTTGAGCCAAGGCCACGTGGACGGAAAACTTTTTAAGAATGATGGGGGAAAAAAAGATTGTTTTGCGAACAATGGACGTGGACGTACCCTCAGAGGAAAGAGGAAACATCAAGTAGATAGAGAAGACAAGAAAAAAGATAAGTCAATGGAGGGATCAATGAATGAAGGCGTGAGAAGGAGGAAGATAACTGTAACAACGGATGTGTTTGTGAAAGAAAGCAAGGCAAACAAACAATCACACATGTAAAGACTGGGGAGGTAAGCAGAGACAAAGGAGAGGAAGAAAGATAGGAAGATAATATGAAGGAGAGGCAGACAGAGAATAAGAGTGCACTTCAAGGTCTATATTGGGTTGGCAGTGGCAGCGCCAGAGGACCTGAATAGAATAGCCTTGGCATTGCCTTCTTGGCCAATTAATGTGAAGCTGTCTGGGTCCAGGGAAGCTATTAGACTCTGGAAGAGAAAAACACATTAAAAAAGAACAGGAAGAAAGTTCACCGCTGCTCCCCCACAGTGGTGCCTGTATGTAAAGCCTCTTGTTTTTCTTGACTGAAGAATAGCCCCCCCCAAAGCCTCTGGATGTGGGCAGAACATCTCTGCTTTATTAACCATCTCACTAGAGACAGGACACCCTCACCGACATGATGCAGCCTTTATTAAAGATGCCGCCAAGTGGAAAGGAGTGAGCATTGAGATTCAAATTGAGGGAGACAAGAAAACACTGTGTGGCCACAGCTTCAGTAGTTAGATGAGAGAGAGGATTTGTATTGATGTAAATCAAATAAGCAACTGTTTTTCCTCTTGTTTAATAAGCAGTGCCTGTACTCACAGAAGTGTGTGCACCAACTGCAGAAGATAAGTGAGGACATATGTGTGTTTGCATTCATGAGGACTGGCATGTGTATGTGGGTGCATGTGCAGACAACTCATGTATTAACATGCATGTATGCACACATAAAAATATCGCATGGACCGTGTGTCTCTGGGATCTGTCAGTCAAGTGGATTTTCGAGAAAGGTATTTACTATTGAAATACAGAAATAATTAAACGGCTGTATGAAATGTAGAGGATATAAACAGAATTTCCATAATGTCTTTAATAAATGCGAACAATTCTAAAGTTACAGCCAAGCACTTGTTAAATATTTACATTTAATCGAACTAATTTGCTAATATGTATGAACAAGCTGAACCACATTGACATACACATTAAATAGGCAGTTTAATAGTCTTCTCAGCATCCTGCATTGTTACTGAAGCAACACAAGGTTTAGATTATTAACATCACGATAGTAGTTGTTTTAAGCTATGGGACTGATGTTCCCAAAATCAAAGCACGGATGAGTGCTGTTGTTGCGTTTGTTCTCCAATATGCTCATAGTGTCAAGGTGAAGGGAACTGTCAGGTAACTCATCAGCCAGAAAAGCCCTGATTTTTTAACACAATTCATATGATAAATGGATGCTGCAGTCTGGATGCTTAGAAAAAACTGTGAAATGTTACTGTTGTCTGCAGTTAAGATGTAAGAAATACGTACAATGTTCTATTATCCCACTGTGTGCTATTAAAGGAAGACTTGTGTGTAATAGTAAGGCATACAGTGAATGAATGAATGAATGAATGAATGAATGCTTTATTTCAAGCATATGAAAAAAATAAAATAAATTACACTTGAAGCACGAGTCATTAAAAACCCTTTGTATGTTTGAAAACAGTAATAATGCAGTACAAATGTATAATAGGAGATAACTTTCTTTTGGCATTAGCTCGTATTTGAATTTGTCACATTAACAGATTCATACATAATCCTGCTACGGTCCAATTTATTCTGTCTGATAAAGCAGAAACTCTTAAAACAATTTCCAAGGAATTTATACAAAATGACTCCTCCAATCTAGGACTCTCATGTCATTCCCATCTGTCACTACTTTCTTTCACCCATCTTCCCACAGTGGATTGGCATAGGCGCTCGCTTCTCTGACAGCCTCTTTTTTCTCAATTTTTTAAACCTGATTCCCCCTGTTATCCCTGTTTTTTTTGAAAGGCTGTATGGTTGCCATCTATCTCTGACACCCAAATGCACACACACACACACACACACCAAGATTTAGGAAGAAGATTTACAGCTGATTCTGGTCGTATCTGGTCAAGTCTGTTTACCAGTACAGTCCACCTTGAGTTTATGCTGCAGGTGCCCAATATTTGTGAGATTATTTGAGGGATTTTTTCCTCATGTATACTTTTTCCTTTTTGGGGAGCACTGTAGATATGTGCCAAATTTGTTATCTATGATGGTCTACACCCATGGGGAGTTTTGAGGTATACAGAATTAAAGTATTGCTTTTCCATAAAAATATATATTTAGTCTGAATGAATATTTTTTTTAAATTTTGACAATGAGATTCTGTTTACATTGTACCAGCCAATAGCGGCCAGCATTGTGGGTTGCCAGGGTTGTCTGTTAGGCTACAGAAACAAGGAATCAATATGAGTTTAGAGCTAGCTGGCTAATCGATTACACACCACTCAAAGAAAGACTGGCTAACGTTAAATACTGTTGTAAAATTAATTGATTTGTCGTTACCCTGTATGATTCATCACTTGACATGGCGCAGGCTGATCACTTGACATACTCAGCAACGAACCTTGTAACCCGACTGCTGAAATTATTTTTTGTTATTGAGACTACGATATGATACGACACTAGATGATGGTGTTCTGCTCATTCTCTATATTCAACCTTTAAGGTTGGACCACTTGGTGACTTTGTTTGCCAATTTTTCTGTTCCTTTCATTTGTCTCACATGATTTTAAAATTCTATCACTTCCCAAATCCAGGATACAGTTATTGAAATTAGTATTACTTTTCTTAGTGTGAAAGAAATGTATGTTCAGAGATTCAATTATTTTCTCTGATTATAATATTAAATACATATACAGTAATATAGAAAAACATACATCACTCAAATGCAGGCATTGTAATTCAACCATTATTAATACGTCCCCAGCTACTGTATATCCTAAAGCAGGAGTATGAATAGCTTTAGAGGTGAGGGGTGGTAGGTGGAGGATGGTATTATGAAGAGTCTGACATACCTGACAGCCTGATGAGAACAGGTGATTAAGGCCTACGCTCTACCTCACCTCATGTTGATGTGTTCTCTTGTGCAGGACCTGCCAACCAGGCTCAGACATGATGACTCTACTGTTGTAAAGAGCTGTCATTGCTGTAGAGGAAAAAAGATCTATTGCTCCCAGACCAACCCAAGATTGGCCATTTCTACAAATAGGCTTAAGTCTATGTGGCATCGGTAAAGAAAATAAATAAATGGACATATTTTTACTTATAGGTACTGTGTGTAACTTTTTACATGTATTAATTGTTTTCGTTGCCAATGGGCGAAAGATGAGACTTACTGGACTTCTATGTAAAGAACTCTGGACAAATTTTACGGGAATATATCTACAACAGTGAGTAGCTACGTAACTGGCTGGAAAAGTAGTTCTCAGGAAGGTTAGCTGGTGTCTTCCCAGCTACTATAGCCACAGTCCATCAGAGGAGAGACCAAGTGAAAACAGGGCGTTAAGTTGGCAACACTGATTGGGAGACATACTGGGCACCATTTCAGCTGATAGCCAGAGCCAATCAGTGGAACAAGACAGAAAGAGCAGTCCAGGTGGCTGAAGCTCTAGAACAGGAGGCTAGATGGGTTCTGTTAGAGCAGCTGAGCTATGCCACCTAGCCTGTAAAGCATTTCCAGAGTTCAGTAATGAACAAAGGTTTTCCTTATACGTACCGCCTCATCAGTGGGCTGGTGCCTAACAAACTGCAGGAACAGTTCTAGATTAGCAGCCTTTTAACTTAGTAAGGGGCACTAGAGCATGCACAGAAGGTGGAGCAGATCTTTATGGAGGGTCGAAATGCAAGACATTCTCAGCCCTCACTGACCCCAGCCCTTATATACCCTTTCCCAACGTGACCCACCTTGACTAGACCACAGGACTGTGGAGGGCCACCTGACCTACAGTCGCAGACCTGTTGGAGATGTGGCCATAGGGGCCACATTCAGAACCACTGTCCCTGTCCTAAACTCCACAAACTTATGCCACCTGCACAACACCAACATCCAAGTCTTGAAACAGCTGTTGGAGGTGCTTTATAATGAGTTGTGGTGTTACACTGCCCTACTGAGAATGAGAATGTGCCGTCACACAGCGCCCCGCCCCCAATATCATGGTATTCGCCATTTGGGCAGGGTCCCACAAACGCCTTCTTTGTTTTTGTTGGCAGAGGCAGAACTCATTCACCTTGCATTCACAATGTTAATGGCTTAAACATAACAAGAACATTTACATCTTGCTCTGTCTCGCTGTTATGATTGCAGTCATTTTTTAGCCAATGTGCTGTGTGTGTGCCCTGTGTGAATTTTTTCTGCTTCCAATCAGTTATGCAAATAGGTGTGTGCCATAGCCGTGCCGTGAATGGTGGAGTGGTTCCAGGCCCTTGCTTTTGATTGGCTGTATGCTGAGAACTACCGGTTAATAAAGAGCCAAGATGGCGGACGTCTGATGGCAGTAGGCATTCCTCATCCTCCTCATCTCCCAACAGGCCGCACTTCAGTTCAGCTTTGTAGTCCTTTTCAGTAGTTTTGTTTCTTTGAGTAGTAGGGGTGGACTGTCAGTATTGTATACATTGTTTTTTTCTTCTTGTGTCATTTGTTTCTTCTTAAGTTTGGTTAGGTAAGGTTTATTATTTCCTAGACAGGAACCTTTTGTTTGTTATTTTGGCATTAGTCCACCCTGAAGCCTATAGCTACGCTTATATATCTCATTATCTATTGTTGTCACTTTAACTATTTTTGTAAATAAAACCTTTTTATTAGTTTCCAACCAAATAATTGTTTGTGGCCACCTGGGGCTTGGGGAAGATGGGGCTTTTTCATGTTGTGTCCTAGGCCCCCTAGACTGGGGCATAACACTCACCCTCAGGGGTGAAAGTGAGCCGGTACTGGCCGGTACAGCGTAACACTGGAAGATTTGGAGAGGGTACGCTTTACTGGAAAGAAAAATATACTCTCTCTAAAAAAAAAAATTACACTTTCAGCATCACAACACAACTGCTAACGTCAAATTACCAGAAGCAACACCTTTTCCAATTCAGTTCAATTCAATTTTATTTATAGTGCCAAATCATAACAAAAGTTATCTTAGGACACTTTACAGACTAGGTATAGACCGCACTCTATGACTTATTTATGATTTACATAGACCCAACAATTCCCCCATAGTGTATGGTGGCAACGAAAACCTTTCCTACAACAGACAGGAACGTCAGACAGACCCAGCTCTATGGAGGACAGCCATCTGTCTTGACCGGTTGGGGAGGAAGAAAAGGAGAGATGAAGAGAGAAAAGACGGACAGAGAGAGACAAAGACAGACACAAAGACAGAGACAGACACATTTCCAGTAACTATAATCATATCTATAGTAATGTGAATATGACTTACATGTTATGGCAGTTAAAACAGCAGAATAGTAGAAGCAAGCACTGCTAAGGTTATAGATATAATAGTAGCAGGAAGCGTCATGCAGGACCACAGCAGCAGGCACCACGATCAGCAGAGACCTGCGAGACGACAAAACACAAACAACTCCGGGGGAGAAGTGAACTACTAACATGCATTGATGAGACATGAATGTTACAGACAGAGAGAAGAGAAGCTCAGAAGATCAGGGAATGTATTGTCCCCCGGCAGACTAGGCCTAGAGCAGCATAATTAAGCGGAACAAAATCAGCTTAAAAATAACAACATTGCTAAGGACTCGTAAGCACTAGCTGTAAGCTTTATCAAAAAGTAAAGTTTTAAGTTTACTCTTAAATATGGGGACAGTGTCTGCCTTCCGAATAACACTTGGGAGTTTGTTCCACAGGAGAGGAGCTTGATAGCTGAAGGCTCTGCCTCCCATTCTACTTTTGGAGACTCTAGGAACGACAAGTAGCCCTGCATTCTCAGAGCGCAGCGATTTAGTCTGGTAATACGGTACTATGAGCTCTTTAAGATACGACGGAGCCTGACCAATAAGAGCTTTGTAGGTAAGGAGAAGGATGTTAAATTATATTCTAGATTTTACACGTAGCCAGTGCAAAGAGGCTAATACAGGAGAAATATGTTCTCTTCGATTTGTTTTAGTTAGTACACAAGCTGCAACATTTTGGACCAACTGAAGACTCTTAACAGACTTATTGGAGCAGCCTGATAATAGGGGGTTGCAGTAGTCCAGCCTAGAAGTAAAAAATGCATGGACTACACTTTCTGCATCTTTCTGAGACACAATGTTCCTAATTTTCGCAATATTACGCAGGTGAAAATATGCATTCCTTGTTGTTAGTTTTATGTGAGAATCGAAGGACATATCCTGATCAAAAATAACACCCAGATTCCTTACTGTGGTGCTGAAGGACAACACAACATTATCCAGAGTAACAATATCTTTAGCTATTGAGTTTCGGAGGCCTTCCGGTCCAAGTACAATAACTTCAGTTTTATCTGAGTTTAACATCAGACAATTGCAGTTCATCCAGCTTTTTATTTCCTTAATGCACCTTTGAAGTTTATCTAACTGATCGGTTTCTTCTGGTTTGATCGACAAATACAATTGTGTATCATCAGCATAACAATGAAAGTTTATGGAGTGCTTCCTTGTAATATTTCCTAAGGGAAGCATATATAAGGTGAATAGAATCGGTCCATGGACAGAACCCTGTGGGACTCTGTGACTGACTTTAGTGTGCAGGGAGGATTTGTCGTTAACATGTACAAACTGAGATCTATCTGATAAATATGACTTGAACCGACTTAATGCGGTTTCCCTTAATGCCAACGTGCTGTGCTGCGCTATATGCTTTTCTGAATAATGGTCCATGGACAGGAGTGCTGTTTGTATTGACCTCAATGAATGACCTCATTCTACAGAATAAATCTCTTTTGTGTGCTAAATGGAATTCATGCTAGTGCTAACCAGGGATCTGAATGCTTCTAAAAGAACAGAAATGAGCTCTCAGCAGAAGTGTAACGACTCTTAGGAGCCACACATAAATCCTCTGCACCCTCAGTCAAGCTTTGTTGTGCACAGACCATTTAAATTTGGAAAAAAATGTTGATCTGATTAAAAACGTATTTGAAGTTTAACCTTAACTTTGTGTCCATTTGTTACTGGAAAACGTGCCTCAAGCTCAATCATAACAATGGAATTTGATGAAACATCATTTAATGCTTTAAGGAGGGCCATTTGTTTGTGTTTTCGAAGTGGAGTTAGTCATGCATTTAATGTGATAAGGATTTTTGTATTGTACCATCTGTTGTCTCCAGCTTTGGGTGTATCTTGAGGAAGGGATACACATGTTCTCTGTAACCATAAAAGTCATGAGATTGCCATTTGTGCAACAGGTGTTTAATTTATTTAATTTTGTCCTTGCTTCAAGGACTCTTGTGATATAATGGCCAATGAACTGAGTGATTGCACTAGACTAGGGTACGATACCGATGATAAAGGAAAGGAGGGGCAACAAACACACACAATCTCTTTTTCTGCTTAATCTTAGTCAGACAGTCTGCTCCAGTTCTTCAAGACACTGACGATGGACAGATGACTGCAGAATTGTCTTGCCGCGTCCTCTTGAATGTATATACTGTACCTGTATATAAGTACTGTCAGTGTGTGGATTCTATTAACTATTCATGTTGCTTATGTTTAATAATAAATTATACATATATGTATATACTTGTAATAGAAGGCATTTCAAAATTAAAAAATGATATCATTTCTTGTTAATTTATTTTTCATTAAGCTGTGACTGCATGATCCCTAAGAATAGGAGAAAGAATAAAAAGTCTTTATTAGATACTTTCAAAGACATCTGCTGATAGAGTTTTTAATAGCAATGCCGTGGAAGAAAAAAAACTAAACAATATGAGATGATGGATAAAACATATTGCTCAGGAAATTACAAATATATATATGGGCTTTGGAGCAAGGTGTGTGTGTTTATGGATTTATTTGCAAATACAACAGAGAGTGCAAGTGAGAACTTCAGAATCTGAGCCAAAAATGCCACAAAAGAAAGTTAATTATAAGGGCTCATATACTAATGATAATAATATTAGTAACTGTAGTAATTGTTATTATTATTATTATTATTATTATTATTATTATTATTATTGTCACGTATGCTATGTGCTTTTCTGAATAATGGTCCATGGACAGGAGTGCTGTATGTAGTGTCCTCAATGAATGACCTCATTCTAAATATAGCTTTTAGCAATGCAAGATCCAACTCTTTGTATAATACTTCCTCTCGTTTTCAGGACAAAGAAGTGCAAGCACTCTGCCCAAAACCCTGTTTTTATCTCTGCCATCCCTTTGAATTTGTGTTCAAGTTTTGGAAGTCCGCACATTTAAAAAAGACCAATCCCAACAAAAATTAACACTATATTTGCTTTCAATTGAGCTCCAGCAGAAAGCTGCCCAGATGGTCCAATCAGTTAAAAGTCTGGCAGTTGCATCTGGAGCCAGCAGGCCAGATGGAGAGTGGTGCAGATATGGGTTGAGTCACAAGAAGAATATCAGAGGGGGAACAAAAACTTCCAAAAGTGAAGGACAGACACATCACCTTTTGTAATATGTTTGTATGTGTTTTCCTTTCGCCATATTGGTTAATGATGAAACCTGGCCAGCTGGATGGTTAAATGAAGGAAGGACAGAGTCTTAGAACTGCATTGCTGATATGATAATGGCACTAAAATTTGAAATGAGCCTGGATATTTATACTTTTAAATCACTCCTTTCTTGCCCACATATTACTTTACTAGTACATAACTCTGCACAGTACATTTGATTTTGCATGAGAACCCCAAGGGAAATAAACAAATTTCACCACCCACACTGCTAAAACCAAGCTAGGATTTGTCACAGTGACTCGAGTTACAATGAGTGAAGGTTATAATGCTTGTTGCGATCATGGCAGTGGTTTGTTAGCTCGACTATATAGAAGCCAAGACCTTTGGACAAACTCAGATTGAGAGGTTGCTGAGGGTTGGACTGCAGACTCAAACTTGAGCGCAATTAAACTGAAAAGGAACTTACTGTAACTTACTGCTGCTACACTTTACACTGTCTCTTTATATCACCACTACATCACTTTATTTATTTATTAATGGTACTGTAACTATCTGCTGATACACTTACTGTGCTTTAGGACATGCTGCTACATTTCACTGTGGTTTACTGTAACTGACTTAAGTACGAAATGCTGCTACACTCCACTGTGCCATACTGTCACTTAGTTCTGTAGGAAATGCTGCTACATTTTTAACATTTTTAACACTTAAAACTTATCGCTCCTTCTCACTTATCTAGTTTGTACTTATTTTATTTCAATCTGCTGCTAAACTGCACAGTGCGTATTGTTGTATATTGTATATACCTACGCTTAACCACGATGTCTGTTGCACTTAGTTCATTGCTTGATTTATCTGATGTTAGCTTTATTTTGATTTGATTTATGTTTATGCTTATTGTTACTCTGATCCTTTTCCACCTTTGTATTGAAACTGTTGCACAATAATTTCCCTCGGGATAAATAAAGCTTCTTGAATCTTGTATCTTGAAAATGTTCTTTCTCACTCAGCACTGTTGAGATTGGAATTTCAGTTCCTATCACTCCAAAGAGTGGCGGCCAGCAGTTTTTAAAAGCTCACAGATCTGAATGATGAACATGAGTTTATGTTCCCAGCAAAGAGTTGAAGGTATAGGAAGCATTTTATTCATGTCATGACCCACTCTACTCTGCCTCTGATTGGCTGAAGGCTAGTGGACACAGCCTGGCCACAGAAACAGGCTACCAAGGAAGCCAGGCATAAAAGAGTGGCTGGACAGAATATAAACTTTCATATCAATGGGAGAAAAGTCAGTGTGCAGTAAGATATTAGCTGAAAAATACGTTGACTCTTGTCATAAACAAGCTCTGTAGTAAATGTTTCTAAGCCCCTTTGGCACCAGAGCTTTGCAGGCAACTTAACAAGAAAAAGTATACCAGTTGTACAGTGTGTCAACGCGTCTGCTTTAAAGTGAAAAACAGAGACAGAAACAAAAAAACAAAAAAAGAGGAAAATGTGATGAACGGATACCGTTTACAAATGCAGAGGAGGTTACATACAGAAGCTTAACCCAAGAAATACAATTAGAATCAAAGCCAAATGTCTCCAAAATGAAAAATAGAAAGCCCCACTCTACCCGGTCGAAGGATTTCCACTACGACCTCAGGAGTGTTCAACCCAGGTGAGAATATGATGTTGAGCAGTCTTCTGGTATTGAAGAATGGGTGTCTCCCTAATGTGAAGCCTGTCTGGGCCAGTGAAGGAGGTAGGATCCCTGTCTTTCTTCAGGAGCAATAAAATAGATGCCTCGTACAAGGTCGCTAGCAGTCGGCCTTTGGCCACTTTTTAATGCACTGGGTAGCCCAGCCTTAACAGAGGGGACTTAACATTCTGAATCAATCTGGGTTTACAGGTTTACAGGGGAAAGCCCACCACATTTGCAACCGGCTTTCAAGGGGGCATTGTGCACTGGTATCAAACATGGAGTGCCGTGACAAAGCAGCCGGCAATAGCAGGTTCTCCTCTCGTCAAGAACTGAGCCTTGCTTTGCTGGCTGCTTCACCTGTTCTCAGGGCACCAGGGTTCATCTGCACATACAGGTGCCCCTCCCTCTTGTTTCCCCTCAGCCCCTGTCTTGTGTGTGTAAATCAGGGCTCAAGTATTTGCCATACAAAATACCACAGACGGTCTCACTCAATTCTGATGTCCAAAATTCCCAGCAACATCTTTCGCCATGATTGGATGAATCGTACGCCAATCAGAGGCAGAGTAGGGCGGGCCATGCCTCCCAATCATAGGAAATAATCATGTCTTCAGGAAATGTTTATGTTAATTTCTGTATCACTAGGTATACATGCTATATGCAGTGCAAAACATAGCACGGACATTCTTATTCATGGTTCATATGATATCATGAAAAGTAATGCACAAAATCGGTGTGTGTCCCATGTATTTATTTTGTGTGTATTCCACTATTAAAATGAGGTGCTGTGGTGGATGGGTCCTAAATCACAGGACTTTTACCCAGGGGAACGGTGTTCATGTTCCAGAAGCACTAAACCTAGCCACAACCATTTTTTTTTCTAATCCAAACCAAGTCGTTTTGATGCCCAACCCTAACCACCCCCTTTTTGACAGTCTTGATGCCTAAACCCAACCGTCACCTTTTGTTTTCTAAACATAATAAAACCTAACTATTGAACTATCTTTTTCTGACATTTATGGCATTAAATAGAATGTGTAAGATATCACATGAATTTTTGTGCATTCATTTTCATACAATGTCCTATGAATCTGTTCTTTCTAGCTGACAGTGTGGGTTAACTACTTCCAATGAAGAGAAGCTTGTGACTTCATTGCTGTAGCTACAGTTTCACAATAGCTTCCCCAACAATGCAAATGACTGCATGAAGCAAAATGCTGGATACATTAGCATCCTCAATAGCAATATTTTTATCTCCAATAATCAAAGCGTAGTAAGGAGCAGTTAACACATTAAAAATGCATGTACAAACTTCCTGGAAGCCGTAAGTCAGAACATGTCCTGCCACCTGTACAGGACCATGTTCTTTTAAACTCCATCCTGTCCATATCCAGCAGAGCAAAGATTGATATCAAACGCTCAGCATTACCAGGAAGGATGCAACAACAGCAAAGCATATAATTTGTGTTGCTGTGGGGAGATAATGGCTCACAATTCATGTGTCCTTATTTTCTGGCTGACTGTGACAACCAACCTGGCCTAGGTCTGAGTAGTACAGGTGGAAGTGGTATCGATCTTCTCATTCAACTCTTGGCAAGAATGCCAGTAAGCATATTTCCCAACATGCTGAGGTATTAATTTAAACAGAGCCAATCAACTGAGTAAAAGAATAGTTTTTACGAGCCAAATATGTCACCTGTCCATTTTCAAAGCTATTTTACATGTATAACCAGTGCCCCTCTGATTCAGACAAATAAACCAACTTGTATTTTATCAAGATATTGCTAATGATGATGATGATGAGGATGCTGTTAAGTGGTCTTTGGTGATATTTACGTCTTGCAACATAATACAAAACATGGCGCAGACACCATCATAAAGACCAATGACACCTAATGCACCACAGCATAATATAGGCTACATAACTTAAACAACAAAATATATTCTTAGAGAGGAGACAGAGACATTTAAAGTGAATCCCTCAGTGGGAAAACAATGCATTCTCATTTTCCAGTGATCTCTAGATGATAACTGGTGTTTTTTTCTTAAATCCCAGCCTAAAAAGGTCAGGACCTGACTCTGTGCCCTACTTGCCCACAGTAATACTTCCTGGAGCGTGGCGCAACACCAGCTAGCCCACAAGCTAATTAATCCAACCTGTCTTACAACCACCCGTCAAGGACTTCTTAAGTGCCGGTCAGTAGTTGTGGAAAAGGGTCAGTGCTTCTCAAACGGCCTGGGTGCCGAAGCATGAACAGATGGCGGTGGAAACAATTCCAAGCAAAGGCGGAGGTGTCCTTCGTGAGAGTCTATACACAATTCTCTAGTTACAAAGCAGCATGTTTGAATAAATGTTACGTAGTTGAATATCGTTTTATTCTTCACATGTATTTTGTTCCAGTTGTCTTTTTTTGTGAAAATAAATGTTAAATACTTATAGTTTGACCCACAAAGGAATGCCAAATCATCATTTTTCTTGCTGTCAATTACTTTTAATTACAAATGGCCATGAAACTGACTCAGATTTACAGTGTAAAACAATGTGCTGCTCAGAATGAATTTGACATTGAACCCTACGTGGTTAAAACAATTTAATAGATTACTGCTCTCATTTCTGAAGGCTTAACAGATTCAGCACAGATCAGTCACAGATCATCCATATCCATCTAGATCACAAGTTGTATCTTGGCTCATACTTCCTATGCCAGAGGGGAATCAATTAAACACTTATAATGAATTGATTTGGTCTTAAATGTGGTGAAAAGTTCAAGTCCATGCTTAATTGAATATGCACAGCTTGTTGCAGTATACCTCTTTATGAAACATTATACACCATGAAAGTAAACAAAAAAATGTAAGATGAAGATATCAAACAAAAAAGCCAAATTGTCTGTTGCTAGTTTAAATTGTCACAAATGCAACAAGTTTTTAGCCCACATCTAGCCTACAGTGCTTCTGCATAAAAAAAAACAGAAGGAACGTATGAGCTAGAGTGAAATATTTCCCCCCGGTGTGCCTGGTTTAAGAGCCATTGAGGCTATAGCATGCACCGTGCTGAGGATTGCCTGCTAAACAAGATAGGGGATTATCGAAGGTGGTACCTTTCTCTGTGTGGCTCTTTGATGCCTTATTGATTGTTCCACTTGTATGAGCTCTATCATGCAAATTAATACTAAAAAGAATATGCCTTTTACCAGAGATATACTGTTTTATTCTTTAAATTCTGTATGAGAGCCCTCAAATCATTTTGTGTGATATTTCACTTCATTTGAAAATAAGGTCATATTATCCTATATTCGAAAATCTTTTACATGTCCTCAGGTTTGCTGGTTGTTCAATGAAATGTTTTCAGCTGTTTTCAACAAATCTTCCTTTTATTATTATTTAAAAGTGCATTTTGAAATGTGCCAGATGTTACAAAATATCGCATTAACTGACACTTGATCAACCTATAAAAAATTATGCAGATATTGACATTTTATAGATCTTCTTGCCAATTTGTGCTACAAATGTAAAATGTTTCTTTTTTCCCCTGCAACAATCTGAAAGTGTTGACTATTTTTTTCAGGGAATACTGTTGCACAGTAGCTAAAAGACCTCAGTGGACTGCTTTATTCTGTTTTGAGTAGTAAATCCAGTAATGACAAAGTGCACACATGCACAGTGACAAGGCATTATACAGCCCGGGGTACCTGGCCTTCTATGAGAAACCATTATGCAGGATTTCCGCCTCCTGCTGAATGCAGGTGTGATGCGGGACCTACTTATTACAGCCCAGATGTGCCTGTAATCCATCACTGTCCCCCCCTGCCCCCTTCGCACTCTGGAGGATGTCTGGAGCACAGCCCCAAAGAGTGTGTGACTGTGTATGTGCATGTTCATGCATGCTTGCATGTTGTGCGTCTTTCTTTCTTTTTTTTCTCGTTCTGAACAGAATTGTCAGTCCTGTATGCACAAGTATATTTATGCATTTGTGTTGTCATTATTCTTCAATCTCTCTCTCTGTCTCTCTCTCACTCTCTCTCCCTCTCTCTCTCTCTCTCTCTCTCTCTTCTCTCTCTCTCCCTCTGTCCCTCGCCTTCTTATCATCATCTCCATATACAATATTAATAAAAGTCATTAAGGGTCTTTCAGAGGTATTGTACATATTAATGATAGCCGTTCCTATTGAGTATCTCTATCATCTGCCTATTTTTGCCAGGCTCTATAAAACTAGGTGAATCATTTATGTGTGAGTTGTCGATGCCTATGCTGCTGTGGTACAGAGGGCGTGGTAGTGGTGGTTCTCTCATTCCTGCTGCTCATTATATCCTCATTATATGTGTCACTCTTCTTCCACCACAACAAAATTAATGATTTGTTGTTCATGTATTTGGCTTCTTGATCACAAAAAAAGTGATTAATCTGTACTGCTATGAATGCTGACCAAACACATCCATGTATAAATACTGTTACACCCACAGAGATACATTAGGTACATACATGTATGGGTGGTGGATGGGTCAAAAATCCAAACAGAGACCGCCGTTTGCGCAAGTTTAGTTCGGGACAAAATGACTTATTTTAACCCCACCCACAATCTTTTCTCACACTAACCAAGTGATTTTGTTTGATTTCAAAACATTAACTACATGTTTAAAACAGCAACCCATAGTGGAGAATGACAATTTGATGTGCAGGGTGACCCAGTGCCTACCAAGGGGTCCTGACAAAGTGTTCATGTGTTATCGGATAAGAACGGGTTGAAATGCAGAAATTGCATGAGGGGACCTTACTTCTTCCTTTCTTAATGATTCAATTTCTAAAAGCCATAATCCTGTCTTCATTTATTCAGCTCAAGTGTTGCTAAAGCACAAAAGGCAATTAGAGCATCGAGTTAGGACTGCTTTTATATGCAGTTGTGGTACCATCGCTAAAGGCCTTAGGAGAGTTAATAGGGAGTAGAGTTGTTGCGTGATGGTTGTCTAAATGTTTGTGCCGGTTGCCCCCATAGGATCCTTTCACTCTGATACACAGACAACCCAGGCTGATTCAAAAGACAAACAGCAATCTTTGCCCCTAACCCGTGACCAACTTGCCTTGCAACTTATATCACACAGATCGGTAAAGAACCAGTCTGTTTGGCCGGAGCAGGGGGTGCTCTGTCATCTGCAAAACCACATGAATACTAAACAGCTTGGCACACTATTCAGCTCGGTGAGGCCAAACTATATTCTCTGAACACAAAGCAATTAAGTCCTCAGTAGATTCCTCCCAACAAAAAGCTTTTATTTTCTTTGTTGGTTTATATTGTCCTTTACTCTACTAAGCAAGGCTCTACACACTCCTGTATAAATCAATAGTCAGATGTACCAAAAGATTGCCTGCCGCTGCTGCCCACACTAATGAACAAGTAGTTGCACTGAGGAGAAGCAGGGATCAATTTCATCATGTTCCCAGTAAACCTTTTAGTTTGCTGATATTACAACATTATCCTGGGGAGGGCGTGTGTTCCCCATCTGATTAAGCCTCTGTGTGAAAGGTGTAGCTGTGCTCTGTCAATAGCGAATGATTTTTGTAGCACTAAAACTCATGTACACATGTTCTTCCTACTCACACCCCTCTGACCCTAGCTGTCTCAAGTGTTGCAATAATTGTCCAATCAATGCACACTATGTCAATTGCATCATGCCAAGAAAGCAGGAAGCAAAACAAGCAACAGACAAAATCTGCTCCCCCTGTGGCTAATCTGTCAATGAATCAATACAAACGATGACACTGGATGACAACGGAGAGGGTGATATCATCTTTCATCTAGAGCCACCAAAGGAGCCTCCCGCTATGATATGTGGCTGCTATAGTGGACTACTGTTACTGATTCTGCCACCATTCTTCAGTGAGTCCAGCTAAGGGGAATAGTATACTGTGAGCTCTCTGAGGGATCCCTTGTTCATTCTGAAAGCGCTGTGAGCAGCACATTGCGTCTCTGGTGGGAAGGGTTAAGCCAATCATTGCTGATGTTGGACAAAATCCCAGCATCTCCAAAATGATACTTTCTCACAAAGCATATGAGGGATTCTGAATTTCAAACAAGCAAATGGAAATGCTAATGGAAGGTATTGTTCAAAAGAATATAAAGCAAACTGTCTCATTTACTTACATTATTATAGAAGTTTATTTAAATGGAGGCCTCCATTATTTTATTACCCTTTCTTGCCACATGTGCTCCAGAATTAATCTTCCCTTTCAAGTCTGTTTCACCTTGCTGCCTGCCAGTTCCTAAAACCGACAGTGGTGTTAATTGTGGCACCTAGTTATTCTTTTGACTACATGCTTGGAACATATTTGAGTAAATTTAGACATTTTATTTTCTTTCTAAAGAAAATGTGGTCAATAAAAATGATAAAATCACAGTTAAACATATAACATTCTGTCCAAATTAAGTCAATTTTGTCAAATTGTAACGCAATATATCTTCACAATGGTATTTCATAAAACAAGTCATACCTGAGGGAATTTGCTAAGGAATTCCAAAAATAGCCTTAACTTTATGATGCATTTAATAATACAGTATTATGAGTTATGTAAAAAAATAAAAATAAAAACATTTTATGGCTACTACAGTCTGTTCCAGCCATTCTAATCCGTCTGTGTCATGGAAATATGGGCATTGCGTTTAGAAGAACGGTGTGTAGCCTGTCATGGAATGGAGCATTGGAGATATGATGCCGCGAAACGGTGCATCATGTGTCAAATAGCCGATTTTCCACCATGGAGGAAGACCAAACAATGTTTATTTGAACACAATTCCCACATTGCCATTACGCAGACCTGGATTAAAATGGGTCAAGTATCTCTTTAATTAGTAGCGGTAATAGCAATTGTAGATGTCAACAACTGCTTTTTAACTAGAATTCCAAAACAAAATTGCATTGCTATTCTTGCTTTGCTCATCTTCTTTAACGTCAACAACTCAATTTGGCTGCATATAGCAAATACACCGATTTGACTGAGGAGGAGGAGGAGGAACACTGCCCTTGTGTGTGACAAGCATGATGTGCAGATCTGCTCTTATACCATCCAAATCCACTTGTACGGTAAAATCATCCACCTGCTACCCATCCATATGAATTATTTTCCCTTCTCCTCTACCAGTCCCTATAGGCTATTGCTTTTCAATGTATAAATTGCAATGAGTGTTTGCACTCGAGTTACTCGATTACAAAAATTCACAGAGGCAGACTCGTTTAATTCCTATCTCTTGCGCGTTATGCAGCCTGTTCAGCGCAGGGATCAATGTTCCACACGGACTATTTTTGCAGATGCACACCACTTCATACGGAAAAGGCAGATAACAAGTTTGGGATCATTTCACACTTAAAAAAGAAGCCAAAAGGGTGCAATGTGTCCACTGCAAACTAGAACTGTTATACCACAACAGCACGACATCGATGATTCAGCGTCTGAGCCAAAAGCAGCCCATTGTTAACGCCACTTCACCAAGTGCTGCTGTTCCGGTTTAAGGATGGCGGTTGCCGTAACGGAGAAACAGGAAGAGAATGGGTAACATTAGCTGTCCTCGTGAATGCCTCGAGGTGAATGCCTCGAGGTGAATGCCTCGAGGTGTAGTTTTTCATTACAATGTTAAAGATAACATCACCTACCTGATCAGTCTTTATAGTTTTGTTTGCGTAAATGCGACTCAATCTTCCTGATAATATCTATCTCTAATTAATTTTCTAAATTAATCTATTTGTTTTTGAAACCTGTTTGAGTAAACACATGCGGCGGGTAGAATTGTATGCACTACTTTGAATTGTTTAAATTTGTGTAAAAATCGTGAGTATATTGCCTTCAACACACACATCTCATCTCTCTCTCTGTCCCCCTCACACACACGTGCACACTGAAACACAAACAAACACCCCCACACCCCCACTCGTTAGGTTACCACACCACATAGGCCTACCCCAGACATAATGTTTTTTTTTACAAAATAATGCAAATTAGAATATATTTTTACGCAAAATTATAAAAAATGTTTTATCCGATTACACGATTATTGATGGAATTATCAGAAGAATACTCGATTACAAAAAGATTTGATAGCTGCAGCCTTATTTCAGTGTAAACATTTTCATTTCCAAGTCACTGTAGAATATATTGTGGGTCATTTAAGCAGCAAAACTAGAAACGGTAGTTAAACTTGACCAAGAAAATAGAATTTCACTCTTAGCTTCTGAAATAATTAGTAAAGTATAATAATAATAATAATAATAATAATAATAATAATAATAATAATAATAAGTATAATGTATAATGCGCACAGTGCCGTTTGTGCAGAAATATTTCTGTAGCGAATATTTACGGAGGAGTTTCAGTATCTGAATGCACTGGAACAGTGATGTGTTTTTGTTTCTGGTTGAACAAAGTAGAACTTTTTTTTTTTACAATGTGTCCACATTTTTAGACAATACAACAGGATATTGATATTTACCATGACCACTGAAGCTAGTTGCTGAAGAAGATCACAAATGAAGGCAAAAAGCTCAAAAACAAAATGGGGCTGAGGACGGCTGGCTGTCTCGCAGAACATCATCAGGCAAGACACCAAGCTTATGTGAATGTCTGCTGATGTATGTGTTTTATACTACAGCTTGTCAGTTATAGTTAAGGCCTTGTGAGGGAGCCTCTCAGCACATTATACCATTGTAGATCACATAGGAGGAATCCCTTGCCCACCTTAATCTTCACTGTCCTGCACTGTCAGCACATGTAGCTGATCAGAGGAATTGGGGATATCACTGAAAAGGAAGATAAGCAAAGAGGAACAAGGGGGAGAGAAAGAGAGACAGACAGACAGAGAGAGAGAGAGGGAGAGAGAGAGAGAGAGACTTTCTCTTTCAGTGCTCTTTAATTATCTTCTCAGCCACTGATGCCTCATTTAGCTAACATGCTACTTGTGTGCATAAAGTGTGAATGCAACTCCAGTTGTAAATTGTTAAAAGTTGTGTCTGGATGACAAAGGGAATCAGATCAGTGACTCTGCTTTGCCTTTAGCACTGCCTAAGAGAGAGGGAAGGAAAGCAAGGTTGAGCAGCCTTGAATGAGTTGAATGGATGATGGGCAGAGAGAAACATTCAATTTGTCATACATTGGTTGGTCGACTGACTGGCTGCCTGATGGATAGATTGACTGACTCAGTGGTTGGCTGGTTTGCATTCAGAATTTGAACTCAAGCTCCAAACATGAACAGTGTCCTAAACAGCACAGCATCATCACTGCTTAGTACAGTGTCATAGAACATAGAATGACGAGATAAACTGTATATTCATCATGGAGAAGATATGTTATCTAGTTGCTCTATCACTAGTGTCTTGAGGCAGGCTTTGTATTAATTTGTATGACATGTAGAAAATATCACTATCTTTCTTCATTATTCTTATTTTCAGAGCAGATCTTACAATGTTGAAGTCGATTTAAAATGCTTCCACTGGCAAACCTTCATCACCTTGACCAGAACAAAGACACAATAATATTCATAACAATCAAGTGAGAGTAAATATGTGCAGTGAAGGATACACAGGTGTATGCTACATTCTTGCCAAATGGGAACACCCACACAGTGTATTGAACATTCATTACAGCTGGTATGATGGAGCTATAACATAAACATCAAGTGCATTTAGGCTCACTTGAGAAGAGTAACAACTGTTATAGTATAACTGGCTTTTCTTTTGACTGTTTTCGTTAGATTTCAAATAGTTTGAAATTTCACTATTGTTATATGCTCATTAGAGGGAAGCAGTCACGGGCAATGAAAATCTAACAGAGCTCATTAAATGTTTATAAAAAGAAGATCACATAGGGTGACCAGATGTCCCAAGTCACATGTTGCAAGCAGTTGTACTGAGTCCCAAACAAATTCCTGTTTGTCCCGACAATTAGACCAAACCAGGGTGGCCAGGGGAGCCAATAAGGTCAGCCATGTGATGTTAATGACCGGCCCATTGAGTTAAAACTCTTGAAAGCACGTTCCTGTGAAAATCTCCAAGATCTCTATAAACTGTACACATACGTAGAGAGTCCAACCACTATATAGAACACTTGTTGTCCCTCTACATCTCACTCACTGTTGTGTCAGCCTCACTCTCATTAATCCAGCCTACTGATTTTTGTTAAGCCTCCTATCTTGATCTAAATATGTTTATTCAGACATTACATAACTTTCATCACCACAAATATAAAATGGCCAACAATTTAATTTTTTTGTTTTGTTCATAAATTAATGTAGAATGGTCGAAGCAAAGCCTCATTGGGAAATGGGAACTGCGCATCGCTCCAGTAATCACTGGATGCGTTTATCCAATGAACAAATGGGGATGAATTAGCCGCTGTCAGACAGAGAGAAAGTGGGCAAAATTGAAGTAGCGGATTTTCTTACAGTGGAAAAGGAATCAGATTTGCGTGTTTGATTTGCTCAGTTAGACCTGATGGAGGGCAAGAAGAGAAGGGAGAAAGGAGGGGCTGAAAAGGCAAGAATAAAGAAGAAGCAGATGCTGGAGGAGAATGCATCAAAATGGTCAAAAATCACAGATTCATTCCGGAACAACCAGAACCAGGCGTCACTAGTGATGCAGGTGAGTTGACAGGAAAACAGGTTAGCTCAAGCTTTGACATTTTTGCGAATTAGCAAAACATTTGAGCTCAGTTCTCTATAGTTCCTCCTGAGTGGGGGCAGTGTTGTCATATCAAAGTCACACAGCTGTGATTTACCTTGTGTCAGAATAACAACAGTCTCAGTCAGTACAGATCAGTGGGCTCTGCAACACATAAAAACTTTAAACCTACACTTGATTGTCAATTGTGTGATTTTGCCTTTTGCCATCTTGTGGTCATATTTCTGTTGAGACCTGGTGGAGGGGATGGGTAGGGCCAGTTGTGGGCCCGTTTTGCGCTGCAGGTGGGCCGTTGCAGTTGTAGTTAGCCGTATACAGTAGCGCTGCAAATTGATAAACAAACACAGTATGCATAGCAGCGATGCAGCTGTTGAATAAAATCATTTACAGCAGGAAAACAAACCATCCATTGCTGACAGTCCGGTGTCGTGCGACCTGGTGAACATTTGAGTTTGGCGTTTCACAGAAGGGAGGCAGATGTTGCACTGTTACATACAACACAGACATTGTGTTTCGTGAATGACAGACAGTTGACTTCACATTCATAAACAGAAATAATTAATTTGTGTGCTGAGTTTTGACTTGTACTGTTTGTTGACACTGAATGTAAGGTACCAGAGGCCACGCCCATCATGGCCACATGACCATGCTCACCCCCAACTCCTATGACCCAGTCTCATCAGGTTAACTCAAGATCACATCACAAGACATTTGAATGTAAGATGTAAAATAATTTGGGAGTTAGAATATTGGGACAAAATATACATATATTAAATCTAAAAAATAAAATAATATACATTTTAGACTTGTAGTCTATATGCTACAACCTTTTACATATCAAATCTATATTTAACATACATATTGTAAAGCTTTATCTTTCTTCAAACAGATTTAATTGTGATTCACTGACAGTAGATATATGGGCTAACAGATCTTAGAGCTGCAGACTCAATTAAAAAATGACATGGATGACATTGGACTGACACTAATGTTCCATTTGACAAATATGGGCTGAAAAAATAAGGTACCTTCTTCATGACTTCTTCTCTTTTCACAACTCCCTTGTGTCCTGATTGGGATGAGTTAACTGGAAAGGATATCATGTATTACTCTGAAAGGGTCACTGTTATGATGAAAATTAAAACATAAGTGTGAATGTGTAGTCACTGTTTTTTATTGGGGAAATACAACATCACTAAAGGACATAGGATAATTGGTGTAATACAAAATTACAAGAAGACATAGGACAATCGGACGGTGTTGAAACATACAGACATTAGGAGATTAAGTCAATTACAGTCCAAAAATGTATATGGATCTGATAGTGCTTGTCACTTGAAATGTAAGGTGAGGTATGTTTGTAATGATGACTAATACATAATGACCAGGAAATGTGAAAGAGAAACCAGGATGCTGTAATAATAAGTAATGATAAGTAATAATGATTTAAATCTTTTGGGGTTGTAAGCTTGTCATGTAAGGCCCCTGACCAGCATCCCGGGGAGGGGGCATGGGTGGACATTAGGGCAGGTTCAGAGATGGCAGTGGGAGACAAGAGAGCAGGGTGTGTTGAAAAATGTGATGCTTTTGTTGGATTATTTTGTTTTCCAACAATTTAAAGTCATGTTACTTCAGACACAGGTTTCTATGTGATTTACAAGAAGTTAATTCAACCATGTGGATAAAACCTAAAAAGAAAAATGCAAGAATCACATATCAACGAGTACATCACATTCCACAAATATGCGGACATGCTTTAAGTGTTTCATTTAGAAACAATAGAGTGCTGAAGAAATGAGTCCTAAAGCCCTAAAATGAGTTAGCATTTTTACACTTTGGTTCCCTTGTCTCAAAGTCAATGGGGTTTTGAATGGATTTTTTATCAGATGTCAGAAATAAAGTTTGTGGTTTCATGTTTTGTTCTATAACATAAAATATATCACTAAATACCACACTCATGTATGTGTCTTAAAAAGTCAATTGCTAACAAGTAGCTAATTAAGACAGAGGTTGTGAAACGTTATCATGTCGAACATGTGTTAGTTGGAAGCTAGTGGCGATGATGGAGCTGGTTCATAGCCCAATGTTGGCTTTACTTCTGCCGATTTAAGATTTCTGGTTTTACGCTTCAAAGATCATGAAAGTGGTCTTCATTTGTGAAGACTATCTTGCTGAACAAAACGTGTATCATAAACTTGTTAAACCACAGAACATATTGTCAATAATTAAAAATGGAAAAATTCCATTGACTTTGTGTCATGGGATCCAGAGAAATGCTAACTTGAGATAGCTATAGCATAAGTTCAGTCAGGAAGACCTTTTGCGTGCTTAAGCTGTAATCCAATTCTCATACATCATATCTTTCTCTCTTCTGTTGCCTGTTCATTCACTATTTCCTCGTCATCTTTTGGGGCTTTCAAACAGGTCCTCAGCTGTTCACATTAGCTGTTCACATTATCCGTAATCATAATCATATCTCATTTATTCAACAGCACAGTTACACACCTACATGATTAGCCTACCATCTTGATACTGTCTCTATTTAGAAAGGTTATGATTTTCCCCCTGCCTCTAGCACGTTTATGCTGCAACAACACATACCCTCCATCTCCCCTCCATTGCCAGTCTTCACTGAGTCATAACCAGCTTCATCATTTCTTCAACTTGATCAGCCTCATCAGCTACCACCACCACCAGTGTCTGGACTCCATTGGGGGATTTTATGGCTACCACTCAGTCACCTCTTGATTACTAATCTCCCTGTATAGTCAAAGCGTTAAAGACTTTTGTTGCTACTATATAATATAATCTGTATTAAATTATATATTTTTTTACCATTCACTTGTCTCTTGTGATTGAAATACCTTCCTCTGGTTCAGCAAATAATGAGATTTTTTTCATTAAGATATGTGCAAATTATAGAAAATAAAACTGCTGTACATTTTTTATATTTGCACAGTCATTATATAATGTACATATATATTGTTAAATCACTTAAAAGACAATACATTTGGAAAATATACACTTGATTTGGCTAACTCAGTGTCATATCAGCTTTTGCTTGACTGTTAACAGTTACCTCTTTTGACAGTTGTTTGTGGCCAGAGCACAACTTAATGCCTAGAAATGTGTTCTCTAACAAATACAAAATGCCACAGTTCCTTTTGTTTCTCTGGATGTTGTTTATACATAGATGTCCAATTAATAATACAGCACCAACCCCAATTCAATTCAATTCAATTCAATTTAATTTTATTTATAGTGTCAAATCATACCAAAAGTTATCTCAGGACACTTTACAGAGTAGGTAAAGACAACACTCTATGACTTATTTATGATTTACATAGACCCAACAATTCCTCCGTAGAGTACGGTGGCAATGAAAACCTTCCCTACAACAGACAGGAACTTCGGACAGACCCAGCTCTGTGGAGAACGGACATCTGTCTTGTCCGGTTGGGGAGGAAGAAAAGGAGAGGGAAAGATAGAAAAGACGCACAAATGGACAGAGAGAGACAGACAGACACACTTCCAGAGATGCAAGCAACCAAAGCGTAACAGTAACTATAATAATATCTATAGTAATGTGAATATGACTTATATGTTATGGCAGTTAATACAGCAGACAGGCAAACATGATCAATGATGAGTAGTGGCAATAGCAGCTACGATACAGCGAGACATACCGCTGATTGTGTTTTTATGGCTACACATTTTATAGTTTATTAAACTAGTGATAGTATATATGAGTAACAGTGATAATAGCAGCAGGAAGCGTCATGCAGGACCACGGCAGCAGGCACCACCACGCAGAGACCTGCGAGACGACAGAGCACAAACAACTCCGGGGAAGAAGTTGAATTAGTAACATGCATTGATGAGACATGAATGATACAGACAGAGAGGAGAGAAGCTCAGAGTATCAGAAAAAGTATTGTCCCCTGGCAGACTAGGCCTATAGCAGCATCATTAAGCAGGACAAACTCAGCTTTAAAAATAACAACATAGCTGAGGGCTCGTAAGCCTTAGCTGTAAGCTTTATCAAAAAGTAAAGTTTTAAGTTTACTCTTAAATATGGGGACAGTGTCTGTCTTCCAAATAACACTTGGGAGTTTGTTCCAAAGGGGAAGAGCCTGGTAGCTGAAGGCTCTGCCTCCCATTCTACTTTTGGAGACTCTAGGAACGACGAGTAGCCCTGCATTCTCAGAGCACAGCGATTTAGTCAGGTAATACGGTGCTATGGGCTCTTTAAGATACGATGGAGCCTGACCAATAAGAGCTTTGTAGGGAAGGAGAAGGATTTTAAATTATATATTTGTTAAGATCAACTGTAGAAAAGCAGTCCAATAATATATCAGGTCGTACAGTTTCTAAGGTTCCTGGGTTTGAAGAAAAATTGGTGCCAAGCGAGTTAATTTTGTCTCTAATTATTAGAGATTATTAAATAGATTAGTTATAATTTTTTCATTAAAGTAGGTCATGAAGTTGTTACTACTGAGAGTTATAGGAATACATGGCTCAATAGAGCTGTGGCTCTCTGTCAGCCTGGCTACAGTGCTGAAAAGAATTCTAGGATTATTCTTATTCTCCAATTATTACCAATCAAACAATAATAAATAATACGTAATAATAAGAGCATAATCACACAGTTCTACATAATAATGTACATCAAAAAAGACAAAAAGATGTGTTCAGCTTCCCCTCATTAATGCCCCATGCTATCCTCTCTCATTGCCTCCCTACTGCAGTAGACTTAAAAGCACCAAGATATCAGGGGAAAACTGTGACAAAGCAGTGGCAATTGCTCTTAGACTGCAATATGTCACCAAAAAAAAACGTGGTGAAAGATGTACTGCTGTGTGAACATTTCATTGACTAAATACGCGCCTTCATCTTTTGTTCAGAATCAGCTACTTCACAGATAACCGGCGCAACATCCTTGTCATTCATCCACAGCGCTTTATAGAATCGGACGCTCAGCTTCTACTGACTTCACTGGGGAAGCATAGAGCGGGTTGTTCCACTGCAGAGAAACTAGACGGTCATTGATGATAAATGCTGGGCTTTGTCCCGCCCATCAGCGTCTCTGGGGGTCTATAGGGCAGTGGGCTGGCCCGGACGCTCGGCATTTGAGCTGTCTGAGGCGGAATCCTATTTTGATTGACAGCTAAATGAGCAAATCAGTGATCTAGAAAAATAAACATCCAGAGGAGTATTTTCCACGTTTTTCATTCCGTTGTTCTGAACTGATCCAGAGACTTTACTGATCCCCAGAGTCTTTGTCTTTGTTAAAAATGACTAGCGTTGTGTTTGGCGACTGTTCTGTCACTCTGCGATTTCTTTCCCCAACAAGCAGCGGCAGCTGCGGAGCTTCTCTCCCTTTCACTCACACTCAAAGGTGGTCACACTTCACAGTAGCCTGGCGCAGCAGCTCCAGCTGCTAGCATTAGCAAGCTGCACATCATGGCAGATAATATGAATGCTGTCTACCGGATTTTGGCGAAGCCATTGTAAAGTTTTCCTTATGAAGAGAAAATTAGAGTTAAACAGGAGGGCAGGTCATCGCCTAAGATTGATTTAGTGCAAAAGGTGGGGAAAAGTAACAGGTCTTTTCAAGTGTCTCAGGGATGTGTTGTCTGGTCAGAAGTGGGTTTTGGGGATCTATCTAACTTTGACAGGGTATACAAAAGACATGAAAAACAATGTTTGTGCATTGCTATGCACACATATTGAATCTGGTGCTGTCTCAGGGGGCTAAATATTTATCTGAGTGCAGAATTTTTTTTGCCTCTCTCTCTCCTGGATTGCCACATTTTTCGTCCACAAAAAGGACGTCTTTTCTTGAGTCTGCAGACTGCTCAAGGTTGCCCAGAAACGCTCCTACTCGATGGAATTTTACATCACGGATAGTGAGCACTGTGGCAAACAATTATGATGCCCTCCTGGAGACTTTTAAGAAGTTTATTGCAGATAAGACCATGGATAATGACACATTAGATTGTGCCAAAAGCTTTCTGATGAAACTGGAGGATTTTGAGTTTATGTTCATATTGTAGACATATGAACAAATCTTCTCTAAGACTGATGTGGTTTTTGACATTGTCCAACAGAGATCTATGGATGTTCTGAACTGCAAGAAAACACACTTACACACCACAAGATTATTTCTGGTTTTACTATACTTGCCTCACTGGTCTTATTCTCATTTGGAGAGGGGCTTTTTGATGAACCTATTTTGCAACTAGTGGTGGGTGGTTGTATGGTAGGGAGTGTGTGTTATTTCACGGTTCCCAGTAACATCGGATATCGGGTGTGTAGCCTGCAGTGCACACACACACACAGATAAAAAACTTTTCCAGATATATTAGTTAACTAATGTACAGTACTAAGCTGATTTTAAATATGAATAAATCAAAAAAAGCAAGGCAAGTTTATTAATATAGTATGTTATCATACATAGAGGTCATTCAAATTCCTTTACAAGGCAAAACAACAACACCAAACAGAAGTATAAAATGAGATACATAAATATACATTTTTATAAAGATACAGATAAGTTTAAAACCAAAATAACACAATCAATAAAAACACTTTAAAAATGGATTAATCCAAAACTGTAGAAAAGAGCAGTCTTTAGTTAAAATTAAAACATAGCTTCAGTTGAATAGAAGGTAAGTCATCTTAATAATAATTTAGCGTCGACCCATCTAAAATAATTTGATTGGAGGGTAGCTGTGTCCTCCAGGTCCTCCTGTATCCTGAGGTGTTCCCAAGCCACATGTGATATGTCATTCCTGGACTGTGTTCTGGTCGGTCCTCCTCCTGCTAAAACGTGCCTAGAATACTTCCACAGTGAGGCATCCAGAAGGCATTCTGATCAGTTGCCTGAAGCATCTGAACTAGCTCCTTCCAATGAGAACGAGCTGTGGTCTCCCTTCCAGCTCCTCGCCCTGTCCCTGAGGATGAAGTGACACTGTGAGGATAAATAAATATAAATGATAAAATAAGAGTTTTGCTTTCAGAATAAGCATTGTAGTCCAGGGGCCCGTTTCACAAAGCAGGTTTAGTGAAAACTCTGAGTCTGTTAACCCTGAAATAAGGGAAACTCTGAGTTTTCCGTTTCACAAAGGGAGGTAACTCAAACCAGAGACAGAGGGGGGTAACTCTAGCCTGTTTCACAAAGAGAGGTAACTTAACCTCTCGGTCAGTTACCATGGTAACATGCTCTCTGAAACTAACCTGGTCCCGACCAGGTTAGTTTCAGAAAACCTTGAGTTTCTCTCTGTCTCCGCCCTCTTTCAGCCACACACGGCATTTGATTTCCTCATTCATTCAGTCAGCAGGCGAGTTTTGGCGTAGTATAGTTCTGTCGTCTGTTTTTTCAGAAAATCACTGCAAAATCAGACATTAGAAGTTATATTAGGTGGTGACTATTTCACTACCATGGCATGTCCTTTTGATAACGTTCCCGTGGATGAAGTTGACGCATTACTGCACAGAGAATTAAATATTCGCCGGGAGATGATTATCAGACCGTGCATTGACGTCCTTAATATACTGCAGCCATAATTACAAAATGAATCAAAAGTGGATCTTTTGAGCAAGTTGAATGTATTTGACTTAGCGTTTCCTAAATATAATCCCAGCTTTTCTTGCAATTCATAGGTTCAAAAGTGTGTGCTTTTAATCGGGATACCGGTATATAAACTACTCCTATACAGCCTTCTGATCCAGAATATCATCTATAATGCGAGGGGTGCATTTCACGGCAGGGGCTGAATACGGCACAACACCGTTTCATGTCACAGTCCATCATTTACATACACAGACTTATCCGTTCTTACATTTCCAACGTTAACAACCAAGGTCATGCTCTCACATCCCAGCAGATATTGTGTGTTGCGCTGCGTTTTTTTTGCAAATGGGAGTTTTTTATACAACATATAAAACAGCCACAGCCACTACGTTTAAACTTACGCACTGACCCAAGCAGCAATGTTCTCCCACGCCGTCTCCCTCTCTTTAGCTGCTGCAGTGGTGTTACACTTTCGGCGAAAAACATGCTCAAACTCTCCGTATGAGCGCATTAATATTTACAGTTGCAGTAGTTGAGTAGCGCTCCGCTTCCCCGCTGCTATGGTGACTCGTCGAATCAGGGCTCCATTGATGCTGTCTTTTTTTACTTGTGGTGCACGCGCTTAACTCCAGGTCAAACTACTCTGAGTTGATCAACCTAACGCAAATCTGCTGTTCTGGAACCGAAAACTCAGAGTTTCCTTTCTCAGAGTAGATCAACTCAGAGTTCAGGGTTAGACTCAGAGTTTTTTGAACCTGCTTTGTGAAACGGACCCCTGGACAACACATGTATAACCATAGAAACTGCACTGATCCCCTCACGTGTGACCCTGAGACCCTAATAACATTTGAACAAGTCCAACCACTCAATTTTCATGTCAAAATTTGGAAAAGCTAAGATTGAGCTGCAGTGATGGAATATAATGGTAAACATAGCTCCATTAAAGTACTGACTGATTAAATCATTTTAAGGGCATCAATATGCAGCTCATTATTATTAAGTAAAGTCAACCAAGTCTAGAGGGCCAATCCCCAAATATTGCTGATACAAGCCCTGATTGATGATGGTTAATTTTACAGTTACAGCATGTTGCCAAATAATTATGGGCCTTTCCCCTTCTCATAATTGGGCTTGAAGCTCCAACATCTATGTTCTATGTTTTGACGTGCAAAACTTTAAATTTGTGAAGTATGTACTAATAATTGAGCAGCCCTTAGTTAAAGTTGTGGCCTAAATTTAAATGACAGCTGACCAAGTCCAGATTAATGTCACATTTTCTCTCTCATGTTGCAAGATCACAATGTGCACACCCCCACACACAAACCAACCACATTGCACACAGAAATGGATCTCAGGGAGAGCAAACATAACTTACTAAAGCCACACACTCTTGTTAGACAAACACATACATTGCTGACAGTTGATACATCCACTTGTTCGGCTGCCTATCTCTGTCAGCACTCCATGGGACTTAATCAAACTTAAACAGTGTTAAACCCTTGTCACCCTTTCATCCTCAGACAAGGAAGATGACATACAATTTATTCCAATTTACTAATTGTCCTGACTGCATAACAAAACTGGAGAAAAATATATACAGTATTCTATACTATTTATTATATTGCAGTGGTAGTGGGGAGGCCCCTTTTAAGTTTTATCAATCATGCATTTTTCATAGATTTCCATGTACAAGAGCACTGGCGAAAAAGAAGAATAAAATAATGAGAAAATACATGAGGATGAATAGAAGTAAAATGAGAGGGAAGACCAAAGCTGATAATACAATATATATCTTACTTGAGGGGTGAAAATGTACGGTGAAAAACTTAAAAAGCATAAGAAGTGCAATAAAAGCGGGTTCAAGAAGCAGCAAAGAGTAAAAGAGGGAGGGAATTTAAGAAAGTGGGAAAACGGAAAAGATGGGAGGGTGATAGCTACTAAAACCATGGCCACCCATACACTCTTCTAATTTGAGGCACAAATGGATCTGCCTTTTATCCCAGCAGTGCACACACCATCTCAAAAGTCCTGTCAAACCAAAGAGGGTAGCTCATTTATGCTGCAAACATATGCACCCAGACACGCGCACACACACACACACACACACACACACACACACACACACATAGGCGGGTGGCAAGCTCACTTATGCCGCTGTTTATTACCATTGACATCAGGCGAGAGGAAGCGAGCAGGAGCCAGGCTGCATTTCGCCCCTTGACGCCCATCATCATCGTCTGAGCCTCAGGTGTTTATCAGGCTGTCACTTCGCTGGAGGCCCAGCAGGCATCCCGACACCCCTTCTTTCATTGTCCTCTCTCATGTGCTATCTGTTGCACTCTCTTTGTTGTTTCTGTCACTTTCTGCATTTGTGTGTCTTCTCAGTTATGTCATTTTCTGATATTCCTTTACATCTTGTTCTCATTTCAATCCGCCCCCTCTCCTCCTCCTCCCACCCCTCTTTTCTTTTTTACTTTCTTTATCTTCCCATTTTGTCACTGTGGTGACAACAGCCCTCTCGCTCTGCTGAAATGTATGTCTATTTTTTGGGCTTGCTCATGCAGTTTCAAAGGGGGTGACGTTTAAGCATTTAATGATCTCAAAAACTGTTTGTTTTTTTCAGTGGTTTAATCACTCCCCGGTGCATTTTTATCACTCAGGTAAAACACCATGGGTCTCATTTCTGTCTTGCGCTTATAACATTTCAGCTATTGGGCCATTTTGGTACCCATTATTTTGAAAGGCAATTACTGTGTGATAATTACGTTAATGGACAATTAAGAGGGACTAACTTTATCATGGTATAATTGGGGATCGACTGAGCTTTCTGCATTGGCAGCTATTAGGGTAAAAGCTTGTGCTTCAGGCGGTACACAGTGGCTTCACTTCATTTGAAATCCTTCTTCAAAGGCTTTGCCTGTTTTAAATTACTGATATACACCGAGACGTATGAGGGTGAAATACTAAAAAAAATTGTTTGGTTTTGTGGAACTTTCACTCATCAGTTTAGACAAAATAAAACTATCTGCATCTAGTACATATACTGGTAGAATAAATAATAATTGGAGCTTAAGATCATAAAACCCGATTAATACATATACTATATTGCAGTCTTCTCAGGCCTTTGAAGGCCTGTCAATGTGATTTTTCATTATATAGAGTATACTGGATTGATTTTAGGGTGAAATCAGACAATTTAAACCCTGTGTTAACATGTGATCTTATCTGGAAAATGAAAATGTCATGTTAAAGCAGATATAAACGTTCAGATCAACCACACCACATCAGGGAGGTCTTGTTTGCAGTGTGATTGGATCATCAATACCAGGTGTAAATATAAAGGCCTGTAGAAGGGATGCCATTATCTAGATACAGAGCACATGTTAAAACCAGGTTTAAATAGGGCCTAAGATGTGATGTCTTTCCTCTTGGGCCATTTTGTTTTTTTCTTTTGCCCTCTTATGGTCATCTCTGGTTCTGTGTGTTTCATTAAATTGGTTGCTGCATGTCAAATTCCCATCTCCACCTTTCAAATTTTATTGCCTCAACCTCACCCTCCTCTGTTTTCACTCCTCTCGTCCTAACCGTTTTCCTTAATTGTTCCTCCTTTCTCTCTTTCCTCTTCCTTTCTTCTCTATCTTGGGCTGCAGAGTTTCAGGTGAAGTTAAATCCCTTTTGTCGTTTCTCCTTCCTTTCTTTTGTTCACTCTCTCCTTTCTCACTCTCCTTTCCCTCCCGTCCTTTTCCTATTCCTCCTCTTTTTATTCCCTTTGTGTCGTAAAAACGCATGCAGTTGATCTTATCTTGTTTTACCCTTTCTACATCCTGCAATCCATCTCCCATCCTCTAACCCTCTTTTTTAACATCTCCATCTGTTCTCCCTCCCTGTTTCCTTTCTTGCTTCTGTCGCTGTGTGTCCCAAGGAGCCCACATGGGGAAGAAGTATTTTCTGCCATTGTCCCTCCCTTGCTTATCCCTCCACTCTTTCCTTCACGCATTCCCCTGTCTCTATCCTTCCCTTAGCCGTCCTCCGCCCCCTCCCTTTCCTCTTAACTCTCCTTCCCTCTTCGTTCCCGTGTTCCCATGGGTGCAGGTGGTAGAAGATGACGCTTCGCTTTGATTGCTGCATGGCCTGAGGCATTCCCGAGGCAGAGTAGCTGTGCAGCTTCAGTCTGCTGGATGTAGTGGTAAATAATCCCGACTGGGGAAAGAGGAACAGAGAGATACTCTGGAGGGGAAAAAGGAAGGAAGGGAGTAGATGTGTGTGCATAGGTAGCAAATTGTGTGTGTGTGTGTCTGTGTGTGTGTGTCTGCGTGCGTGTGCGTGTGCGTGTGCGTGTGCATGCTTGCGTGCGTACGTGTGTGTGTGTGGGGATAATAGAGCATTTTGGCCACATTTTAGTAAAAGAAATGGAGATACATAATACAATTATACACCAAATTAATATTTACAATCATATTATTTAATTAACTACATTCTTTAACTGACAGTCTTGACTTTCATTTACTCTGACTGTGATGACAATGGTTGCCTAAAGCATATGTGTGAGTGTTATTATATATGGCAATCGTTCAACCTTTTATACATATACAGTATATAGGCAACAGAATATGGGCTTAGAAATGGTAATGAATTTTTATTCAAACAGATTTACATTCATGCCGCTGCTGTTTAGGACCTACAAACAAATGTTTTATTCATCACTGACTCACAAGCAAAGTCATCTTAATGCTAATCAAATGACAGAGAAGAAAATACTTTAAGGTGACAACATCTACTAGTTTAATAGAATATTCACTGTGGGCCTTTTTGGATGCTTTGGAGCGTTTTTAATGAGACACAATGTTTGGACTCTAGAAGTGTATGTCCCTTAAGTTGTGGGGTTAGCTTTATGGTTTAAAAGAAATAGGAAGAAATGAAAAATAATATATTATCATTAACACAACTCTCATTTCTTTTGTTACAGAGTTATAGATTAACAGCTATCTTAATGGTGAACCCTACTGACTGCACACAGCACTCCAGAAGTCTCATCTTCACAATGGAGGTAATAAACACACCCTCTAATTCTAAGCTAAACCACATGGTTTCTGAATATACTCACTCTTACTTAATCATTTTCTTGAGTCTATTGTGATGTTATATCCAAATGGTGTATGTATGCTGAAAGAGTTAGTGGTTGCTGTAATAGTTGCCCTTGTCCATACCGGCTGTGAAGTGATACCTTCGTAGAGAAGCTATACTGTAAGAAATTAGGGAAAAAATTCAGTCCTCATTCTGAGCGCCTGTTGAAAAAAAAAAACCTCATTGAATGGTTTGTCAGGATCCCGGTCCTGTCATGCCCTTTCCTTTTCTTTTCGTGTGAGTTTCTTCCCTCTGTCTGTTTTCTCCTGCTTTTGTCTTTCCCTTTGTGTTTGTATGTCGTTGCTGGTAGACGTGGTCCCACCCAGCTGTGGCTCATCAACTCATCAGCACTGGAGGAATAAAAGGCCGGATGTGGCTCACCTTCAGCGCCAGACCATTGTTGCATTTACGTGGTATCGTGTCTCTCTTGGTTGGCTACCATTTTTTAATGAGCATGTTCTATTTACGTGTCGCGTTGTTCTTTGTTAATTGTTTCTTTTGTTGTAGTTTTCCGAGTTCCTGTTTTTTCCACCACCTGTTTGTGTTTGTCTCCTGATCCCCGCGTTGGTTCTTCCTTGTCTTCACTCGGACCCTGTAGCCGTTTTCCCCGTTCCCTGGATCTTGTTTGTTTTTTCGTTTTTCTCCATTAAATATTTGTTTAAATCTTTCCCGGTGTCCGTGTCTGCATTTGGGTCCTGCTCCCCGGAGTTATTTACCGCACCATTCATGACATGGCCGTTATCACTGGTTATCAGCCTCACAGGTCTGGTCTAGAAGGGGCCTGTACCGCCTACTAGTAGGTTCAGAGGGCTGTTATATCTATTCACAATGCAACATTCACCATTAGCTTTGCCAGAACCTTTTTGGCGTCACTTTTCAACGCTCTGGGAGTCCTGTTGTGAACTACACCTTTCATGGAGAATGAACATTTTTTAAGGTTTTAATTAATTGAGGGTAAATTCTTCGACTAGTAAGTGACAACTGACAGCAGTGTCACTGGAAAGCAAAAATATAGCTGTAAGCAGTGCCTTGACATTTAGAACCTCAGTCTGTGATGTTTCCTCACAAGCTATTGCCACAACATGGGAGATAAGTGTCTGTTAAAGCACTTTAGCTCGCTACACTTAGTACTTTCAAGGAGGATTGCTATTAATGTTTTAGAAGGTCAGTCCTATTACGGCAATTGAAAGACAGCTTGTGAAAAGGTTATAGAAAAAATGTCTATGAAGAAAATTGAACCCAAAAAGTGCTGCTTCACATGCATATGTTATCCTGGCCTCACCTCATGGAAAAACCTCAGCACATCTAGGAATTATCCACCGTAAAGTCAAGCAGGACCAAATGCATCTGAATTCTGATATTATTATTCTGTAGTATAAGGGGTTTACAGATATAATTGTAATGTTACCGACTAGAATGGAGTAATTTAGGGGGAAAATAGGTTTTCTATCTCTTTGTGTTCTCTTCTGATTTGACACATTTAAAGATGTAATCTGTAATATTTTCATCTATTTAATCGTCTTAAATTACTGTCTATCAAGGAGTGAGTCAAAACAATGGTTATTGATCATTTGAGCCACTAATGAAAGCACTTGCCTCTTTGCTGAGTATTCCAATCTGAGTGTCTAAGGCAACATTCCTTTGCTAAGTGTAAATAGGCCGCCATGTTAGTGCGCTGACAACGGTTGGTCACTAACGATTATATTGTGTTTATTTGTAATAGGAAATCAGGAACTTCCAACTTCTGAGTCAGGTTTGTAAGGGAAGAAGTGTAATAGGAATATGTATGTATGGATTTAGGAGGGTAATATATAGGGGACGGACTGGAGGTAGAGAGGTGAATGTGTTTCAATGAAGATTACAAAAGAGCAAAATGAAAAAAGTCAACACACAGGAACCGTGACAAGATGGAGGGCTCTGAAGGAGCAGGCTCGCCTGCAATTACATCTTACCGCAAAAGAGGTAGCTAGAAAAAACATATTACAAATCTTACAGAGTACAACTTTAGGAAGACCAAATAAATGACCAAGAATCTGACAAACTTTATTAAACATCCAATTGAACTTTCTCTGAATTAGTGTTGCTATTGTCAACAAAAATGATGACGAAATATTGTCGTCAACGAACCTTTATCACGTGACGAAAACTAGACGAGACGAAACGAAAATGCTGGGCATGTGACGATGACTAAGACTAAATATATAATGCAATTTCGTTGACGAATAAAAATGCGACCAAATGTCTCTTCATTTTCGTTGACAAAAAAAAAAAACGTTTAGTCACGTTATTATTATTATTATTTTGAAGTTTCTCTCCCAGTCGCGCGTCTGGGCGACGTCGCTTCCTCAATCCCCACACGCGCATTATTTAGATTGTGAAGATGCCGCTGCTGTGGGTCAGCATTAACGTTAGAGTTATGGTTAGCGACAACTAATTAAACATGAGAACAAAGTCTGACACCAGCCGGGGGTTGTTTTTGGGAGAAAAAGAAGAAACACTTTCATTACACAGACGTGGAAAGAAAAACGGAATGTGTTGTGGAAAAAGAAAGAAATGCAGCCACAAAATCACAGTATAATGAACTTTAGGTAAGTCAAGACATAACGTAACGATACTTTCTGTGTTAGAAAGCTCATGCGACATGAGGCTACGGTTAATGTGTCGGGTTTTAACGCTAGCTTTAGGGTTAGCCACTGGAGCTGCGAACAAGTGTGTGTGTGTGAGTGTGTGTGTGACAAGCGTGTGTGTGTGCGTGTGCGTGTGCGTGTGTGTGTGTGTGACTAGTGTGTGTGTGTGTGTGTTTTTAGTTCCTACCTGACTGACTCACTCTATAAGTGCACTAAACTTCCCCTTGTTGGCCAAATACTTTCACTAGTTTTGTATTTCACAGAGCAAATAACACTGAACTGAATTTGGCATCAACATAAATTGGATTACTTATTCTAGACCCGTACATGCATGTACACTAAAAATGCATGGGTTTGGCTAAAAGAAAATGTTGGTTTCTTCAATACTACTAGGTACTTTTATTATATTGATTAAATATAATTGCATTACTAAAAAGAGACTAATATACAATTTTCTTTGACTAAAACTCGACTAAAATGCTCAGACTTTTAGCCGACTAAAACTAGACTAAAATGCTCAGACTTTTAGTCGACTAAAACTAGACTAAAATGCTCAGACTTTCAGTCGACTAAAACTAGACTAGACTAAAAGTAAAACAGGCCGCCAAAAACAACACTACTCTGAATTCAAACAAAACAATAATCTCACATTACTTTTTACTCCAGGAAAAAGAAAAATGTTCATCAGAGAGGAAAGTAGCTCTAGTTCATTAAAACCATGATGCCTTAAATCTCTTGCTGTGGAAATTATTGGCACTACACAGCATCCTCATCTGCCCTGCACCAGTGCTGCATCTTTGGACAGAAGGGTCATCAGATGAGCCGTAGCTGGCATCTCATCAGCTCACACACACACACACATTTCTGCCTCTGCTTTGTGAAAAAGCAGAAAAGGTCATTGGAAACAACACCAGAGGCTTCTCTAGGTAATACTCTCACTCCCATGTTTCTTCCACCACTCTGCTTTCTTTTGAATTTGACTGAGAAAGAACTCCACTTCTCAGTACCCTGTTTAGTTCTTCAGTTTAAGTGTAATATTATATATTAGATTGGCTTTACAGTTTGATTACAAATTACAATGTTTGGGTATTAATATTGTAAGGTTTAAGTCTTCACTTCAGGCATGCCCGTCCTCCAAAAAAATGTACTAACAGTTAACAGGATGGGATTAAGGGATTAAGTCATGTCATGTCACTCTTAGTGGAGGACTTTTACTCGCTTTACACTTGCTGAAAGTGTGTATAAAAGCTTAATACAATAATCTCTAGTCAAATTTGATTCTGAATAACTCTGAGACGCATGATGAATATTTTTCTTCTCATGGCGTATGTTTCTTTGCATTACTGCTTATTATCTGCACATTTCGGGTCACCGCTTTGCATGTTTGCGTCTTCCACCTCATGTGGATGGATTAAATTGCACATGCAAAGTCCAAATAATCTCTGTAAACATATCTGAATACAAATGCAGAATGTAGGCAATGGGATAAGATTTTGGTATGGGAAGCATTGTGGTTCCTGTAAATCCAAATAGTATTTGAAGACCAATCACATTTGAGCAGGCTTTGGTCACAGGTAAACAGTCTGTGTGGACAGAAGGAAGCAGAAAGCAATTTCGCATCCATCTGCTATTGTTTGAAGATTAAGCTTTTAATTTATCTGCATGATGCAGGTATCTGTTTATAGAGACACCAACTCCATTCAAGTTTCTCATTTGACTCGGTGCAGAGAAAGTCTTGACCTAGATCTCCATTATCCCGATGATCGCTCTGGCTAACCACATAAATTTCGATCATTGCCCCCATCAGACCAAGAGCCAATAGATTCCGGGATTGACATCTACACATACACCATATTATTCTATCTCGAAACCAACTCAACTGTAGAATAGTACATCCATGTGTCTTACTTACAACCTTCTCTCTTAGTCTGTATTTGTGCTATTCTGTATTCTGCATCTGTATTCTCCCCTCCACCTCTCTGCCACAAGCCATTTTCCCCATAGGAATTATTAATGTTTGAATGTTATTATCCTGGCTTCTGTTCAGCTCATCCACTCACAGCTGTCTGTACCACCTGATGATCAAGAAATCTACAAACGGTTGTTTTACAGGCAACTGTAAAAGTAGTACATTTACCATGCCGTAGGCAGTGCTAATCTAGGATAGATGCGATTACTGCTAGATAAAGTCACGGAATAAATGCATATTTATTTTTTCTTGAATGAAATAGAGCCACACATGACTTCAGTGCATCTCATTAATACATAACTCAGTGTAATATCTGATGGCTGAAAGGAGGTCTGATGTAGTATATCAGACAACATGCAGTGAAATGGCTTCAAAGGGAATTCACAGAGGGGCAAATTCAATTTTGCATACCTAAGTTCAAGTATTGCACAGATTTTGTGGTTGGTAAACATGCACAAACAATACAAAAAGAAACCAATTCTCAAAGCACCTTCAGAAGGGATGAAATGCACCTCCAACTCTGCTGGCAAGCAAATAGTGGCTCGGTGCTCCTGTCCAATGCAGGTATTTACATTATGTCATACACATACATTGTTACACCCTGCACTAGGGGTCCCTGAGCACAATATAAAAGGTTGACCTCCCCTTTTCCCAAACACCCAGAGACCAAGACACTAAGTTGCAGTCCAACATAAATCTATTTTCATCAAAGGTTAGTTAAACTTCAGGGTGAGTAAGGCCAAAATAATAAAGATAACATCTCTTATTTGAAAACTTACTTAACTTTCAAAAATTAAAGAGTAAAAGAAAATACAGGAATCTTACCTGCCTCCCTAACAGGAGAAAAAAAGGTGCCAAAGCAGAATGGCTACTCACCCCTACCTACCAGGACTGCACTCAGATAAACAAAGGATTACTTTATTCACAAGCTTTTAAGAACAGTTCACACTTAACGACAATTTATAATGGCACAACACATGACAGCGTGTTCTGGCTGGAAGCCGGGACAAAGGCACAAAAGGAGTTATCTGCAGCCGGCATCCTTTTAAAGGGCCTCATCAGCTCCTGGCCAATCAGCATCTCCACTCACCACCTGTAAAAATCAAGAGGGAGACACAGCACAACAGGGCAGCACCTCCCTCTGGCAGGGAGGATTAACTACATACACACATTCAAAAACACATAACAAAACCCATATGACCCATGGTCATAACAACATTTAGCATGTAATTGGCCCCTTTCTATGCCAATTATACTCCCTGCAAAACAGTCAAATTCACAAAGATCACTGCTAATAAAAGGGAACACTTAATCATTACAGTATAACACCAAGTCAGTTAAAGTTTAGGGATATCAATGTGTCCATTTAGGAAGCAAAAGTGATTGTTAATCAAATTCAACTGGTAGCATGAGGTGGTACCTGCAGCTCAATCTGGTCGCACAGATCCACACATCCATATGAACAAGGTTTGCTGTGTCTCCCAGCACAGTCTCAAGAGCATGGAGGAGATAGCAGGAGACCGGCCGTTATACAAGGAGAGCTGCATGGGGCCGTAGTAGGGCATCAACCCAGCAGGAGCTTGAATTAGGTTCAAGCTCCTGGCTCCCTTATGGTTGGGTTACACCTACAGTATACATTATGATCCTGTGCTCCTTGATGCCTCTGGGAATGTAGTGTGCTGGCTGTCTTTTGCTTGTCTTTTAACCCTTGCAAGGTTGGACAGTGGCTCCAACCAGTTTATTTGCATACTACCTGCGTTGGCTTCGGCTCTCTAATTGCAGCTCAGGTTACGCAGGGGTAGGTGGGCCTTAAGCCGGTCAGGGTCAGTGTGGTTGAGTCGATGTTATGTCACGACAGGGCATTTATTCATCAGGCTCCATCCACTGTTCCCATAGAGTCCAGTAGAGGGCGGAGCTGTGTGAGATAGAATGAAGGTTACAATATTGTAAGCCCAGTTCTATTAACACAGGCAGGGCCTCTACCCAGAGGCTCTGTCGCTCCTATGCCGCTCGCTGCAGAGAAAAAGGATAGTAGACAGTGGTGTGTACTGCCATACATGTGTGAATGTGGGCTATTGTTGGAGGATAGTATTACCCATAAAGTCCAGTAGAGGGCTCAGCCTGTGCAAATGGGGCCAGGGTTACGATATTTTAATCTTTGTTTTTTCATTTGCAATGCTTTATAACTAAAATAGCTGTATTATATTGTATCACCGTAATATCCATGTTAATCAACAATTGGCGTAAACTTCTACACTGTTGGCTTCATCTGCAGGAATTCAGCCTGGAATTTCTACTCTTTTCTGTACGAGGGTAGATAGGTTTTTTAAAATATTTTTTAGAAGATGTGGATTCTTAACAAAAAAATATTGACCTGACTCATCAAATAATTTGTTACATAGAACCGGCTGGGAAGACCATATTGAAAACTGAAAATGCAAGGGATAATGCGGCCTGAGTCTTCAACCCTGACCTGGAGAGCAAGTTGTGCACGCTGATCTCCAATACGGTGACTGCGGCCACAATAGGGGGTAGATTAGATATTCAAAGCGGTTTCTCACTGTTTCTCTCACTTTTGTCGCAGTGAAGCATCCCATGGTAGACAAGGAAGTGATCCATCCGCTGGTGACGTCTAACCTTGAGCAGAGCTCAGCAGTTCTCAAAGGCTGGTGGCTGCGGGACACCGTTCTCTGCATAGTCTGCGCCGAGGCATGAAGATCCGTGCTGACGATGATGCAGGGACTCGGTGACACTAACAGGGTTCCCGAAGCGGCGACTCAATCTATGGAGAAAGTTATCAGTTTGCAAATCTTAAGAGAAAAAGGAGAGCAGACATTGTTGTGTTCTGCCTTATAAACTGTGATGTAGTATGCATATATTCAGGTAGGCACATCCTGACGCTTATGCATATTTCAGTGTGTGAATGCGTGCTTTGTATTGGAGGGAAGTAATATTCAAAAAGTCCATTAGAGGGCGGAGTCTGTGTGAGATCGAACTACAATGTTAAGTGTTCCCTTTCTGTGCATCATTTTGGTTCTACTATAACCCAAGTAGGACCAAAATGCAGATAAAATGGATTTTTATTCTGACCAGGAAACAGAACCAAACATAAAATTACTTAAAAACTGGACCCTGAAGATAATTCCATCCAAAATTCTTTACGGTGTAATGTAGCTTTATTGTCGTGAGCTGCCATTAATTTTCATTGCCAGCAACCATTTGAAGGCACTTTAGTTTTCAAATTTAACATGCCAGTGGCCCGGTTGGGTTGGGTGAGCAGGGTGTGTGCAACTCATAAGAGAATTGACCATTTTACAGTCATTAATTCAGTGTAGTAACTTGCTCTGGTGAATTGTGAGTTAGAGATTTAACAAATTAACACATGAACAAGATTGTTTTGTCATGCCGATGCACTGTTAATGTGCCTGATAAATCTAGCAGGATCTGCATTTGTTCAAAACTCATGCATTTACTCTGTTAATATTTTACAAAGCAAATTAAAGAGAGACATTTCTGAAAAAAATAGTCAAACTATCCATTTACATCTTTGTACATAGTGAGACCTGTTGATGTAAGCCTAAAGCAGAGACAGAGGGATTTATGAGGCAGCAGCGATCTGTAGAGGTCCTTTATTAGCTGGCAGCCGTCTTTTGTGGGCAGGTGCTCAGCCATGTTTTTACTGCCATCGCTGTTCTCCTCCTTCTGCTCCTCCTCCTCCATCCGTCATCATTCTGGTAAACCCTTGAGTCCTGGTCAAGGACAATGGTAAGCCTCCTTTATGCTTGTGTACACACGCACACACAGATGAAAGGGATGCAAAAGATGCTTTGTGATACATGCTGACTGTTACGTCCCCATTTGTGTCTAGGGGAACAGGGACGAACACAAAACAATAATGATACCAAAATTATAATAACCCGGGGGGAAGGAGTCGAGGTCGAGGTGTTTTTAAAAGGTAAGGTAGGTTTTTCTTAACCTTTTAGTATATTAAATAATAACAAACAAAAAACACCCAGCATCACTTAGCTGTAGAAAAACACACACAGCTTCACACAGCAGTAGAAAAACACACACTTCTCAGGGAATGACAAGGGTGAGAGAATCAGAGAGAGCAAGGGCAGATCCCCTCCTCCTTTTAAGGCCGCGCTGATTGGCTGGAACCGTTTCAGGTGGGGAAAGGCGGGACCTACAGCCGGGGACGCAAAGAAAAACAACAACACAAACAAACAACCCTCACAGCCGTAACACCCCCTCCCATATAAGCAAACTAAAAAGTTTGCCAACACTACACCACTCAACACACCTTACTCACAAGATAAAATCGTACTCACATACAGAGAAGTAACAGACCGTGTGACAAATTGCCTTCTTATCTTTCTGCAGCAGAACAACACCGGCTCCGAACGCACTCGCATCTACTTCCAGCAGGACAGGGGCCTGTTTCACAAAGCAGGTTTAGTGAAAACTCTGAGTATGTTAACCCTGAAATGAGGGAAACTCTGAGTTTTCCGTTTCAAAAAGGGAATAACTCAAACCAGAGAAAGAGGGGTAACTCTAGCCTGTTTCACAAAGAGAGGTAACTTAACCTCTCGGTCAGTTACCATGGTAAGTATAGGTTTTCTGAAACTAACCTGGTCTGAAACTAACCTGGTCGGGACCAGGTTAGTTTCAGAAAACCTTGTGTTTCTCTCTGTCTCCGCCCTCTTTCAGCCACACACGGCATTTGATTTCCTCATTCATTCAATTAGCAGGCGAGTTTTGGCGTAGTATAGTTCTGTCGTCTGTTTTTTCAGAAAATCATTGCAAAATCAGTCATTAGAAGTTATATTAGGTGGTGACTGTTTCACTACCATGGCATGTCCTTTTGATAACGATCCCATGGATGAAGGTGCAGAATTATTGCGCGGAGAATTAAATATTCGTTGGGAGATGATTATCAAACTATTGATTATAGATGTTCTTGCATTTCCAGGCAATTCTCTTTTTGAGCGGTACCGTTTCATATCACAGCAGATATTGCGTGTTGCGCTGCGTTTTTTTGCAAAAGGGAGTTTTTTTATACAACATATAAAAATCAGTCAGTAGGCCTACATTAGAAGTTATATTAGGTGGTGAATATTTCACTACCATGGCATGTCCTTTTGATAACGATCCCGTGGATGAAGGTGCAGCATTACTGCACAGAGAATTAAATATTCATCGGGAGATGAGATATACTTAATATACTGCTGCCATAATTATAAAATTAATTAAATGGATCTTTTGAGCAAGTTGAATGTATTTGACTTAACGTTTCCTAAATATAATCCCAGCTTTTCTTGCAATTCATAGGTTCAAAAGTGTGTGCTTTTAATTAGGTTACCGGTATATAAACTACTCCTATATAGCCTTCTGATCCAGAATATCACCTATAATGCGAGGGGGTGCATTTCACGGCAGGGGTGCTGAATACGCACAACACCGTTTCATCACAGTCCATTTACGTACATACACAAACTCATCCGTCCTTACATTTCCAACATTAACAACCAAAGTCATGCTCTCACATCCCAGCAGATATTGTGTGTTGTGCTGCGTTTTTTGAAAATGGGAGTTTTTTATACAACATATGAAACAGCCACTTACGGTAATATTTACTTTACAATGTAAAAGCTGCTCAAAATGAGGCGTCACCATGAGATCGTGCCGATGTTTTACCTGTTTGAAAAATGTTTTCACGTTTCATCTTAAGCTGCTGCCAAGTGCGCTTCTCCCCCGTGGGAAAGCACCTATATGAAATAAATTAATAGACTCCCACTCAAGCAGTTCCCCCTGTGATATTACTGTGATTGCAACAGGACTACATTTAATCTTACGCACTACCCCGAGCAGCAATGTCCTCCAGCACCGTCTCCCTCTCTTTTGCTGCTGCAGCAGTGTTACACTTTCGGCAAAAACATGCTCAAACTCTCCGTATGAGCGCATTAATATTTACAGTTCCAGTTGTAGCGTAGCCCTCCTCTTCCCCGTTGCCATGGTGACTCGTCGAATTTACTTGTGGTGCACACGCTTAACTCCAGGTCAAACTACTCTGAGTTGATCAACCTAACTCAAATCTGCTGTTCTGGAACCGAAAACTCAGAGTTTCCTATCTCAGAGTAGATCAACTCAGAGTTCACGGTTAGACTCAGAGTTTGTTGAACCTGCTTTGTGAAATGGACCCCAGGAGCACAACAGAGTAGCAACTTTTCTCCATCAAAAGCATGCTGACATTCCTCAGTCCAGACATAAGGCACAGCAGGACTGCAAAGCTTGGTGAGAGGTGCAACTACAATAAAAAAGTTCTTGCGAAAACATCTGTAATAAACAGCCATTCCCAAAAAACTTTGCAGCTCCCGTTTGGTAGTTGGTGCTGGATAACCCAGGATGGCGCTCACTTTAGCATCCGCAGGCCTGACAGTTCCCCGACCCACCTCCTTCCCCAGATACATGACAGTAGCTTTCCCTAACTCACATTTTGCAAGATTTAGAGTCAGTTAGGCACCAGCAAGCCGCTGGAAAACTTCCGACAAGCTAGAGAGATGCTCTGCCCAGCTGTTGGAATAAACCACAACATCGTCAAGGTAAACTTTACAATTCAGAATGTTACCCAACACGTGGTGCATCATCCGCTGAAAAGTAGCAGGTACATTTCTCATGCCAAATACCACAACGGTGTACTGTAAAAAATTGTCAGGAGTAACAAATGCAGATATCTCTGCTGCATGCGGAGTCAAAGGAACCTGCCAATATCCCTTGAGCAAGTCTAGCTTGGTGATGTGATTAGCGGGACCAATACTGTCAATACAGTCCTCCATACGAGGCAGTGGGAACGAATCAGGTACAGTTATCACATTCACTTTTTGAAAATCCGTGCAGAAGCGAGAAGTACCATCTGACTTGGGGGCCAACAGGCAAGGGGAGCTCCAAGGACTATTACTGGACTCAGCCAACCCATTTTCAACTTTACAAGTAGTTCACCTCTTTTTTCATCATTTCCCTCTTCACTGCAGGACAACGACGCATGTTGTTTAATGGGCCTGGCAACCAACATCTATGTCGTGCTGTAACACAATGGTGCGGCTAGGTACATCACTGAACAGAGTAGGATATGATTGCAGGAGTTTAACCACATCGGCCTGCTGGGACTCAGGGAGATAAGAACGCTGCAGCTTCAGGTTAGACATGAACCCAAACACCAACTCAGCAGGACTGAATCCTGTGAACTCCTGTTTCACATCCCGTAAAGCAAGAGAGCAAAGGGTACCCCCTCATCCCAATCCCTCCCTGTGCCTGGACAGTACGTCTTTAACATAGATTTAAAAGTTTGATGCCAGCGCTCCAGTGCACCCTGTGACTTTGGATGGTAAGCACTAGACACCGCATGCGAAACCCCCAGGGATGCTAACGTCTGCTCAAAAGTTTTGGAAAAGAATTTGTACCCCGATCAGTCTGCACCACTTTTGGTAACCCAAACGTAGTAAAAAAATGTGGTCAATGCTTTTGTCATGGCTGACGCAGTAATCTTATGGAGCGGGACAGCCTCTGGGAAACGCATGGCAACGCACATCACAGTAAACAGGAAATTGGTTTCCAGCCTTTGTTCTGGGCAGGGGACCAACACAGTCGCCGATTACGTGCTCAAACGGCTCTCCAGCTGCCGGGACAGGATGCAAAGGAGCTGGGGGCACCGTTTGGTTTGGTTTACCCACCACTTGGCAGATTGGGCATGATTTACAAAAGGTTGCCACGTTACCCTTCATCCCTGGCCGAAAAAAAACCCCTAACATGTGTTCATATATTTTAGTAACACCTAAGTGACCAGACCAGGCGTGCTCGTGTGCCAACTGTAACACAAGTTGCCAATAGAACAACTTGATACACTGTGCTCCAATTCTCATCTGTATGTGAAACCCACCTACGCATTAGCACTCCATCACTAATCACAAAAGAATGCTTTTCACCGCCAGTACCACTGACCCCGGCCGCTGCATCGAAAAACTTCGCCAAGGACGCATCCTCTTCTTGGGTGTCGATGAGTGAATGATGGGTCATCGCAGGTGTCACTACAGGGGTCACCATCTCAGCCATTTGGGAAGCGTGTTTATCACCCCCGTCAGCAAGCGGCAACAGAGCGTCATCTGTCAAGACAGTGGACAATATGGAGTAAGACAATGTCACACTTTCATCCTCCTTTTTCTTTTGAGCCACCAGCAAAGGGACTGTTAGTTATTTATCAGAAGCAGGGTGTTTGTTGATGTATTTCTGAGCTACACAATTTTTTTTCTTGCATGACCTTCCCTCCATAAATAGCCATTTTTAAAAATATATTGGTAGGTAAACAATATTTGAGGAAATAAAAATCTACAGCTGAATGTTTCTTATCATTATCTATGTAATAGCGAACCATGACAATTGAACCTTGGTCCTCTTCCCTCGCTGGGGTAAAAAGCAAACTTCTAGCTTAGCCTGGTTCTGCAAAAGTTATGATAATTCCAGTTCTGAAAAAATAGATGCTTATTAGTCCAGCCAATCAAACAGCTAGTAATTTGTCAAAATGCCAATGCTCCTTACAAATAATTGCATAATCACACAAGTGTGTGTGTGTACTTCTGCAGAATATGGATGGATGGACAGCCACCACTTCTCCCACACAAACCCAATTAACATAATTAGCCTACATATCACACACACACACAGCAGGGAAATGTTCATATATGTATGTATGATAATGCAGTTGTTTTTGGCTCTGCAACATTTAGTGGCCCACTGAATGGGCCCCTGAAATCTGGCGGGCAGTAAGTATTTATATTACTCAATGAGCCATCTACATGATGGTGTCACTTGATATTATTCACCAAATAAACATCATTAAACTGTTTCATACAAACAAACTTAAACATAAAAATGCATCATTTATTGAATCATACATCTCTGTTAAAAATCTTAATTAAGTTTAAATAAGGATGTGCCCAAATGAAATCTGGAAGGTGGTAATTACTGACAAAGGGGAATATATTAAAGAATATTTATTGGCTTGAACCAACTTTCTGGAGCCTCTGCTGGTTGCCTAGCAATTTTCTAATCTAGCTCCTCAGCGAACAAATATTTTTCAAAATGTCAAAATAAGATTTCCAAGACTTTCTTTCTCACATTGGTAATGAAAGTTGGCACTGGATGTACTACTGATGTACCATTACTACAGGAAGAAACCACTATGGTTTCTAGCTTGTACTCTGAGCTAGCTAATAATAGTAATGTTGATTCACATTGGGGATGTAATAAAACTGTCATAACTAAATCTTAAATGACTCAGTATTGGCATTCTGTAATTCAAATCATCCATTTTATTTCATGATGAAAGAAAGGTGTTCATAAAGTTGTCGTTCAGCACTGATCATTAAGAGGACCCTTTAAAAGGAAATTAACATGAGATGAACTGTAAATAAATCATAGAGCTACAACTTTATACCAGGGGAATGAGTAAGGACACTCATCACCCTATTAGTGTATTGCCTTATCTGTAGGGTAATTTAAACCAATTGCTTCAAGTCACACATTGTCACACTCTGTGAGGAGGTTGGGCTTGCCAAATGAGGTGGTAGGTGCTACTGAACACTCTCAATTGTCTGTGGACAAGCAGCAATATAAGAGTTATGACTCCTCTTGGTGGGTCAGCTTCTCAGTCGAAGTTAGTTGAAGTGTTTATGGTCCCAAAGAGACTGCCTTGCACACCTAATGGAGAATAGAGAATAGAATAGAGAATATTGAACAAAGTTCAATAATAAGTAGCAAGAGAATAAAAAACTCACAAGTTTTAATGATGGTGATATGGTCGTATTTGACATTCAGTATTTTGTATTGCTAAACTGATGGATGACATTATATGTCACTTGTGAGGAGTGGGAGAGAGCGAAGATGGGAGATTCACTTAGGCATTTGATATTCGTTTATGAACAGCATGATCTTTACTGAAATATTACACAAACACAACACAGACACTTAAAGCATTATTTATTGAGTTGGCAGGCCTCAAAGGTGCAGTTTACCTACAGTAAATATGGTATTGTCAGACCTTCTACCATCAGTGACATTTTGTTTTGATACACTGGGGGTTTATGCATGGCCAGTTCAAATTATTTTTCAGGTGAAGAATGAACCTCGATGCACATTAATAAATATAACTGTATGAATAACAACATGTGTGTTGGGGTTTTGGTAAGATGAATGGTTGATCGTCACTGGGCTCTCAAGTTTATTTAAGCACCCTGCACCGAGCAGTCTCTCATGCTCCACCACAACCACGTAACATTATAGAGAAACCTCCTGCAGCCTGGCACACAAGGCAGTGAGAATTTAAGACCGATGTCCTTAAGTTCTGTTAGAGGTATAGCAAGAGGACATATTTTTCTATGATAATTTAGAATATGCTAGATTGATTTGGAGTTTTAAGACATCTTCTTCACTTAAGGAGATGAGTGTGCAATCTACTGTGATACAGGATTTAACTCCAGTAAATGTGTTAAGATTCTAGTTCTGTCAGTCCCTCCGTCTTCCTTTTGTGTGAGTTTGTCTCCCTCTGTCTGTTTCCCCTGTGTGTTTGTTGGTCCGGAGCAGGTAGGCGTGGTTCCACCCCAGCTGCATCAAGTTACGATGATCACCTCCAGGGGTATAAGAAGCAGGAGGTGACACTCATTCAGTGCCGGACCGTTGTTCTCATTTACTTGGTAACTTTTCGTAGGTTGGCAACTGTTTCCCGTTCGTACCTGCTTTTTCGCTCTGTGTTAATTGTTTGTTATTAATTGTTTGTTTGTTTCCCTCCGTAGTTTCCCGTGATCCTGTTTCCCTGTCCAGATCCCTGACTGTCTGTCGTTTCTCCGTTCCTGTCACCCTCGACCATCTCGTCCGTATTGTTCTTGTCCCCTGTATTTATCGCTGTTTGTTGTCCTTGTTAAATATTTGTTTATTCCTTTATCCTGTCTCTGTGTCTGCATTTGGGTCCAGTCCCTGCGTGTTATTTCCCCGCACCGCTCATTACAGAACGGTCTAGCCATAACATGGACCCCGCAGACATGGAAGTCGACCCTCCGGGTTTTTCCGTTCGTCGAGCGGTATCCACCCAGGGTGTTCTGCTCGGTCAGCATTCACAGACGCTTCAAGGAATCCTTGAAAGTCTTAGCAAGCTGACTGCCCGTGTTTCTCGCTTGAAGGGAATACAGGTTGGGTCTCTCCTTGCTTCCTCTGTGAATACTGAGTCACCCGCTACCACTATGAGTACCCTCCTGCCTTGTGAGCCTTATGTCCCTGCACCCGAGCGTTATAATAGGAAATTAGGGGAGTGTAAAATTTTCTTATTTCAGTGTTCTGTTGTGTTCGGTCAGCAGCCCCTCATCTACGCAAGTGATAGCTATAAGATTGCTTACGTGCCATGTTTACTAACCGGTAGGGCCCAAGTCTGGGGAGCAGCTTTCTGGAACAACCCTCACACACAACATTCAACGTTTCAACAGTTCTCAAAGGAGAAACTGTCCGTTTTTGACCACCCGGTTTCGAATTGTGACACTAGCAACCGGTTACTTGACCTGTGTCCGGGCTCCGCCTGTGCAGAGGATTATTCAGTGGATTTCCGTACCCTAGCAGCTGAGTAAGGCTGGGATGATAGTGCTCTACAGAGCATATTTTTCAAGGGGCTAAACAAGGAGGTAAAAGACTGCTTAGTGGGGAGACCACTTACCTTCAGGAGCTCATCGGCCTTGCCATAAAAATAGATAACCGTCTCTGTGAAAGCGCCGAGAGAGGCGGCCCATCACCTAAGCTCTAATCGACTCAGGGGCGGACACCAACATTATCGATTCGGAGTTGATGGGTACCAGTCAGTTCCCTACTATTCAACTAGACACTCCGTTGGTGGTTAATGGTCTCAGTGGTGGGGAGCTTGCACAGATCTCAGCTGAGACAATCCCTTTGACCATGTCTCTTGCCGGCAATCATTCTGAGACCTTAGCTTTTCACATTATGCCTTCCACTGATGCTCCCGTGGTTCTTGGTCTCCCCTGGCTTATCACTCACAACCCTGTTATTGACTGGGTAACAGGCAGGATTGTGAGTTGGAGCAGCAGTTGTCATTCTTCCTATCTTCGTTCAGCTCCTCCTAGGTGCCCCAGTGACCCCAGACCCTCGTTGCCAGAACCTCCAGATTTGTCTTCCGTGCAACAGGTTTACCATGACCTCGTCGAGGTGTTTAGCAAGGCTAAGGTGTTATCTCTATCACCTCACCGTCCCTATGATTGTCCCATTGAGTTGTTACCCGGGTCAACTTTCCCTACCAGTCGTCTCGTTAACTTGTCAGGACCCAAACGTGAGGTCATGGAGACTTACATCAAGGACTCACTTAAATCCGGGATCATTTGTCCTTCTTCCTCCCCTCTGGGAGCGGGATTTTTCTTTGTGGCCCAAAAAGACATGTCGTTACGCCCCTGTATTGATTACCGCGGTCTTAACATATCCAAGAATAAATATCCCTTGCGGTTGATTAATTCCGCGTTCGAAACTTTGCATGGAACTACTGACTTTTCCAAATTAGATCTTAGCTACGCGTATCATTTAGTGAGGGTTAAGGAGGGGGATGAATGGAATACCGCCTTTAAAACTCTCGTCAAGCCCGGTGGGAATTGTTTTTTGGACGATTCAATTTCTCGTTGACTTACGTTCCAGGCAGCAATAATATTAAACTGGACCCCCTTTCTCGTCAATTTGGACCTGCTGAGGAGGACCATCACTACGGATACCCGGGAGTTCGTCCTGGCCTGCACCGTCTGCGCCCGGGGAAAGGCCTCTCATTGCCCTCCAGCTGGCCTTCTCCGTCCTCTTGCCGTGCCCGGTCGGCCTTGGTCTCACATCGCTTTGGATTTTGTCACTGGACTTCCTGCCTCCCAAGGTAACGACACCATTGTCACCATTGTTGATCGGTTCTCAAAGATGGTTCACTTTGTTCCCCTGCCTAAACTGCCGTCAGCCATGTTTTCCGGCTCTAATGGATCCCTTTGGATATAGTTTCGGACCGGGGTCCCCAGTTCACTTCCTGTGTCTGGAAAGCCATCTGTCAGGCTTTGGGAGCCAGGGTCAGTTTATCGTCGGGTTTCCACCAGTCGGAGAGGGTCAACAAGGATTTGGAGACTGCTCTTCGCTGTGTTTATGCCCACAACCCCTCGTTGTGGTCATCTCAGCTGTTCTGGGTGGAATACTCCCACAACTCTCTAATCTGCTCTGCTACAGGTATGTCTCCCTTCGAGGCTTCGTTGGGTTACTTACCTCCTCTCTTTCCGGCCCAGGAGTCCGAGATTGTACCCCTGTGTTTTCTGTCCAACATCATTCCCCGCACCGTTCATGACAAAATGTTCCTCTTTTGTCTACAAAACCTGAAATTACCCAGCTGGGCTAGAATGAGAACCTGCTAAGACATCACAAGACTTCTTGTGTTACCTCCCCCTGTTTGGTCCTTGTAAACCGTTCAAGGATATGTTGGCAAAATAGGCCCCATCGGCTGTCTCTGGGGGGGTCAGTTTTTTAAGTAGTAAACCTGTGTTCTGTCAGGTGTCATTAATGTCCAGCGGGACTGTGAGAGGACCTGTCAGAACTAGGAGTAATGGATGTATTCTCTACTGATTGTTAGCATGGATTGAGTCAGCACAACCAGCAAATTAGAAGTGACATCTTGATGGAGGCAGAGCAGGAGGCGCAGCTGGTCACACAAGTTAGATAAAGGAAGGGGAATCTCAGAAAATAGAGGAAAATAAGGAGAAGACATAAAAAGAGAAGAGAGGTGGATCCAAACAGAGGTAGAGTACACTTCAGAGACTCTTTCAAATGATTGATAACAAGTGTATATATTATACCATTGTAATATTTGCTCTTTCAAAGAAAAGACATCTTGAGGATGATGGCTTTGCTCTGCTTTGCATTAAAAGTTGCTTTTAAATGTCATTCTTGAAATGATGAGGTTGTTGAGATGGTCTTGTGAGAATATGAGAAATATCTTTATTCAATTAGGTTTATTACATATCATTGGTGTTGGAGGGCGGAAACAACATTGCAGTGGGCAAGGGATTATAGTTGTGTCACTAAATCAACAATAACCAACCAAGCAACAATCACAGCAACATCCTCAATCACTACAGGCTATGTAATAACATACAGGGCTAACAACATCAAGGGAATCAGTCTGTGTCACTCAGCTGCATTGGGTAAGATGAGCACAGGAGCAGACATTATGAATTGGATAAGATTTGAGACCAATTAAAAATGAATTGCTTGAAATGAGTGCTGACCCTCGCCAAATTGAATGGCAGTGATCTCATTAGGCTGGTCTCTCACTCAGTGCGAGCCAGCAGCTGGAGAACAGGCCCACCTGACACACTGTCAGGGAGGCAGAAAAGGGTTGCTGCCTGTTGTGGTCTTCTCAAGACATGTGGCATGTATGAGACATATTTTTTTTGTGTGCCTGTGTCTATAAGTGTATGCAAGTGTATTTACTGTATGTGTACCTCTGCATGAGTGAATATAATGATACGTAATTTATGTATCCAGTAGGCTATGTGTATAATATACAGATTTGTATACATTCTTTGTACATACCTCCACATGTTGAAGTATGTTTTAAACAGCTATGCTTCTAACTATGTATGTGCGTTGTTATTATTATTTGCTCAACCTAAAAACCATAAAAAGTCATGGATAAAGTATTTTTTTGAAAGGCCACAGTATAAGAAGACAAATGCATTTGCATTTGCCACATGCTTCAAAACAACATACATCCCATTATGAAATACATGTACTGTATGAACCATAAACTGTATATAAAAATGGATAATGCAGCTCTACTTCATCCCACTGTACAAATGTGAAGCCAAAAATATATGAGATACGGACACTGCCACTTTATAATTTTGCAACATGTAGTCTGTAGTGATCTGGCGGTGGGGCTGCAGTATGATGCTTTTCCCCATTTTTATAGCATCAAATAAGTAATTAAACCAAACTCATCAGAAAAATTAACACTTGAACAACATCAACGTGATAATAATAACTAAAATGACAGTAACCATCTTTGGTAAAAATGTATACTATGTGATATTTTTTTTTCTTTTAGTTTGGCTCATGTCCCATCCACTAACATTTATAACAGCTGTGGCTGTTGGGTAGCTGTGGCTCAAGAGAAAGAGCCGTTCGCCCACTAATTTCTGATCGGCAGTTTGCTCATCGAGTCCGCATGTCAAAGTATCATTGGGCAAGACACTAGATCCTCGGTGTAGTGCCATTGGTGTGTGAATGTTCCTCTGAATGGTAAATTAAATTCTAAATAGCAGATAGCACCTGACATGCCAGCCAATCAGTGTAGGAATGTGTGTGTGAAGGTGGCAAGTAGTGTAAAAAGTGCCGCCTTGAGTTGTCGGAACACTAGAAAGGGGCAGAAACACGGTGTGATCAGAATGTTTTGGTTTCACTTTTGGGGAGCTGTCAAACCATCCATCTTTATATGCATGAACTTAAAACACACATACTTCTAAAAATAAAAATACAGCCCTTTGCTATATTAGAGCATTGATTCCCAGGTCTACTTGTGTCTTAATTTCCATAACCACAACCAATCTCTTTCCCATATACTTGCTCCAAGTTGTGAGCAATTAGCTGCTTGCCATCTCAGCAGACTGTGTTTTGATTGGTCATTAAGTGTCTGAGGCCTTCATTAGTGACAGTGCCTTTATCACAGGGAGGACATTAGCTGATGTAAAGAGAGAACAGAAGAAACAAAAAGAGACTCAGAGGGCGAAGACAGTCTAGACTGTACAGATAGTAATAGATGCGGAAAGTCAAGTGAGTGATGGATGAATCATACAGTATGTCTGGTATTCAGCCAGTCTCTTTTTATGCCCTACTGACACTCTGCAATCTAAAAGCCCAAGGTGGCTTGCATGGTTCTCTCCTTAATTGGAGAGAACATGCTGTGGAAGTTTGATTAGTCTCTGAATATAGAGGGGCAGTATGCCTCTGAAAGAAAAATCCACCCTAAATATAAATATAATATATAAATATAAAAAGGAACTCAAATGTTCATAAGCACTTTAATCAAATGTGTGAGTAAGGTATTAGAGAGGTCGCAGATTAAAGTTTTAATCCGTAAGAATTTAGATAATTGTTTCTAGTGGCCGCTTTGGCAGTTTGATGTTCTAAGACACATAAGAACGAGTCTGACTCGGAATTCACACTCGAACGTTCCCTTTCATTCTACTTTACAACTGTCAGCAGTTGGAAGGTCCCGATTTCCGAGTACAAGGGAACACAAACTCCAGCTAGGAAGGCCAATGGCTGCTGACCAATGGCTGCTGACCAATGGCTGCTGACCAACGCAGCGCATTTGCATTTAGAGAGGGAATGTCGCCATTGATGCACAAATGGTTTTTCTTGGCAACTAGGCAAATACAAGTGCTTTCATTAGTGGGTCATATGATCACTCACCATTGTTTTAACTCACTCTTTGATGGATAGTAACTTAACAGCCAATCTTGCTGAAACCTAACATTTTAATTCAGAAAAACACATCCAATACATTCAAAATAAAATGGAACATTTCTGTTTCATTCCTGTAAAAATGTTTAAATTTAAAACCATTAAACTGTAGTGTTATTGTAGTAAAGGTTTGTGCGGACTGGCTACCTGTAATCATCACAGATAGCAAAATGCTAATTCTATTTTTGGGTGGATTTACTCCTTTAGGATTTGTCCCGTAAAGACCATCTGGGGTTCTCTGGGGATTTTTCATTTGGGACCAGGGACTAATAGACACACCCATGTCTCCTGGGAATGCTAGTAATGCACTTCCAAGGTCATCTGCTCTCGCTCTAAGTAGAACAGAGTGGTTACAAACCCTGACAGCATCACTGGGCCACAGGAACTTGAATAAGATGGTTGCTGCTCCTGGAAGCGTGGGGCCATTAAAAATGGATAAATCAATAAGAATACACGCACCTCCGGCTGTCTATGCTAATTCAGAGAGCAAAAGAGGAAGCAAAGGATAATAGAGGGAAGAAAAGGAGAAAAGACAAGGCAGTGAATGTTCAGTTGAGGAGTTTACAAGAGAAGAGGCAAAGGAAGAGAGAGTGTTAAGGATGAAGGGATTAGAGGCAAAGATTAAGTTTAAATAGGCAAACACATCGGCAGTTTCAACCACGTACAAAGGAAATTTTGTTATTCCCATTTTTCTTTGTGTTAACAACCAATAAACTGTATACTATAAAGATGGACAATGCGTCTCCACTTTCTCCCACTGTACAAAAGTGAAGCCAAAATATTCCAATGACAGGCCCTTTGCTGCATGCCCCACCCCCACCCCATTTCTTGTCTGTCCTATATAATTAAAAAACTGCCAAAAAAATAGAAAAAAATATATATAACGCAGATACGGGTGCCACAGGCAACCAGAGTCTGTGCAGTAGTGATCAGGTGGCATTGAAGTACCGTCCATACACCTGTCATGGTGAGTCAAAGCTGTCGATCTTGACATTTCACCCCATTTTTATAAAATCAAATAACTAATTTATATGAAACTTGAACTACCTAAAGTGACAGAAACCATCTTTTGGAAAAATGTTATTTGACTTTGATATTTGGCCTACGTCCCATCTGCTATAATGGAGGAGGTGAAATGTATGACCTATACTGCAGCCAGCCATCAGGGGGCAATTGAGATGTTTTGGCTTCCATCTTAACTGTATCTACAATCTAAGGTACTACGTCACCCTTTCTTAAAGAGATAGTAAAATGTGATTGATTCCCAAAAACAAAATGGGCTTTGTGACAGCAACTGATGTTTTTCAAATTGACATTCAACAGAACAGAAGAGACAATTTTATGAGTGCTGCAGCGTGAAACATCTCATCACCAAACTTTAAATCCTGCTTCTTGTTTTTTAGAACTTCCCACAGACTGCATGTCTGGCAGACGTCTAGCCGATGGTTCCCAGTTGCTCCGCCCAGACATTGCATGGAGAGTGTTTTCTCATTGGCAATATGTCGCCTAAGGTTGAAAATGATCTACAGACGACATTTGGATGACTAATTACCGCTGCTCTATAGCCTCTGTACATGACCTTTATTGATTTAGGTCAGACTTTTCATACAATAACTTTATTATCCATGACTGAAATTATCATGTACTAAAATCCAATTTAGTGGGAATATAAGGAGACAATGTACAACAATATGACCAAAAAAAGCTTTCTGACTGTGAGTGTATTTTGCCATAAAGCTCTTGAGAAGAATAGAGAAAGACAAATATATACACTGGACAGGTCTTGACAGTCCTAGTTCTAGGTGAAGTTGCAGATCCTTGTGCAACGTTATAAATAGCATAACACTACATGACCATCTTGAGTTGTTGAGAGTTGAGAGACCATTACTGTATTTCATGTATAATTCATCTGTTGTTCAGGCTGTTGTGTGGATTGTTAAACATGAAGTGTTTAATTTTGTCACAATATGTATGAAGTTTTGTTATTACCGTATTTTTCAGATTATAAGTCACAGTTTTTTTCATAGTTTGACTGGGGGTGCGACTTATACTCTGGAGCGACTTATGTGTGAAATTATTAACACATTACCGTAAAATATCAAATAATAGCCCGGGCCTATTATTTATCTCAGTCGCGTAAGAAACTAGGCGTATATCCGCAATCGTCACACACACACGTCAACCAATCAAAATTTGGCGGGGGCGGGTCATGGCAGAAGTGCATTGTGAAAAAAAAGATGCTACCTGCTACTTCCGTACCTATGAGTTGGCGGAGTTGTTCAGAAGTGACACAGAGGAAGAAGAATTCATTGGATTTAGTGATTAGGAGTGAGAGATTGTTTGGTAAACATATTGTATGTTCTATATGTTATAGTTATTTGAATGACTCTTACCGTAATATGATACGTTAACATACCAGGCACGTTCTCAGTTCGTTGTTTATGCGTCATATAACGTACACTTATTCAGCATGTTGTTCTCTATTCTATTTTTAATTTAAATTGCCTTTCAAGATGAAATGTTTATTCTTGGTGTTGGATTTTATCAAATAAATGTCCCCAAAAAATGTGACTTATACTCTAGTGCGACTTCTATATGTTTTTTTCCTTCTTTATTATGCATTTTAGGCTGGTGAGACTTATACTCCGGAGCGACTTTTAATCCAATAAATACGGTACTCTCTGTGTACGTAAATAAGTTAAATAAAAATAATTTAGCATGTTTTCACATTATTATCAATTTAACACAGATGGCAAAATTAAAGGATGTTGAAGATAAGCTCCAGGTTAAAACTAGGTGCAGTAAGATGAAAAGGGATCCGCCCCAGAAAGTGGAAGTTACAGAGTAGGGAGTGTTATTTCTAAAGGGACTGGCGGTTGTTGGGGAACCACAACAATCACAGCAACCCAAAGACCTTTATTGCTGTATAAATTATTTGTAAAGGGAGGGCTCTCTGCGCCCTTTTTTGGCTCATTGGTTGCAGCAACAGCTTGGCTGAAAGCCAAGATGACTGTGATTTCTCACCCCAGAGAGACCTCTTAGCCAGGCAGAATATTCTTTGCTGTTTTTATAATAAACTTTTTATGCTTTAAGAAGTAGTCAGGTCTTAAGATTTCTTTAACTCGTTCTTTGGTCAAACCGGACAATTGTTCTCACAAGACACAAATAAAGGCACATTCTCATACACCTTCATTTGGCCCTGGGTGTGTGGTGCATGTGCTAGTATTTGTTTGTGTGTATTTATAGTCTAAGAAATGTGACATTACTTACACACTTTCAAAATGTACCCTAAATAATATTTGAATAATCAGTTCATTAAAGACCATTCAAAGCCCCATTAACCGTTTCTACAGGTTGAAAAATTCAAACTGTGTGGCTGTTGTTTTATTGTATTTGGGTTGCAATGTTAGGTTTACCTTGCATGGTAGCTTGATTCTTGTAATATAACAAGATTAAACAAATCCATCTTGTTATACTTCAAGTAATGTGCTTGTATCCAAGCCAACGTGTCAGCGTCTTATGAGGAGCTACAGGCATGGTTTATGTGTGTGCGCTGGGCAGGGGTGGAGTGGGTAACAAAAATCCACCGGGACAATTCTGACTGCACCGACCCACAAGGGGCCCAACCGATCGCTTCCACCAGGACAGGGGTGTGTGTGTTTGTGTAAAACTAGTTGACGCCTGGTTCTGGTTGTTTCTGAATAAATCCGTGATTTTTGACCATTTTGATTTTGATAAAGCATCTGCTTCTTCTTTATTCTGGCCTTTTCAGCCCCTCCTTTCTCCTTTCCCTTTTTGCCCTCCATCAGGTGTAACTGAGCAAATCAAACACACAAATCCGATTCCTTTTTCCACTGTAAGAAAATCCACTGCTTTAACCTTGCTCGCTTTCTCTCTGTCTGACAGCCGCTCATTCATCCCCATTCATTAATTGGATAAACGTGAAGCGATCATTGGAGCGATACACAGTTCCCATTTCCTATGAGGCTTTGCTCTGACCATTCTACATTCATTTATGAACAAAAAAACAAATTCAATCGTTGGCCATTTTATATTTGTGGTGATGAAAGTTATAGAACTTCTGAATAAAAATAATTAGATCAAGATAGGAGGCTAAACAAAAATCAGTAGGCTGGATTAATGAGAGTGAGTGTGACACTGTAGCAACCGTGAGTGAGATGTAGAGACACAACAAGTGTTATATATAGTGTTTAGACTCCATAGTCTATAGGGATTGCTGAGATTTGCACAGGAACCTGCTTGATTCTGAAGAGTTTCAACTCAATGGGCCGGTCATGAACATCACACGGCTGCGCAGGGCAGTATGTCGGCTGGTTCACTTGAGCTTATTGGCCACCGGCCGATCGGTTGTCGGCCCCTGGCGCTGGGCAACTGCTCGTTCAAATCCACAATGGCAGCTAATAAAGAGGGTAAATGCTGTTATAACATTAGTTATATCAGAATTGGAGACTATTTCTCCGTTGAAAGAAGAGCAGGGTGCTGAAGTATTTTACTCTTCTTCCAATTAGCTTGGGCAAGAGTTTGATAGACAGATGATTCATAAAAGGACCTACCAGGTATTTTTTGAAAGTGCCTGCTCTTCCTTCAAAGTTTCCAATGATGGCCTTTCAAATGGCGTGTCAGGTTACTGGAGAGCGGTGTCTGGAGAAAGGACACTGGGCCATCAAAAGCAAAGGGGTTATCCTCCTGGGAGTTGGGATGCTCAGGGAATTTTATGGAAAATTTGATGGTAGAGGAAGACTCAAGGTTGTGTCCAAAATGTAAAAGAGCTCATCTTCTGTTCTTTTTTGCTCAGTTAATTTGATGTCAATCTGCCCACGGATTTTTTATATTTGTACATTTTGGCCTGATGATGGTGCAAGAGAAACAATCACTGAGACAGGAATGTCATCATTTGATCTGTATTTTTTGTCATGCATTTCCTACTTTAGCTGCATTCTGTTATATTTAATTTTTTATTTTATTAAGAGGTGACAGTTTTGTTAGAGACTGAAGAAGTTTCATGAAGTCAGAATATTGATCATCTGCATACTGATGCTGTCAGATATGATAATATCAGATGGAGCTTATTGTGGCCCTTTTATCACGGAGATGTCAGCTGTATTCATTATGAATTAATTTTTTTGTCTTCATTAATCCATGATTTGTTCCCAGCTTTAGTGATACTGCTCCTCTGGATTATAAATTGCTATCATTGTTACACTTTTATCTGACAAGAAGACTATATAGAATAGAATAGAAGGATAAAATAGAAAAGCCTGTATTATCATTGTATTGCATACAACTAAATTAGATTCCAACTCCTTTGGTGCATAAGTGCAATTTAAGAACAATTAAAACAATTATAAGGGGTATAGAAATATTAGAATACAAGAATAAATAAGCTATATTAAGCTATATACATGGGAAAAAGAGGGGAATGGACAAAAGCTATATGCATGGAAAAAGAGGAGAATGGAGAGGTGTGGTTGCATTTCTGTGTTATTAAATAGTTAGGATTGATATAAATATTATTGCACTTGGAAAGTAATTGCACTTGTATGGTATTGTATGTAGCATGTAGGTTATGTGTGGATCTTATTTTGCATGTTTATGTGGTAATAGCTCTAGGAAAAAAGCTATCCCTGATCCATATTGTGTGTGATCTGTAGCGCCTGCCAGAGGGCAGCAGGTCAAACAGGTGATGGCCGGGATGTGAATTGTCCTTAATGATGTTGGCATCTCTGCTGAGGAAGCAGGAGCTGGCGATGTCCTCCAGGCTGGGCAGAGAGCAGCCACTGATCCTTTGGACTGTGTTAATCACTCTTTGTAGATCAAATCTCCTACTTTCTCGCTGAAACCATTACTGGAGATGTGGACAGCTCTATCTTGTAGGAGTCCTTGAAGGCTCAGAGGCTACATTATATCCTTTGAATCTAATAATAAGTAAGAAGAGAACTGTACACCCCGAGGAATAGGATGAGAAATGTTATTATTATTGACTGTGTGCTTTATTCTTTATTTTATTACTTTTATCTCATGTAACTTGTCGATGTTATTTTTGCCACGTTATTTGCCTTATTTTGTTAACCCTGTAAATTTGATAAAAACAAATGAAAAAATAAGACTATCAAGTCTGGAGTCTCCCCAACTAGTCATAGGGACAAGGGAAATAGACATTTTACATTTTTATTGCCTTATAAATATTCCTTGCACAGTTCATGAATATCTTGCCCTGTATGAATAGTCAGTAAAAGATCAATTAACATATCAGTCAGAAGGCCCAGTGAGAATTTTGACCAGCCGTGTGTTGAAGTGTGGTGGGTGGAAAAAAAAATTATGTTCTTTTGCCTCAGTCATATTTTTTTCTTAATGAGCCTGTCAAAATCTCAATTTGCTAGCCTGGTCTGAACTTTGACCATCTTGGTCAATTTACATGTGAATTATTAAATATATTCCCAAGTAATTAGAAGTGCATTACAAAGGCCAACTGGTATTGAGATAAATTATTAACTATACTTCAGACAGACATTTGGTTGGTTGATCAGACAGAAACATAGAAATGGGCACAATCAAATAAAACCCTAAAAATGTACCGATAGGAATAGGTCCTCACTAAGTTTTCACCATTTTGTTCTATAGTTGTGGCTAAGAAATAACAATTTGCTGATGGCAAAATCCTTGATCTGAGGCTGCGTGATACCAGTCCATGCGATATAGAATATATATAGGGGTCTTATTATGCTTTCCCTTTGTTTCTGTCATTCAGTATATACTGTATCTTGTTACAATGTTGTATGTTCATTCTTAACATGACCACAGTCTCAAATAATGAGATAAATTTGTTTATGGGTAACCAGTTTAACCTCCCAAGATGAGATTTGCTCTGGATACAGACTGCTGTCTCAACGTTTTCTTTCAAACATTTTTTTCTACTCTCTTGGTGTTCTGACATTAAGTCTTCCCTGAGGTCATCTGCTCCAGATAGAGTGTGCTGCTGTTTACTACATGTAGCTTTGTGCTAGCAGTGGAGAAAGCTGTAATATTTGTTGCTTGCATTGTTCATTGTTCCCTAAATTGAGAGCACACGCTTGCTACAACATGCCCGTTTCTGTTGTGTTTGGTTTATAAAGCGTTTTTTTTTTGTGATTTCTGATGGTAGAAATCGCTGCTTTATTGCCCCCCTACCACTTGCTAATGGTATTTAGCTTAATGCTAGTGACAGAGAAAGCTTAGTTGAGAACACACACCTGCTACAACACGTCCGGTTGTCTTGTGTTTGGTTGATATACAGGAGTCTGTATGCAAACTTTGCAAGTATCAAGGATTATGTGAATCAGTTTAAACAATCATTCAACATCATTGCAATATATGAAACACTGATTAACGTAGGAAAAGGGGTAGACTTTGAATTGGAAGGTTTTGAGTTTGTGCATATGGATCGACAAAATAAAGGTGGAGGAGGAGTCGCAATATATGTGGACACAAACATTAACTTTAAGGTGCTGGAAAATATGTCAATGGTTGTGGACAACATGTTTGAATGCATATCAATTGAACTGTCCAAAGAAAAAAATTGACCAGTAATCATTAATTGTATATATAGAACACCGGGCTCAAAAATTGAACTGTTCAAGGAATGGATGGTGGAAATGTTCACAAATAAGTGTCATAAAACCTTTTTTATCCGTGGAGACTTCAATATTGATCTCCTTTATCCAAATAAACATAAAATGACTGATGATTTTATTAACACAGTATATAGTACGAGCCTATACCCAAAAATCACCAGACCCAGCAGGATAACTTCCCACTGTGCAACTCTTATAGACAATATATTCACAAATGACATTGTTCACAACACAATATGCGGGCTGCTCATCAGTGACATCAGTGACTGCTTAGCTTTTTACAGTGTATGACAATGACTACAAGACTAATCGACCTGACAATAAAACTGCACATAGGAGAGTGAGAACAGAAGGATCAATAACAGCATTCAAAAATGACCTAATGGTGCAAAACTGGGATATTGTATACAATAGCAATAATACAAATAATGCATATGATAACTTTAAAATACTCTATGATAAAAACTATCCTGTAGAAAAAGGGTTTGCAGAATGCCTGCAAAAAGAAAAATACACTAAACAGAGAATGTATAAGACAGAGAACCACGGAGGCAGAAAATAAATATAAGAAATACAAGAACAGGTTAACTAACATTATAAGAATCGCTAGGAAAGAATACTATAACAAACTATTAGATAATAACAAGAATAACATTAAAGGTATATGGAACATACTGAACACTGTAATACAAAATAGCTCTAAACAATTAAGTTATCTATTTTATTATCAATAACACTGTAAAGTATGACATGAATGAAGTAGCTGAAAGCTTTAATAAATTCTTTGTTAGTGCTGGACCTGACCTAGCAGAACAAATCCCAGATCCAGTAACATCTGTGGAGCAGAGAGACAGTTTAATAGACCGGAATCTGAGCTCAATGTTCCTCATAGCAGTGGATGAGAAATAAATTATAAATACTGTTACCAAATGTGCAAATAAGACATCTAAGGATTGTAATGATATTGATATGACTGTTGTGAAAAGGGTGACATACATCCGTAACCTATCATTCCAAACCGGTACATTTCCAGACGAAATGAAAATAGCAAAGGTCATACCTCTGTACAAAACTGGGAACAAACACCAATTCACAAAGGACAGACCTGTGTCTTTACTATCTCAATTCTCTGAAATTCTAGAAAAGCTTTTCAATAGCCAACTGGACAATTTCATAAATAAACACCAATTACTCACCGAAAGTCAGTATGGATTTAGATCCAACAGAGCAACGTCACTAGCATTAATCGATTCAGTTAAGGAAATTACAAATTCAATAGATCAAAAAAAATACAGTTGGAATATTCATAGACCTAAAAAAAGTTTTTGACACAATAAACTTTGATATATTATTCAAGAAACTAGACCGGTATGGCATCAGGGGAAAAGCATTAGAGTGAATCAAGAGCTATTTGACAAACAGGAAGCAGTTTGTGAAATTGGGTGATGCTTGTTCAAAGTGTTTGGACATTACCTGCGACGTCCCTCAGGGGTCAGTGTTGAGCCCCAAATTCTTTATACTATATATCAATGATATATGTAAGGTATCAAAAGTGTTGAAGTTGGTCTTGTTTGCAGATGATACAAATATTTTTTGACTGGTAGTGATCTACACATTTTAACAGAAGTGATCAATACTGAATTGAATGAAATAAAAGAATGGTTTGACAAAATAAATGATCATTAAACCTTAGCAAAACAAGACCATTTCTTTTTGGATAAACTGATATTCAACACAGCACCAAGCCCATAGACTGTACAACACCGACCCTCACTGCCCGAATCCTCTCGGTGCTCCAGATTGGCATCTAGTTTATGTGCCATCGATAGTAGGCTATATTGCAAGTCATGGTGCAAACTGCTTTTAAATTCTCATAACAGAGCTAACACATTGTGTTCCTAAACCATCTGTTGGTACAGTTGATCGAAGAGCAAACCCCCTTGTCACTTATGGTAAGGTCAGGTACATGAACGATGAAGCCTCTTGGATGAGAGGTGAAACTGTCAAGAGTTGGTTCTGTCAGTACCCTCCTCTCTCCCTTTTGTTTGAGTTTGTCTCTCTGATTTTGTCTGTTGTGTCTTTGTCTGTTTTTCCCTTCATGTGTCTCCCCTTGGTGTTTTGGTTTGTCCAGGTCTGGTAGGCGTGGCCTTACCCAGCTGCAGCCTGTTATGCTGATCACCTGAAGAGTATAAAGACCCTGAGCTGACAAGCATGAAGCGTCCAGTTTCCCAGTGTTATTTCCCTGCATAACATGGACCCCGCAGACATGGAAACTGATCCATTTTTCGCTCGTCAAGCGGTTACCTCCCAGGGAGTACTTCTCAGTCGGCATTCACAGACGCTGCAAGAAATCCAGGAGAGTCTAAGTTAGCAGACTGCCTGCATTTCTTGTTTGGAGGGAAGACAAGTAGGACCTCTCCTTGCTGCACCTATGAATGCTGAGTCACCCGCTACCACCGTGAGTACTCTCCTGCCTCATGAGCCTTATGTTCCGGCACCCGAGCGTTATTGTGGGAAACTGGGTGAATGTAAGATTTTCCTGTTTCAATACTCTCTGGTGTTCGGTCAGTAGCCTCTCACATACGCTAGTGATAGCACTTAGATAGCGTATGTGCTAGGCTTGTTGTCCGGTAGGGCTTGAGTCTGGGGAGCTGCGTTTTGGAATAGTCCCCTGACTCGGCAGGCCACTTTCCAACAGTTTTCCAGTGAGATTTATTCGGTGTTCGATCATCCTGTATCTAATTGCGATACCAGCAATCGGTTGCTGGACCTACGTCAGGGTTCCGCCTGTGCTGCAGATTACTCAGTAGAGTTCCGTACATTAGCAGCTGAATTAGGTTGGGATGATCGGGCTCTCCAGAGTATATTTTTTAAGGGCTTAACGAGGAGGTTAAGGACAGCTTAGTGGGTAGATCTGAGACTGCTAACCTTCAGGAGATTATTAGCCTTGCCATTAAGATAGACAATCGTCTACGTGAGAGACGCCATGAGAGGCGATCTTTCCTCCTAGTTGCGCCAGGTCCCCTCACTATTCACCCTGAGTCCACTCCCTATGTACCTGTGAGCAACCGGGTTCCCCTGTCTCCCGCTCCAGTCCAGGAGGAACACATGCAGCTAGGTTGTAGCCGGCTAACTCCCACTGAACGTCAGTGGCGCTTTAGGAGTAGGTTATGCATTTACTGTGGAGCTCCCAATCACCAGTTAGCTAACTGCCCATTACGGTTAAACGATCAGACTCACCAGTCGCAGATGGGGTTCTGCTGAGTCGTTCGGTTGTTCCTGATATTCCCCATAAGCGCATTAATCTGGACATAGTGTTGAGCTGTAAGGGTAGAGAGTTCTCCCTCCAAACACTAATTTACTCTGGGGCTGACACAAACATAATCGATTTGAAGTTTGAAACCAGTTTGATCGGTTAATCAGCTCGAGACTCAGTTAATGGTTAATAGCCTCAGTGGGAGTAAACTCGCTCAGATCTCAGCGGAGACTTTGCCTTTAACCATGTCCCTTGCTGGTAACCACTCCGAATCGATTACTTTGTGGTTCTTGGTCTTCCTTGGCTTATCACTCACAATCCAGTTATTGACTGGTTGACTTGCAGGGTTGTGAGTTGGAGCAGCAATTGTCATTCTTCCTGCCTTCGTTCAGCTCCACCTAGATGCTCCAGTGACCCCAGGCCCTCTTTACCTGAACCTCCAGACTTGTCTTCCGTGCCACCAGTGTATCATGATCTCGCTGAAGTTTTTAGCAAGACTAAGGCGTTATCCCTACTACCTCACCGCCCTTATGATTGCCCCATCGAGTTGTTGCCCGGGTCAACCTTTCCTTCTAGTCGTCTATATAACCTGTCAGGGCCCGAACGTAAGGCGTTGGAAACTTATGTAAATGACTCACTTAAATCAGGGATTATTCCTCCTTCTTTGTCCCCACTGGGTGCTGGGTTTTTCTTCATGGCCAAGAAGGACAAGTAACTACGCCTATGCATCGATTACCGTGGTCTCACCAACATAACTATCAAGAACAAGTATCCCTTCCCTTTGATTAAATCCGCGATCGAGCTGTTGCATGGGGCAACGGTCTTCTCCAAACTAGACCTCCGCAATGCCTATCATCTTGTGAGGGTGAGGGATGGGGACGAATGGAAGACGGCTTTCAACACTCCACTCGGACACTTTGAATACCTAGTCATGCCGTTTGGTTTAATTAATGCGCCAGCCGTTTTTCAGGCTCTAGTCAATGACGTGCTCCGTGATATGCTGAATCGCTCAGTCTTTGTTCACCTGGATGACATCCTGATTTTTTCCAAAGACTTGACTGAACATGTGGTGCACGTTCGTCAGGTTCTCCAGCGTCTTAAGGAGAATCGTCTGTTTGTGAAAGCCGAAAAGTGCGAGTTCCACATTCCCTCAGTGACTTTTCGGGGTTATATCGTGGAGAGAGGACAGGTTAGAGTGGATACTGCGACGGTCACAGGGAGGACTGAATGGCCGACGCCCACCTCAAGGAAGCAACTAGCGGGAAGTGTCTGACAACAAAGTTCACCCATGCTTGTTCTTCTACAAGAAGCTGTCTCCTGCTGAAACATTAAGGCCGACGCTCTTTTCCCGTCAGTTTGGGCCTGCTGAGGAGGAGAAGTAGACCGTTTCGGACTACATCATTCCCGCATCCTGTGTTATGGCGGCACTAACATGGGAGCTCGAGTCAATCGTGAGACAGGCTAAACGCACTGACCCCGACCCCGGTGGTGGTCCAACAGGGCGCTCCCAGGTGCTCCAGGGGGGACACCCCTCGTCTTGCCTATCATCCCGGAATCACCAGGACCCTGTCACTCATGCACCGTCACTTCTAGTGGGGGACCATATCTTCGGATACCCGGGAGTTTGTCCAGGCTTGCACCATGTGCGCCCGGGGAAAGGCCTCTCATCGCCCTCCAGCTGGTCTTCTCCGTCCTCTCCCCGTGCCCGGTGAACCCTGTTCTCACATCCCCTTGAACTTTGTCACTGGATTTCCTGCCTCCCAAGGTAACGACACCATAGTCGTTGGTCACCAAGGTCAGTTTATCGTCAGGGTTCCATCCCCAGTCCAAAGGTGCAGAGGGAGAGAGCTAATCAGGACCTGGAGACCGCTGTTCGCTGTGTCTGTGCCCGCAACCCCTCGTCGTGCTCTTCTCAGCTGTCCTGGATGGAATACTCCCACAACTCCCTTACCTGCACCGCTACAGGTATGTCACCCTTCGGGGCTTCGTTGAGCTACTTACCTCCTCTTTTCCCGGCCCAGGAATCAGAGATTGCTGTTCCGTCTGTCCAACACCATCTCCGGATGGGCCTTGTTACGGACGGCGGAGCAGAACCGCAATATGGCGGATCGCCATCGCATCCCTGTGCCCAAGTACAATCCTGGTCAAAAGGTTTGGTTGAACTCACACGAGATCCCCCTGAATGTCACGTCCAGGAAACTTGCACCTCGCTTCATTGGTCTCTTTGAGGTGACCATCATCAACTCCAGTGCTGTCCGTCTGAAGTTCCCAGCGTCCCTCAGGATTCATCCAACTTTCCACGTCTCCCAGCTAATACCAGTGTCCACCAGCACGTTGTGCCCGCCTGCCGTCGCCCCACCACCCCCGTACCGTTGACGGCCATCCGGCGTTCGCGGTCAGTTCTATTTTCGATGTGCGATGCAGAGGGCGCGGATTCCAGTACCTGGTGGACTGGGAGGGATATGGTCCTGAGGAACAGAGCTGGGTATCTCGATCCCTTATCCTAGATCCGTCCCTGATCCGGGACTTCTACCGGGCTCATCCTGGGATGCCCGGTGGAGAACCTGAAGGCGTTCGTTGAGGGGGGGTACTGTCAAGAGTTGGTTCTGTCAGTACCCCCCTCTCTCCCTTTTGTTTGAGTTTGTCAGAAACATCTTCCTAGACAAAAAACCAAGTCCAGTTGCTTTTGACTGAAATCGCTTTGGTGATAAAGATGACCTGTACAAATGAGAATATTCACAGGCTTTTTGCCTTCAAGTACAACTAGAGTGAAATATATAGTCTAATCTAAATCCTCTGGGCAACAGAGTTATTGCCAAACTGCTGTAACCCTTTGATATTGCCTGAGCCTTAGAAATCAATGGTATTGCAGTGGATAATTATAAACCATTTGGGCCTGTCTGCAAGGGTCTGTTTTTCATTAGAACAAGCTTGTTTTTACACTAAAAACACTCTCCTGAGAAAATTAATTTTGGTCGCTTGTACCCGCAACCTCGTTCTTTCGGTCATGACCGAGCATTCATGACCATAGGTGAAGGTAGGAACGAAAATTGACCGGCAGATCGAGAGCGTTGCCTTCCGGCTCATCTCTCTTTTCTTCACAATGGTGCAGCAAAGCTCACGCTCCATAGTCTAAGGACTCATTCCCTACCTGGAGTAAGCAATCCATTGGTTTCCTGCTGAGAGCCATGGCCTCAGATTTAGAGGTGCTGTTCCTCATCCCAGCCATTTTACACTCGGCTGCGAACAGATCCAGGGAGTGCTGTAGGTCACTAACTGATGACGCCATCTGGAACACGTCATCTGTAAAAAGCCTCTACAAAAGAGGGCGTGTTAGTCGGATTAAGGAGTTCCTCAAAGTGCTCCTTCCACCACCCGATTACTTCATCAGTTAAGGTCACCAGCATCCCGTCCTTACTGTAAACAGCTTGGACGGATCCCTGTTTCCCCCTCCTGAGGTATCGAATGGTTTTCCAGAAGCACCTTGGTGCCACCCAAAAGTCCTTCTCCATGACTTGCGACTACCTCCACACTCCTTCTTTGGTCGGACAGCTTCCCAGACCACCGCTGTCTACCACGGTGATTGAGGGTTACCACCCCTTGAGATACCTAAGACCTTGAGGCCCAGCTTACCACTGCAGCTTCAGCAATGGAAGCTTTGAACATTGCCCACTCTGGTGCAATGCCCCAAACCTCCACAGGGATGCCATAAAAGCTCCGCAGCAGGTGTGAGTTGAAGATCTCTCGGACAGCGGCCTCCTCCGGACATTCCCAATTCACCTGCACTACCCATTTGGTCCTACCCAGTCCATCCAGAATCATCCTCTGACCCAACTCATCACCGGATGGTGATCAATTGACAGCTCTGCCCCTCTATTCATCCAAGAGTCCAAAACATGCGGCCTCAGAACAGATGATATGATCACAAAATTGATCACAGAATCGATGTTTGGCCTAGGGTGCTCTGGTACCAAGTATACTTATGGCATGTGGCAAGCAAAGATGTCTAATAACAGACAACCGCTCAGATTCAGATCCGGGAGGCCGTTGCTCCCAATCACGCCTCTTCAGGTGTCTCCATCGTTGCCTGTGTGGGCGTTGAAGTTTCCCAGCATAAATATGGAGCCCCCTACTGGAGCCCCATGCAGGACTCAGTTCAGGGTCTCCAAGAAAGCCGAATACTCCAAACTGCTGTTCGGTGCATATTCACAAAGAACAGTCAGAGTTTTCCCCCCAACCATCCGCAGGTGTAAGGAGGCAAACCTCTCATCCACTGGAGTAAACTCCAACACTGCAGCGCTCAGTCGGGGGTTTGTGAGCATCCCCACACCAGTCTGGCGCCTCACACCCTGGGCAACTCCAGAGCAGAACAGGGTCCAACCCCTAACTAGGAGTTTGGTTCCTGAACCGAGACTGTGTGTGGATGTAAGCCCCACCTGATTTAACTGGTAGCAATCCACCTCCCGCACAAGCTCAGGCTCCTTCCCTCAAAGACAGGTGACATTCCACGTCCCCAGAGCCAGCCTCTGCTGCCCAGGTCTGGTCCGTCGAGGCCCCTCACCTATATATATAAAACATGCCTATTTAATGGCTGTAATTTAAATAATAGTCGTTAACTAAAGCATGTTTTGCTGCAGCCCCAGGCCCAAAAGCGGCAACCAACCAAAGACATGTCCAAATTATGGTTGAGGACAAAAATAATTTTGTAACGGGTGTGGAGAAGGCGTAATCTACAACTAATAGCAAATTAGTTTGATATCTGGTCAGCAAATTTTATAAGATGCCAGTAAGGATGTTCTCCCCTGTACCTATTCCATCACACATACAAACATACTAACAATAAAGAGTGGCATATTGTACCACTCCTGTTGTGATATCCCTGTGGATGGAAAGGTTGCTTTTGTAAAATCCCTTGCTTCTCACCTCATCTACTGTGTGTCTTACAGCACAAACAGTCAGTTATTCCTTTTGATGATGCCAACACAAAGACTTTTCTGTCAGAGTACTTAATGTAATTTCTCTTCTAGTTAACACCAACTCGTGTTTTGACATCCTCATATTGTGTAAGGGTTTTCATGATTATGATAACAATGATGATGATGATGATGATGGTTGTGACCGCAAGTGTATGATACAGCACACAATAACAACCATAGCAAGGGGAAAGCCACCATGGTCATCATCCTGACCTTCACAGGACTAAAATTAAATACAATCGCCTTGATTCTGTGCACACACTCGCTATCAAAGCCCCTGATCTATTTTGAGTGACATATCATTCATATGGGAGTGTCAATGTGCAGATTGTAGGTGATGCAAGCAGGCTGCAAGAAATGTTTCCAGTCTCTTGCTGTATAAACAACAAAAGAGCTCCATTGTGCATCACTCTTTGTGTCCATAGAAAGATGTTCCCCAAAATGAATCTCAAATGAGAGTTTGGTGAAATTATTGAAGCAATGCCAATTTAGTCAGTTCATCGGTTCCGACTCTTGAAAAAAATATTTAAAATTATACCTGTTGCATAAAAAATATTTTGGATTTTGGACTTTTTGGATTTTTAACTATATGATTGTCATTATATGTAATACAAGTCTTGTTGTTCCTTCTAAATAATATGTAACACAAGTGCATTAGTCACAATACAGATGTTTGTGGAAAATATTTACATGTGCAGATTTAACAACTGTAGGTACTTTAGGTTTAATTTGATCAATAGTGTGACTATCAAATGAAATATTTGATAAGGAAAATTAAAAAAGAAAAATTACTAAAAATGAATAACTTTAATTTATTAAAACTTCACACGGAGAACCAATCAGATGTAGGGCCTTGACTCACGTTCAGATTATGAGATTGAGTATTCTCAATAAACCTATCGTTAATCAAGTAAATATTAGTTATCACCAATAATTAGCAAAGATAATAATAAAAATTACTCTAGTCAAACCAGAGTTCCTCGGGGCACCACCGCCATAGATGGAGTGACAACTAATATTAAAGTCTCATTAAATATATTAAACTACTTATTAAGGGTTGAACACCGATAAATGTAATAGTTTAATAAGTTGAAGGATTTAGAAGTTATTTTCTTAGTAGAGGCTGGCTCATTCAGGTAATATGTGTAATATTAAATAAACAGACATGTGGTAAACACAAACATTTTTTAACAAATTAATAAATGCAACAAACAAAACACAATAAACTAACTAAAGCTAACAGCAAATGAGTGTGTGTTTGTGTGTGTGTGTGTGTGTGTGTGTGTGTGTGTGTGTGTGTGTGTGTGTGCGAGAGAGAGACAAAGAGTAGAGGTGGGGGCTCGGACCCCTGCAGAGAAGGTGTGAACATTTAAGTTACACAAAGGCCCGCAACCTGGAGATCTCAGTTGTTATTCAGGTTATGACATAGTTACAATTCTATTTAGCCGTTCATAAAGTCCTATAACATGTAGTAAAGCCCAGTTGGTGATTAGTTACCAGTCCATGAGATGGGAGATGTTTTGCGTTGCTTGATGCCAGCGGCTGGTTGAAGAAAGGAAGCTGGTTGAAGAAAGGTTCTTGTCTTATTGTTGCTCTTAGGCAAAAGAGGAAACAGATCGCTCTTTGTTGTGCTCAGTTGAGGATAACCGGTTGGTTCACCTTCGTGGTGATCCTGGGCCATAGGCCAGGTCCAGGGTCGAGGGGACAGCAGGCAGCTGGTCTCTTGGATCCGCAGGAGCGCGTCGAGTTGAGTGCGAAGGAAGAGAGGCCAAGAGAAAAGATCGGAAGGAAGAGGAAGTTCAGGTTGTGTGCTACACTTTATATAGGCCCTGGTGATGTCATCGCCAGAGGTCAAGTCAGCCAATGAACAGTTTGGGGGTCCCTTGGAGAATCACACCTGGGTGTGATTTGTGGGGGAGAAGGCATGGCAGGCCTTTGTTTTGTGGCCATGCCCTCAGAGACAAAGGCAGCCAGGCTTTGGGCCTAGTCGTCCCTTTTGCCTGAGCAGGCAGAGGCCTTCTCATAATAAAACTGAAAGTTCACGTTAATCCAGAAATGAACAATCATCTGTGGGTGCCGGTTGCACCTACACAACATACTTCCAAATGTTTTATGTTATCATACAATCATGAACAGGTACTGTAACAGAAATGTGTGGCTATTTTATAATTGAATGGTATGCATTAAAGTGGCAAAGAAAGCCTTTTGTGGCTGTTGGAATTAATCCTTGCAGATTACATTAGCGGTTGCAATAAACCATCACATCAAGACACAATATGTGCAGTTTGCTCGGCCATACCGATGTGCAGGGGTGGTGCCTGGGGCAGAGACTTCAATGATTCAGAGGACCCAGAGCTAGAAAGAGGCACTGGGACTTGTGGGAATATACTGTAGAGTTATTGTGTCAAAGTAATTGTTGAGCTGTTTTCAGGTCACCATTTTCTAGCAGCTCACCTGCAATGATAGAAAGTAATAAATCGTATATTTAAGCCACTGTTTGGCCTTTTTCCGGGCATTGGTTCTCTCCTAATTAAAGTATTGTTCCTTTGAGTTTGTAATTCACATTTTCAACTCTACAACACATTCTCATGCCTAAATTACAGACTAGGTAATTCAATGACGATTTTAGGGAGAGGCCTGGGGTGGCAACCATTGAAGTCTCATTCGCCACCCCATTGGTCACCGCATATCTGGTAGGTTGTTTGTGAAGATCATCAACACACGGCCTGGGACAAATACTGCTCAATAAATAATGTCCGCTAATCTGCTGATGCAGGACCAGTTTGTTATTTGCAACTACTACAGTAATGGTAGGACTGTGCCTGTAAGAACTGATCAAGGTCAGCAAATGTCTCGAAAACAGCATACATGCGCACACCACCACTGGTATCCTCGAACCTGTCGCTGACATCCTTAGGACTCAGGACTCATAACATAACCACAATGAAAAGATAACATGTATCCTTTTTAGAGTTATGGTCGACTTCTCTGCTGAGTGTGTGGAAACTTTATTTAGCACGTAGTTAAAAGTAGACGAACTACACGTTACTAGCTTGCTAACCCGACTAGAAACCAACCAGCAGTCAACATTAGCTTTGCTTTCAGCCAACAGTTGTATATATTCCAGCAGCTCATGCTCATAGGATGTTGACATACAGACAAGCTTCACAGCATCTCAAATGACAACATGTTAACGTCACTGACCTGTAGGAAATCTCAATGTCTCACTCTGAACATTGACTCTGTAAACATTGAACATCAACATGAATAGTTACCACAGTCCTTTGCAGTATTAGTATTTTTAAGAGACACTTAACAACAAAGACACACCTTAGCTATTACCATGGATATAAAGTTATTATTTGCACAATATGACTGTTTGATTAGATAAAAGCAGCTGTAGACAAACGTTGCCTTGTGCAAAATGAATAAGAAAGGATAACATTCTGATAATTGAGTCAGAGGGAGACTATTTGTTTTCTATTTTTTTTTTTTTAAATTCAAAGGAGGCTGATTTCCTGGATATCCCATTAATATATTATGAACAAAATGTACAGTATGTACTTTAAACAGCTTATGGTATGCAACCCTGATATTGATAATGAGGTCAATTCCGCACTTTTTGACTCACAGTGCAATTAATTTTGCATCACAGTACTTGGATGATGAAGTATTTTTTTTCCTCATTTGGAACAAGAAACATAATCCCCCATGGATATGAAACTACACAGACACCCACATCTGTTGGAAAAAGCTGACCCATAACTACGCAAGCCAACCCACTGGCATGCCCAGTAGGAAGGTTTGTGGCTCCATCCCCAAGCCTCCCTCTAATCTCCCAGTAATACAGCTTGAGTCATGATAAAACAGCTCTGATGGAGGCAAATCCTGTTATCCAAGGTGGTTGGTGGTGTGGGGAGTAGCAACCTTTGTTACAGGTGGTGGATGAGTTCATGAAATGAACCTGAGTGTGGACTTTCCAGATAAAACGAACTAACACACCCTCTAAAAGGTAGCGGCATAGATCTGTGTGTAATTTAGTACATAGATCTTATGCTGTCTTCTTCTTTCTCTCCCTGTGTCGGTGTCCCTCTCACACACATATTTCACACAAAAGTCTAAAAGCACAGGAGAACACACATTTTGAGGTCAAGAAGGTTGGCTCCTAATGGAAATGCATTTCAGCTGCTGCAACACCTCATCTTCTATATTGCTTTTTCATTGAAAAGAGGGTCGCTTTGACTAGAGGACTACCGTTTTTGTAAGCTTTTGTTCCAACACTCAAATCTCTGCAAGGATACATTAGCCATTTATCTTTTAGAGAAATGCTGGCATATTATTTTTCCTTTATCCCATTTCATATTGGTCTCTAGCATTCAGATCTACTCAAAAGAGATATGAGAAAGGCATTATTTTATCCCTTCTTTTTTGTGTGACTCTGATATGAAGAAGGTATAACGGACCATCATTGTGTTTTTAGTTTCCTCTCTGACTGCTACTAATGTTGCAGTTAATATCAAAATCATAGAGGATAGAGTCAATTAGACACTTGGGTAAAGCCTTACTTAAAAGATCTCCTATTTAGAATTTATACGCCATAAAAAATCCCTGTATTCTCGTTATCAGGTCGTAGGAAATTGTACAAATTTGTTACACACAGAAATGCGTAAACTCTACACAAATAAAGACGCTGATGGCCCATAAAAAGACACTGACGGACCAAAAATCACCCACTAAAAGCTGCTGCCAGACAGGAAGTGATCCACACAAAAAATGTTATGTGACCAGTTTTAACCAACACAAGGTGACGGTTGGGGTTAGCCATGAAATCCACATGGTTGGAATTGGAAAAAAGGCTGTGGTTGACCAGAAGTCGGCTGCTAAAAGAACAGCCTCAATGAAAAAGTCCTGTGTTTTTGGACCCAGCCACCACCCCAACCTACATCCATACTTCCTGTTTTGTATACATCACACGGTGTAAATACATTGCATACACATGCAATAAAGACGTGAAACACACGAATCACTGTGCATTACTTTTTTATGTGTACAAAAACTGCATGAGACCACCCTGAAAATATATCAGTATTACATATATGGTTTATGACACAATATAATGTTATTAACAATTATAACCTTCTCCTATGATGACATATTTTGTATTATTACACTACAACTATGTTTTCCTATTTTAATTAACTGTATACTTACTATATTAACTATTTGCTTATACATCACTGGAGGAAAAATAGTTGACGACAAATGCATTAAAAAACAATTATATCTGCTTGCAACTACATCATAGCCTCTTGTTTGTTGTAACTGCAAATTAATTTTATATTCATCATATTGTGAAGGAAATCTTGAGAGCTGTCTTGTCTTTGAAGAAGTTTCAGTAGAGCTCGGTGACTTACAGAAAAAAAATATGAAAATGATCATATTGGCTATTGAACTTTAAACAAGAAACTAAGCTTACATAAGTCACGTTGTTGGTCACACAGGTAACATGCAGTGCATCTTTAAGGGGAGAAAGTTGGTCTGAGATAGAACACAACATCTCTTCTATGGCCTTAGTCTCCTGCAAGACAGAGCCATCCCTCCTCATCAGCTGCTCCCACTAATAATCCCTAGCCAAAAGAGAGTTTAGCTCTTGATTAGACTCCTGATTGGTCAAAGAGACAGGCTATGGCTTTCTGTTTGCAATGAGCTAACCTAGGGGAAACACTGTGTCATATTACCTTTACCCTAAAGAAGGAAAATACCTTTACGCATATGATAAGTTATCATCACTGTTCTTGCAATTTCCCATCATAGAATTGTCAAGCTAGTGTACTGCTAATGCACACAGTAAGCTAGGTAGTTGTAATTTGGTTAAAGTCATAGGTAGATTTGTTCCATAGAGGTCATATAATTTTCTCATAAAGTGGACATTTAAGAAAACCCGCTCCCATCGGGCGACACGGTGCTGTGCTGGTTAGCACTGTAGCCTCACAGCGAGCGGGTTCCTGGTTCAAGCCCCGGCTGGGGCCCTTCTGTTTGGAGTTTGCATGTTCTCCCCGTGTCTGCGTGGGTTTTTTCCGGGTTCTCTGGTTTCCCCCCACACTCCAGAGACATGCCCGTGTTAGGTTAATTGATGACTCTAAAAATTGCCCGTAGGTGTGAATGGTTGTCTGTCTCTGTTTGTCTCTATGTGCCCTGCGATCAACTGGCGTCCCGCCTCACGCCCGATGTCAGCTGGGATTGGCTCCAGCCCCCCTGCGACCCCGACAGGGACAAGTGGTTGAAGATGAATGAAAACTCCCAACTCATCACATACTGCTTTTTTGTCAGTACCCTTTCGCATAGCTTGTCAATGCCCTGGGTATCCCTGCACATAAAATGCATGACATTCCTGGTCAGTGCACTGTAGCCCTGCGCATAAAACGTACACAATACAGGTTGCCACACTGGGTAGCCCTGCATGTCAAAAACATGACACTACCGGTCGCTGTTTTTAACACAGGAAACCAATACACCTTGTGAACTCCATTAAAACGATGTGGTCAGGTTTAGCCAAAGAAAACTCAATTGATTTGGGTTATTAAAAGATAGTGCGTTTGTAACATGTACACGCACAGTGACGCACAGGACATGAAAGAGACACGAAATGCTGTCTCCTGGGTTAAAGTCCGGTGTTTGTTTGACCAGTCCACCACCCAAACCTGCCTCTTCACAGGAGTTTGTAGCTCTTAATCCTGGAGCAATTAGCACCTAATATCACTGCATCTAGGCTGTCACTGTAGCCATTTTACCATCCACATTACATTGTGTGCATCTGCCAAATAAGTTCTAATGTAAGAAACATTTATCTTGACAAAACTATACTGATGTCTAATTGATTTGTTCCAAACCAGCTAATAGAAATGTACCTAGTTCGCATTTCTTTTTTTGTGACATTTCAAAAGTTCACAGAAAATTAACTTGACAATTGAACTTAACTTTTAGCTTCCAAAATAATCCATGATGCTACTGTTCCTCTCTGCTCTGCTCTGCTATGTCCACATTTTAGAGACTGAAATTAATTTTTTCATTAATGATGTATTTCACTTATGCACTAGGAATGTTATGTTTTGTGACCCAAATGGCCCAATCCACGTATTACTCATGCTGCCACGTACAGTTTATGACTGCAGTCGATTAATCACTAATGACTTATGACTTTAGTCCAGTTTTACCTCCATAACATGGGCACTGGGTGTGAAAATGACAACTGTATTGAAAACTAGCAATGAGAACACTTGAATGTCAAGCCCCGTGCCCATTGTTGTTTCTGAGAAAACCCAATGTTCATACCATGTCAGGCTATAGTCAGGCTGATATGATGTTGTCTGAACCTACAACTATAATCCAGTTTATTTTATATTTGTTTGTGGCTGCTAAAATAATGACGCACACAATGAAGCTATTTACACCACATTGTTTAGTTTAGTTACTCTACCCTGGATGATTAAAAAAGGCATGTGTAAGAAAGAAAGAAAGATAAAAACAAATCAAATATTGTTAATATTCATAATCCGCCATGATTGCAATGACTCAGTTTGTGTAGCTGGGAGCTCTTTGATAGCCTATTATTATCCATGTGCCCTGGCATTCACTGACACAGGCTGAAGGCCAGCCAATTAGCCTTTGGCCTGCAGGAAGCATTACTCGGACTGGGCTTGTTGTAGTGTGGTTATCTGTAATAGCACCCACTTATGGTGTCAAGAGGCTGTTTGGTTCTTTTATATGGCCTGAAACAGCCGATGAGCTATGATTGCTGGAGAATGTGACTGCAAACAGGATGATAGTATACTGTATCATTCAGCCAATCCCTCAGTCAGACCAATGGCATGCAGAATAGAGTACAGAATCTGTAAACCATTCTCTGGAAATACTTTAAGCAGCATATAGTGTATCTAGCTAGTATGTACTGTAGGCCTGTATTTTGAAAGAGAGAGAGAGGCTACATTTTGAGAGTTAAACATATTCAGTGGGAAAATGGTCTGTCATTTTAATCCAGTTGGTGCACAAAAATGAAAAGCAGCTTATATCAAAGCATAATTGTTTGTATTATTTGTGATTTTTCTTTTACACTAATCCTAGATCAAGTAATGCTGCATGCTATGTTTGTACGCATTCTGTTTGATGGAGTGAGCTTGAAATGAAAATGTGTCACCTGTTCCATAATCCTTGACAGGAAAGTATATTAAATGTTAATCCCCCACTATTTGAAATGGTGACAATAAAAACGTAGTATTGGAGGAGGGGAGGAAGAAGGGAATGATAAAAGATGAAGGAGAATGAGATGAAGTATTTTGCATTATTTGACTGAAGCAGTGATGATGGAACTATTTCACTGTTTTCTTTTTTTCCTCCTCAAGCTCATCCACACTATCACAGGTATCATGTTATTAGCTCCCTCTTTTAACTCTGCATCCACTGAGAGCATCTGAGATTAGTTATGAATCAGTGCTCAATGTTGCATCCCTCTGTGGCCAAATTGTATTCACTCGACAGGAGTCTCACAAGTAGCAGCACAGAAGAAACAATTACAGCAATAAAAGCTGATAGCTTGGGGCTCTATAGACCAACTCTACCATTACTGAGTTATTAGACAGGGTGGGTTTGGAGGGGCGTTTAAATGAAAGCATGGTTTGGAAAGAGGATTGAAAAGCAATATGAAGAGAGACAAGAAGAAAAAAAACGAAGACCAGAGGAAAGGTGAAGAGAAATGAAAAGAAGAAAAGAACAGAAGTGAAGTGGGGCTTGTCTAACAGTGGGATATACAGGTATATTTATATAGTGGGAATATGAGGTGGGATGGGATGAGAGTAACATGACAGATCAAATGTGTAGTGATATCCTGCATATTTATGAATTCAGGTACATTTTATTAACTAACTGTAGGAGATTAAGCCTACTTTTGTTATGGCTAGAATATATCAGTCGCTGAATTAATTATGAATTAACACGACTCGTTAAAATTTAGGATTTATTTTACCTCGGAAAAGGGCACCACATCAAATTAAGACAGGATGTTTATTAAACTTTGGTGAAGGTTTAATACCTTTTAGTGATTTAAAGTAATTGATTGTTAAATTTTATCAGTCTCGTCTTGAACGTGTTAGTTCGTACCACAGCCTTATCAGGGACCAACACTTTCTGGACAGAACGGAAGACTCTCACAACAACGTAAGGTTATAAACATTTGACTACCTAACAAGGAGAATACAGGACAGTGTAACACTGAATAGACAAGTGAAAAGGGTTAATTGTGGATATGAAAAAGTTTAAGACCAGAGTGATTCAGACCTATGGGACTGGCATATAAAATTACTGGCAGACTTAAACTGGCGCTTATTAGCCGGTCAACAGAACTTGGATCAGAATTTAAGTGTCACCAACGTTTAACCAAGAGTTGCATTAAAAGGCCAACCTTACTTTGCCGTTGATATTACAGTCACCCTGGCGTCTTACAGTACAAGTGCAATTTGTCGACAGGACAAAAGGGAAAAGACAGCACGAGGGGTTTTACTATACTTAGGAAAAATAAAAACGTGTCGTAGAAACTCATAAAGTTGGGCGGTAAATATAGATTAATAAACGAAAATACTTAAGTAAGAAAACAACGTCTCTTGCTAACTTTGGGTTAACAAAGTTAGACAAAAGAACAACGGGAACGAAGAGGGGAGAAGAGAAAAGTGCAGGAGGTGAAGTAACAGAGGGGGGTCAGAGGTGCGAAGAGGTGCAGAGGGAAGTTGCAGAGAGAGAGAGAGAGAGTGAGAACTGTCCCTTCCTTATCTACGTGAGAAGGCGGCTCTTTCTGACCCAGCCCTCTGGTTCTGAGTGAGTTAACTGCTTTTTATGCCAGAATTCTAACAGGGAAGATTAAACTATCTCTGGTTGATTTTCCGTTATTAATCTTCTTGATATCCAATTTAACTAAAATCTTTAGGCAGACAGTTTTAACAGATACAGATACTGAGTGACGGGCCTATTATTAAAACACAAATTATTTCAGGAATTAGGCAGAGACTTTGCACTTCTGAAACCACATAAACATAATCACAACAAGATACAAATAATGCATATACTGTTACACACAAGAATGTCTTTGAACAGCCAGTTGCGATGAAACATCGAACTTAAACTGTTTTCCAAACTTTTACACAAAGTTCTGTTGCTGTAGATTTTATTACTGAAAGTCCCTCTGTCCCAACAGAGACTGTCCTCCGGTTCGAATTACGGTCAAATTTGACGTTGATTTAGGTTAAAAGGGGTCCTTCTTTTGGAGTTCTGGGATTTTTATAACCCTAGGAGGGTTTGAGGTTGTAAACCACACCTTATCTCCTATCGGAACCAGTTCGTTGTACGTTGTCTTCCTGTGACACTGAGCAGACAACCAGACACAAAAACCCTTAAACTGCACTTCCTCATGAGGTCTATATAATATACAAAGACAGTCAAAATACACAGACCTCTTTGAGCCATTACCCCATAAAGCCATGCCACTGAAGACACACCATAAGCAAGAAGCTTGAAATGCAAATCCCTGCCATGCTGGGCTGACTGGTCGAGTGAAACCGAGCAAAGCCAGCCCATGTGTAAAAAAAAAACAAACGGTGACAGACGGACAGACAGACAGTCAGTTAGATCGATAGATTTTTGTGGAGAACACTAACATAGTACTTGTGTTATATTATGAATATGCTGTTGTCCTTTGTGTTTGTTATTTACAGTGGATCGGTGCACTGGACTAAATTAATTTTCTGGTATGTTATTATAAAGTTCATACGAAGTCTGATAACCTCATTTACAGTTTAATGCAGATGAGGCACCATCTCTTGACCTAATGAGTATAAAAAGAAAGACCTAGACCTTGATTGTCAGTATGTTTAAGAGCATTATCAGGATAAAAGCATGAAATATAAATGAATAGGCTAGACATCCGTTTAACTTGATCGTCGGTCTAAAGGACATTGAAGAGATAAATGTGTGAAACAGGCAAAAAATGTTAATGATAACCCTATCTGTGTCACCCAGGGAATAATGATTGAATATTAGATGCTTATGCTTTCTACTCTCTCACCTCACATGTCCTGTTTTGTTTTATACTCTATCTAATGCACAGAAGAAATCAATTTAATTTCAAACCTGGGTGGTAAATTGTAACTATGTACACTTCTTCCACTTCATTTCTACCCTCCACCATTTCTGTTTAGTAGGCCATGCAGCTCTCGACTCCACCTTGCCCTCTGGTAGAATCCTGAATAAGGCCTAGAGTAGCATATTTCAACAATGTTGGGCTTCACCTCCATAAATGCAAAGTCAAAATACTAATGGAAATCTCAATACCAAAAAAGCAGTATACTGTATTTACAGTTGGCACTGTGGATGTACTTAGTGAATTAACTTTGAAGTAGTGGTTTACACTACACCTGGTATATGAGTTTAAGATTTCACTACCAATGTTATAACCAACGATTGCTGGATAGCCATTTTTCCCTGGGAAATAAAATGTGCTGCAAAAAAGGAATATATGGAGTTAAAATATATTTATGGAGACAGCAACATAACTGGGTATATCCTATTGTTCACTGCATTTGTAGGCTTTTATATTTATCAAAAGCTTTGGCGGTGGTGCATTTAGGTTCCTTTTTCTGTCCATCAGTTTTGAGAATGTTAATATCTAGTACACTCTTTCCCTCTTTCTCCTGTTCTCACTCCTTTGGCTCACCTGGGCCTGACTACATCTGCATTTTAATTGCCTGTGTTTCAATTCCTGTAGTGGAATTCAACACCTCATTAAAGCCTTCTGCAAAACCTGAATCATTCAGTAAGGAACAGGCAATTAAAGTGATGTTGGCATGGAGTTCCTGTTGGTTGATTTATTGATTGGCTGACTATGGTTGGTTACTTGTCTGTCTCACATCCATCCTCTTTTTTGGAGGGGTATTAGCATGTGATGTGTCTCCAAAACTGTCATTTTTGGAAGCAAAGTAACATGTGCTCAGGTCATGTGGCTGTGGAATATTGTCGGTCATTAAAAATAATACTTGTTTATTCATTTAGAAAACTTACATTAAAACAAGACCAAACATTGCTGGATAGTAAATAATTTAAAATGAAATATCCAGGTAACTAAGAAGCACAGTGGACATAAATCATGGAGTTCCTGGATTATGCAGAGTAATTTAAAGAGAAATTACTCTACAGATTTTGCTCTAGATACACATTAGACACTAAACAGGTCTTGTCTCAGAGTCTTCAGCTGCAAAGTAAAACTTAATGTTCCAAGTATACCAAACTGCACTGTTCCCCTCAGCATTGGGTTTCAAATCACTTCCTTTGTTTGTCATTGGGTTTTGGTGTTTTCATTACATAGTTGAAACAAAAACATGTTTGTGAATGAAAAACACAGCCACCTGCTAAAAGGGGAAATTATTTTCCTTGTGGTTTGTTTACTGTGTTTTGTGAGTACAAGGCTTTAATTTAAGCTGGTGCACCCTGGCAAAGATGATAAATGGAATTCCTATGCACTCGGATTGGTTCTCAAAGGTGATTTAAAGGTATAATAATCCTTCACGATATTGCTCTGTGGTTTCCAGGCCATTAAAACAACACCAAATGTGTCATAGGAACACAAAGAGTTCATTTAAAACAAATTGCTGGCGTAGCGTGGGACTGGGACCAGACACTCGGGAACTATTGCTCAGGTGTCACTTCTCCTACTGTTTGCATGGAAGAAAAATTGTAAACATTTAGTGTGGCTCATATCTTGAATATCCTGGATAATCCACACACTTACGGATAAGGCATTACCTGTCTAGAGTATTTGACTGATCTTTAAAAGCTGCATGCTCTGGCATGTCTGTATACTATTACAGCGGAAAATGCTTATCTTTGTTAGTTTTTTGCAACACGTTCTTCTTTGCAACCATTCAGTGTTTTAAATAAAATTTTTGCTGAATGAAAATGCTGTAGATATAAATCTTCCAATTGTTATTAAGCTGAAAAGTAACAAAATCTTGCCAAATGGAGAAAACTATACTATACTACCAGTTTCACCCCTCGATAAGAAAATGCTTACTTCAATTTCTGGCTCAACCAAATGTAATGTATTTGTGTTTGCCACTAACACCATTCCACAGAGTACCTTTCTGTGAAATAGGCATATTCAGTCTATTTTAATATTAAGTTTTATTTTTGACAAGCATACAACACTCTCGATCCATTAGTGATACACTTATGTTAAGTTATGCCTATTGATGTGATAAGTGCGAACCAGAGATGTGGACTTGAGACTTGGTGACTTGGACTTGAATTAGTTTAAGTCACTGTATTTGATGACTTGCAACTTGACTTGACATAAAGTAAAATGCTTGAGAATGAGGCTTGGACTTGGAAGTTATCTCGTGACTTGACTTGAAACATGTCTGTTTTAATTTTATGTTTTCAGATTATGTATTAAAAACCTTTTCAATGTTGACATTATAAGTGTTTATGAGGGCTGATGTTAGCTAATGTTAAATAATTACGTAAGCTTATGTTTTCTTGTTTGATTACGTAGTCCGTCTTACTTAAGTTTTTTTTTTTTTTTTGGAAAATGTTTGCTTGTGGATTATGTGATTACAAATAGTCCATCAGTTACTGGGGTTTGTGTTTGTGTCTGCGTGAGTGTGTGCGTAAGCCTTTAAAGGAGCATGAGGTTGCAATGAAGAAAAGTCAGCATATGAACATGCTTGGAACTGAGGCTTTGATGCAAAGTTTCCTGCTGCAAAAAACAGATGCTCTGATGTTGTGTATGTTGCCGAAATACGCAGCAAGGTCTTTGTAAGCCTTGGCTAGCGTGCTACCCTTTTTTTTCCCTAACTGCGGAATTCCATCGGATATATGTTAATTACGAAATGGCTAGGTTGCATGTCTGCTCCATGCTACGCTGTACATCAACACTCACAGGCTGTGTTTGTGGTGCCGAGAGATCCCGAGATCCCGCAAATGCATGTATGATTGTGCAATATAACAGGATGTAGTTTCTATAAACAGAACCACAAAACCAACAACAGCCAATAACCAACCGCCATGAGCATGGTGTATTTTATTTTTAAAATGAATTGGATGTTTTATTCTGATTCTACCCACAACTTCCTGTGCCACGATCTGCTCTATGCAGAATTGTTGCATTGTGCTCCATGATCCAGCAAATTTACTGTATGTACTATGTTGGAGGGCACTACACAGACTGACTCTACTCATTTCATTCAAACTAAATTGAAACTGAAACTATGCTAATATTGTTTTTTTTTTTTGTTTTTTTTTTTACTCTGGTATTGCTAGCTACAACAGAAAATGTATGACAGTTATTTACTTAATTTACTGTGAGTGATAGGAGCCATGGAGTCACAGATCACCAGGGGTCTTATAAATTATAGATAATGAATTATATCCAGTTTATTTAAATGTAAAATGTCTAAATAATATGTATAAATTATTGTCACCCAGTAAATTGTAATCTTGGAATCAAGCTTGTACCCCTCCAGTTACCCTGCTCTTAGAATATGTCTCACAGTTTGGACCCCCACTAAATTTTAGCCAACAAGATATGTCCTTATTAAAGCACTTGCCACTGGTCGAAATACGTCCTCTGTTCCTTATTTTTCCTGCAGGGAATTATAGTGAACCATAGCAGTAGATATCTTCGCAGTGGGTATACTGTAACTCTTGTTTCAGTCTGCTGAATCTCTTCCAGGCCCAGTTTCTGTTTGATATATAAAAAGAGGATGGGAAGGTCAAGTTTTTCTTCCCTGGAGAGTTTAGACTGTCCCCCTGAGCTTCATTTCAGCCACACTTGATACTTAGCAATAATTAGGCCTTTTTCATTGGAGATAAATTACACTATAACTTAACGTGCCACTCATACTCAGGAATTCCTTTCTTCTGGACAACATAATAATTCCTCTTTGGCTGGACAGCTAAATAAAGATAAAATTACTAGTGTTAAACAGTAAAAAAAAAAAGAAAAAAGTTAAACTTCATCACTTCAGTAAAAAAATCTTTCGTTATGATATTTTCACTGCAACTTCACAAGACACTCAGATGCTTAGACATATTGCTGTAGTTTGATTGTACAGAAAAACACAGATGCCAGCTTTAGCAATGTTGTGGGAATTTTGGATATTTGTAATTCATAATCATAGTTTTGTCAGGTCAGACGCAGTTCAGTGTCTCCTCTGTTTAACCTTATCATATGACTAGTGCATGTTTGTGCTAAATGGATAACATATACAGTATAACCGCCTCATGACATGGTATAATGGCATATCTGTGCTTCTGTACACCCTGTTTCTTACAGATAACTCATGACTGTTTTTATGGCCTATGTAGACCCTTTTTTAGAGACCTTGTCATGAGAGAAGTTGAGAGAGGGATTGTAATGTCTAAGGCATGTTTTGTTTAGTCTCAAGACGTCACCCAACCAAGGCTTAGCTCGTTCTATCTATTACCTTGTGACCCTGTCTGTCTGGATGGGGTGTCTCCTCCTCTAAAATGCTGAGCACCAGTGGGCTCGGTGTCATTTCTGCTAAACTCTGAGCCTTGTGAGGAAGCAGGGGTAAACGTATTTTGGTCTGCAGAAGAAAATAGCTGATCCTGTTTTGATCTTTATTGAAGAAATCCATTTCCACAACAGCAACTTCCTCTGCAACTGTAAAATTAAGAGATAATGGGTCCTATTTAGACAATCTATAGCACATTTTCTAAAGTGCATGGCACAAGGACAAGTGTATTGAATGTATTGCATATTGTTGGTGCAAGTAAGGGGCACAGGGAAAAGGGGTTGTATTAGGTCTCTTAATGTAACATAGGTGTTTTCTCGGCATAACATCAATTAAACCAATAAGTGCTGACTGACTCTCATGCCATCCAAATCCACTTTTACGGTTAGATCATCCTCCCCGAATTAATAATTTTTACTCCTGTGCTACCAGGCGCTGTGGGCTATTGCTTTTTTATTATGTTCTGTATTGATGTGTGCAGTAAAGTCACAGCAGAAAATATCGTGGAACATTGGAACATCAAAATGGAAAAAGTCTCTTTATGAACTTGACTGAGGAAACAGAATTAAACCTTTAGCTTCTAAAAAAAATCACTGAAATTACTGTTGTTTCTTGTGCGTTATTGCGCACAATGAAGCAAAGGCAGCTCTGCTCTGTTCATATTTCAGAGAATGTCATCAATATTTTTCTCATTTATTATGTATTATTTCACCCACGTGCAACCCATCCACCATAATTAACTGCTGTCTGTGAATCATCATCAGTTGCGCTGCACTGTCTGCTGCTTTGTGTCTGGTAGTTGAAGCCCAGTATATATTTTTTGATTAAACTTAACCATCACCTTTGGTTGCCTAAACTTGGTCAAATACTGGTTACCATTTCATGGTGTTTAATAAATATTAATATTTTGTTCTTTCATAGCGTTAAATAGATATCATGCAAATTGTTGTGCAAATCTTTTCACAAGACAACATATAAACCTGTTGGTTAGAATGTGTTGCTTCACCAAAGGCTCAATGGATAGTAACTGCTGTTGTAGTGGTCCAATCACATGCATTTGTCGGGGAATGCTTGTGGGAATTGGCTGTGAGCAAATCATACATATAATCTGTTTTTAGGTCTGGGTACAAAAAGGATTGAATGCCAGGTATCGTTTGGCGATTGAGAAGTTGCAACACTACTTGGTACTGGGTTATTTGGGTCGGTACTGATACCCAGCCACATGTCTGTCCCCCACCACACTTCACAGCTCACTGTCAGTGCCTCTTATTTATGCATACAGTACACACTTGTGCATCAACAAAGACACACATTGCCGCTCATGAAGTTATTCTCCAAATCCTTTGAAGTCTAAGCACGATTTTAATTTCTTAAAAAGACAGGATGTGCCAATTTTGTACTGCAGAGGTAGTAAGACAGATTTTAGTAAGACAGATCTGAGGCTCTCTCTCTATATATATATATGTATATATATATATATATATATGTATGTATATATATGTATATATGTATATATATATATATATATATATATATATATATATATATATATATATACACACACTGTATTTCCTGAATATCCTCAAAATCAAAGGTACAGAAAAGCTTGGTTCCACCACCTCGGAAAAAAACTAGAGGAAAAGATGGATGTTATGTCTAGCAAATGCCGCAGCGTTTCTGTATATATGTGTATATATACAGTATTAACTACTATCTGTTGTATAACAGACTTGTCATAAACTGAAAACAGCTCTCATTTCAACTAAATAAGCTCCAGATATTTCTGTCAGGACTCACAAAACAGATAAAGATGCAGACAAAAGTAATTTCAAAATTTGTAAAAATGTGTTGTAAGACATGTACAGTAGCACATGCAACTGCAGGGCAGCAGAGCATCACAGTCAGTGTGCTAGTTACCCACTAACACTTGAACATATGGCATAACATAATTAATTTGTGTGTCCTGTCAAAACAGGTGGTGCTGAGAGCATGGTGATGTAGTGATTACTTAAAGGTTGCTCAATACAGCTAAATAATGGTTTCCTCCATTCTAGACTATCTCTCTCTTTCTCTCTCTCTCTCTCTCTCTCTCTCTCTCTCTCTCTCTCTCTCTCTCTCTATCTCTCTCTCTCTCTCTTCCCCTCTCTGTTTTTTCAGTCACTCACTGAATCCAAATGAGAGACTGCAAAGCCACTGATAGACAGGCCTTAAGTCTTTTTTACTAATTGCTGTGGAAGCGTTCAAGCAACAAACACGGTGATCGATGCAGAACTTGCTTATTGTTTTTTGGCCATATATTTGGTATTACACTGTACAGCTTCTAAAATGTATGCTGGAATGATAAAATACTTTTTGATTGCCTCTATAGCCTATACTTTTACATATTTCTGTACCATGGTTGAATATCATTGCTGGCCTACTGTACATTATTCGAGCAACGTTTTAATATAGTAATTGTTTTATAAATTTATATAACAAGTTTGTTTTTGTTTTGTTTTTCATCGCCAATGAGAAAGAAAGAAAATGTCATGTCTGTAGGCTATTCTAATGTGCTGAAATCTGGACATTTGAATTCAGACATAGATCTGGACTTATATGACAATGTACAATATGTCAATGTGTCACAAGTTGAAAGAAAAATCACGATGCAGATGCATTACCGCCAACAGTATTTTCATTGCCATTGTCATTGTCAATGTCTGAAAAGCAGAAATGCTCTCTTTGTTGACGGGGGGATATTGACTTGTGAGATGATTCTGTGTTTACTGAAATCACAGCATTCTTCCTTAATCTCAAGTAAAAGATGTTTATAATTAAAACACAACAATAAAGTGATATTTGCCTCTGTCTGAACTTTACTCTACAGTACAATATGGGAAAACTGCCAAAATCAGACTAGTTAAAATCCCTCTGCAAAGCAGTGGTGAATAGGGAAAAGCTACAGGTAGTGTGCTTCTGGCCATCTGGCACTTAAAACACTAGACACAGCTCTCAGAGAGCAAGAAGACACTTCTTAGCCATTGTCAGACTGGAGACACGCTTATTCCTTGCAGTGGTTGATATCACTCATGTCTGTCCATTAAATATGAAGCTGATGGTAAATAATGGCTATACAGTAGCTAGCAGCCTGTTGGCACAAAAACTGGAAACAATTGGAAACAGCTAGTCTGGCTCTTGTCCACCGTTAACACATTCTGCCTACAAGCACCTCTAGTGCAAACTAATTAACATGTTATATCTTTTTTTATCCATATAAAAATAATTATTTGCCTTTTCACGGTGGGCTATGTGCTGAGCTATTTATTTTCTAAATTAGAGAGCTCTAGAAGGGAAGGTAGTTACCGTTATTTTTGTGCTAAGCTACTGGGCTGCTAGCTGCGGCTTAATATTTTCTGTACAAATGAATGGTATCTTGCTATGTAACCCTCTGCAATTAAGTTAATAAACGTAGTTCCCAAACCTCTGCCACAAAATGTCCATTCAAATGAGTTCCTTCGTTCAAAAATGTATCAAGCCTTTCGAGTTTTGAGGTAGTACCAGTCCTCATAAATTTACATTTCGAAAAATAAAATATACATTATAATTCACAGATTTAGCATTCTACTTATATGTAGGCTATGTAAGCTCAATACAATGTTACAGAATGTCACTGAGTCATATAGTGTTTTTTACTAGGGGAAAGATAAAGTTATATTTAAATATAAAGTTATATTTTACCTCAGGATATATTCATCCTCTCTTGACAGTGAAGTCATAACAAATGTGGAATGGATTTATATGTGTGTTGGCTCCATGTGTTTTCTTGCCGCTGGGTTCCCAGTCTCTTCTTTAAGTGTCTTTTGAGGAAGAGACAGACAGGCAGAAGGTTAAACATATGCCAGATGTTTTAAAGTGTCTCTTGAGTGTCTTTGTGAGTGTGCATTTTTCAAATGAAAGCCCAATTCTAAAAACTTGCAATGCAAGCAAGCATGTCCAAACTGAACAGAATATCAATAACCCACCTCTTAAAGAAGTAATGGCCACCTCTGCTTGCTCTGAAGGTGACTTTGTTTTAGTAATGGCTGTCACAAGGACCTATGTTGAAACTTGAATTGATTTGCAGTTATATTTTCTCCCTCTTGCGCTAAAAACCCATGCATCAGTTATTGCTGTATATGCTGATGCCAAGGTCATTTCGAACGTAAGAATGATAGAGTCTGACATTAGCCCCATTGCCTCTGAATGGGCAGATGCTTTGCTTCAGAAAGTAGGTTGCCAAGTGTCTGCTTTGATAACCCATTGGGGCAGGCTGAGAGGAGTTGGCAGGCTTGTGGTGGGAAACTCCCTGTGCGTTTACGCAATGTGAATAGACTGTGCTGCATTACCATTTAGAGCACAATGAACACACAACACACACACACACACACAAACACACAACTCAGCTCCTTGAACATTTAACCTTAATACTTAGATTTGGAGAATGCAGTACGCATGTGAATATGTTTTTGGGGATTTTTTAAGCAACTTTTCAATTGAATTATTCTTAGTCAAATCATTAGCACTTTAAACACACTTAGGCCAGTACACTGGAAACAACTGGGTTAAACCATTATGCCAGCCTATAATACGGCGCCTTTTTAGCAATCAACTCAAAAGCTTTGAAAAAGGAAAGAAAAAAATCAAGCAATGAAAATAATACAGATTTGGCCAGGATTATGGCTGACTGTGATTTTTCATTACCTTTTGTTCATTATGGCCCACTTGGTAATCCACAGTAGTTTTATTCCATCTGCTACTTCCAATAAAGGCTGAAAGGATTATTGCCTTTCTTCACTTCCTTAAATATATTATCACCTTTGGAGTTTCACAGTCGAGATGGTAGTCCGCTCATATCCTCAGTCTTTCAACTAAAAGTAGAGTAAGAGGATGAGTTTTTTTTTGCTGCTTATCTTTGACCAAATTACAGTTCATTTTCTTGTTTCTTTCACAGCACATATACATTTAGAAGTTTAGTCTTTTCTTTATTGCTTTAGCAGTTTCTTTTAGTCTCCCTCACTCTTTTTTTTTCTCTTTTATTGTTCTACCCACTGTGATCTCTTACACAACCATGGCCACTTTCCCAACACTTTAACTTTTTTTCTGTCAATCATATTAAAACGCCTCCTCTGCCTCAGCTCTGTACTCCTGTGTATGCTGACCTCCTTTGTTTCACTGGTGGCAGTAGGTAGCAGTAGTGAGTGCAGACACAAGGCCACTGAGATAATGAGAGCTGACTGTTAGAGGGCAGGCCTGGCCTCTATGATGCCAGTCTGTATTGCTGCACTCTGTTATCAACTGCTGTTCATCCCAACATTCAAATCCACAAGTTATAATGGTGTTAAAACATAAAAGCGTAACTAACGACTTTCAGTAGCAAGTAATCTAATTGATTACTCTTCCCATCATTACCGTTACCTTTACTGACACAACTGCATAAATGATGATGTTTGGGCGAGGTAGAGGGCGGCATGGTGGTTAGCACTGTTGCTTGACAGCGAGAGGGTTCCTGGTTCGAAGCCGGATTGGTGCCCTTCTGTGTGGAGTTTGCATGTTCTCCCCATGTCTGCGTGGGTTTTCTCCAGGTTCTCCAGCTTTCTCCCACAATACAAAGATGTGTTAGGTTAATTGATTACTCTAAAATTGCCCGTAGTTTTGAATGTGAATAGTTGTCTGACTCTGTTTGTCTCTATGTGCCCTGCGATAGACTGGCGTCCTGTCCTGTCCGCTTGGATCTACTCCAGCCCCCCACGACCCCGTAAGGGACAAGCGGTTGCACATTGGGTTTCAGTGGTTCTTGCTCAAGGACACTTTGACATGTGGACCGGGGGAAGGTGGGAATTGAACCGCCAATCTCTCAAATGTAGGGCGACCCATTCTACCACTGAGCCACAGTTGCCCAGTCAATACCTACTCTGTAAAGTGTCCTGAGATAACTTTCGCACTATAACTAAAATTGAATTGAATTGTTATTTTCATTGATGCACTATATAAACATAGTAGTTATAATATCTTCAATAATACACACGATACAGATGTATAGTACAATACAGATTTGATTGGAGACTAGTCTCACTTGGTCCCACAGAAATAGTTTTGATTTGTGTGCACTGTTTCTGTTAATAATTTATCGTATTAAGTGTCCATTTTATTATAATATTCAGATTTATCATAAATAATTCAACATGCACATGTATTTTAACTTTGGTTAAAGAGGGGTGGAGGTGAAGTCCAAATTCTTTGACACATTTGAGCAATTAAAAATTTACTTGAAAGTAACACAATAGTTCCATTCCATTGTGTCTAGTTCTTTTTATATATGAATATATACATGCATTTGTTTCGACCAAGCCAAACCCTATTTTCAATATCACTGTGCTATGACAAATGTTTAGTTTTAGTTTTTTACACAATAAATTATTATTATTTTGATTATGTGAAAGCAAGTATGGTATGTTGGGTGGTAAGGAATGGAGAATCCAACCCTGTCTTCTAGAAATGACATATAACAGCACAGTATGTTTTGAAAGAAAGATACTGCTCATATTACATAAATTGTGAAACATTCTCACTGAATGTATCTGCAAAAACATTCACTGACCTACAGTATGCTATCATTTCAAGGCAAAGTCTTAATAAATAAACAAATACGTTTGTCCCTCTATTCCGACTACCTCCATACAACATCTTATCACTTTGTAGAATGGAGAAAAACAACAACATTCCACTTTCAAATAAAGTCAAAGTGGCAAAAATACATACACATTTTTAGTACATTAACACAACTGATATCACATGTTAAGGGACATTTAAATGTTATGTGGCCTCACTCAATTATTCTCATGCAATCCGTCGTTCTCTACCTTTTGCTCTCTCACGCACACACAACCATTAAAGTACATATAGGCCTACTGTTTCCTTTCAACATCATTTCAACCTTGTAAACGCAGTATTTCTGGGCAGATGTGTACAGTATGTTCTGTTGGGTCCTGCAGGCTGTGACATTGAGATACAGATCTTTTGTTGTCATCAAATTAATTAGCTGGGCAGCATGCCTGCTTCACTCACCTTCACCCTGACTGTGTGTGTGTGTGTGTGTGTGGGTGGGTGGGTGTGCGTGTGTGTGTGTGTGCGTGTGTCTACATGTGAGCGAAACCTTATTTTTTAAACGTTGAGGTGCTCATCTAGGTGTTTCTTTTTGGGCAGTTTACAAGCCTTTTTTATCATATAGGACCAACAGGAATTGGGGTGAGAGAGGGGTACATGCAGCAAAGAGCCGCAGGTCAGAGTCGAACCGTGGCCACTGCCTGAGTTTTTTTCTCACACAGTATTTGTGCACACCTTTTCTCCTTAGAGTTCAGCTTTCATGGGCTGGCAGCATTTACTGCTACACTGACATTCGGCCAGTCACCACATTTTGTCTTGATGGCCATTCCAGATTTGTAACCATTAAAGAGATCTGACTTTAACCTTGCAACAAACACACTACTCACTTGTGAGTGTTCTTCATTTTCTTCCTAATTTCCCCTTGAATTAGTGCTATGCTGACTATACACTAGCAATATCCTCAGAACTTTTAAAAAAAAGATTTTCTGAGTTAACATAATGTGAGGTGTGTGCATAATTTACCTTCACAGCGACTTGCTGTAAATTAAATTAAAATTAAAACATTAAATTCTTTTTTTTTTTTAAATAGGAAAACACAGTCTTTATCATGTTCAAATGTAAATTAACTTAGATTTCTGATCAAATCTAAAATATTGTCACTGAGTTATATGAAACTGACTCTTTTGAGAAAGTAACAGGTGAAATATTTTCTATAAAGGTTGTCTTGTAAATGCCAGGTCACTGATAAAAATGAGTTTGCAAAGAACATTATTTTTCTTTTCAGAGAATCTGAAGTGTTAACACATTTCACACATTCCTTCTTCCTTCCAGATCTCTGACTTTTCCAGGAACTGACTAGACTGTAAAAAAAAAAATGCAAGTGAGGTGAGCATGTTATACACTTACTGTATTGAAGGTTGCTTTGGATTAAAGCATCAGCTAAAATAATGTATTGTACTGGTTTCTCCAGCAGGAAAAATTGTTGGAGCTTAGACGTACTACAATTACTGACAATTTTATGGTGATTTCTTCTTTTTATAGGCCTATCTGGTACTCATACAGTCTCATTCAAACTCGTTTTCGAAACTGGAACTTAGTGCTGCTTGGGCAAAGTTGGATGGAAGTTGTGGCTGAGATGACAGAGTTGCAGAAGTTACAGATGGCAGCGACTAGCATCATGGCTTTGTGTGTCCACCCGGATATGCGACAGTGATGTTTCCATCACTGCAGATGGGAGCTTGAGCCGATAAATAGTGGGGAGTCATCGGGTGTGGTGATTGTAACCTGTCCCACTAAAGCAAACTACCAGATGTTTGTGGGTTTGCTGCACTGGTTTTGAGTGTTATCATTCCATTGAATGGGCGTTATCAGGTTTAGCAGGTGTTTACGATGTTTACCTTTTTTTGTGTTATGCATACATTTGAATAGCACAAAAGTACAGCTGAAGCTATTGGGAATTAGAATGGTTTTGCAATCTTTGGTCATAAATAAAATTACTGGACAAATATCAATGTTCACCTCATGATTACCCTAGATTCAAAGTATGCAGGTCACTTAAGTGATTACAATTAATCCTAATGGGAATATGAATGTCTAAAGGAATGACCTTCCATTCCATCAAATTTTTGTTGAGATATTCTATTCAAAATCACAAATATCGACCTCATGATGGTTCTACAGAAAAAGTTAAGGGATAACTGAACTCAAAATGATCCCTCAGGAGATGAATCTATCTGATAGTTAGATGTTTCATTCTGGACCAAAATGGAGGAACTGACCAACCACCTGGCCACGGATTTTGGAGCAATGTCGCTAGCATGGCTAAATACTCAACAAACTCTTCTTTTCCAAAATATTGCACATTTTTATAGGAAAGGTCATGTGCTTTAGATATGGACAGAACATAAGCTTACCTTCACCTTCCAACTGGCCTGCCGTGCCCTGTCCATATCCAGTTAAATCCTTTGTGTGGCTCAATTTGTGTTGACCCTCCAGTGGCAGTCTATAGTAGTGACCAATATTAATCAAAGGCTATGACAGAGGAGAATGAAAACAACGACATGGATGAGGTGGAGGTTGTCTTTTATTTGCTGTGAAGACCTGAGCACTCTCAATAAGTTTCAGGTAAGACCAACATTATTAGAAAGGCTTAAAAATGGAGGCAGGCCAGTGCCACTTGGATTTACAAGGGACAATGCCAATCATACTGGATTTCATCATTCTTGTGTGTGAATGTGCAAGGTTGTTAAGTGCGTGAGAGAGATAGCTGGGAGGGTTTTTCCCCTGTGTGCTTGTGTGTTATGTGCCTGTGTCTTTATAATCATGTTGAGCAATGCACCAATCCCTCCAGGACCAACATTTAAATCTTTGGTCTGATCATCCATCTGTCTCCTGCTCTGGGCTGACTGAGTGCAGTGTTGGCTCATAATTCATGTTGGGTAATGTAATACACAAACCAGTCAAATTATACTAGATTTACACCTGCTTACCAGGGCTATGATGTTACAGCAAAGCACTATGAGGAATGCCAAAACAGCTGAGCAGTTAGACAAATAACTCCTGGTGTCCTGATAAAATGGCCATTATTATAGCCTTTGATTGAAAACACATATTAAACATGCCGTGAAGTGTACGTGCCACGTATTAGGCACATACACACTTAATTCAGCATTGATGCTGCCCGACAGAAGGTTCTCATTCACTGTTTGTACATATAACTAACAAAAAGTAACGCACAATAATTTGTGTATATTCCACTTCTATATTTCATATGTATTCCATTTAATACTTCCTGTGTATTCCACATATTAAAAGCAAGGGACATACTGTAGTATAAGGCTAATTTCCACATAGGGATGTAGGTTAGGGTGGTGGAAGGTGAAAGTTTTGCCTAAGCCTAACCAACACCAAACATAATCACCATGGTCCAGTTTCTGGTCCATTGCCGTTCCTAGGTCCACTTCCGGTTGCCATTTCATAAGCTATCATACAAATTTTTGAGCATAACTTTTCGTAATAATTATATGAACATGTTGATAAGAATGCGTTGCAAGATAAAACACGCACTCGCCAACTTGATCTAAATTGAATGCATTGTTGGGATCCTGGGGTTTTCAAAATTGAAGTGATACCACACATATAAACACAAAACTGCTTTGCTTGCTCAATCTTACAGTAACTAAGATGTCTGCTGAATTTTTTTTATTATGGACAGATTTAGCTACTATATAATCCAGATGGAGAGTAACACTGAGGCAACCAGGTGGGTTTAAATTTAATTAACTTATTTAATATATTACTCAAATACTGTATAAAATGTACCAAAGCCAACAATTAAAAAAAAAAATACCACCACTGGCCTTGTTGTTGAGTTAGAGTATGTCTTGTGTAGACTGGTGTGGTGGAGTACTGACATGACAACTTCCAGGTTGCACCCTAGACTCTGGTGGTGGCTTGCATACTGCTCTCCTTTCTACTCTCTGGGTGATGTTCTCACCCTCCAACCTGCTCCTGCTAAAAAAAAAAATTAAAAAATGAAGAAAAACAACTTTAAAATCTTAATACATATAACCATGCAATATTCAAATTACAGCATACCAAAGTTATGTTACTGTGTTTTCCACTGTTCATGAATAGAAATGTTTCAAAAACATCTGACCTGACTTTTTCACAAATGTATATTTGGATGCTGTAAAAAATGTAAATAAAAACAGAATGTAATGATTGGCAAAACATTGAAAACCCATATTTAATCTAAATTAATCTAATTAATTAATTAATCTAATCTAATAAAAAAAAAGCCCAAAGACAACATACACATTGCAATCAATTAGATTAACTGGCAACAGGTTAGTGATATGATTGGGTATAAACAAGTCTTTCTGAAATAAAGATGGGGAGGGGTTAACCATCATAAAAGAGTTTGCTGCAATATTGCAACAATTAAAAAAGTATGTTTCTCAATGTAAAATTGCAAAGAATTTTGGAGATTTCATCATCAACAGGACATAACTTAATTAAAAGAGAATCTGAAGAAAAAAAAATTGAAACCAATATTGGATAGCCCCCCGACAGCACTACCTTAAAAACATATACAATTCTGTAGTGGACATCACTGCATGGGCTCAGGAACACTTAAAAAAACAAAGATTTTCTGTGAGCACAGTTCATCAATGCATCCACAATTACAAGTTGAAACTCTACCATGCAAAAAGAAAACTGCATATAAAACCAGAATCAGAAATGCCACGGCCTTCTCAGTGCCCAAGCTCATGTAAGATCGCTTGAGCTGAAGTGTCCTATGGTCTGATGAGTCAAAATTTGAAATTCTTTTTGAAAATCATGGATGCAGCGTCCTCCTGGTTAAAGAGGAAAGAGACCATCTAGCTCTTTAACAGTGTACAGTTCAAAAGCCTCTGTGATGGATGATGATGGGGGTGTGTTAGTTCACATAACATGGGTAACCTGCACATTTGTGAAGGGACCAATAATGTTACTGGCATCTAATTCTAAAGGATATTCTTTTCAAACCAATAAAAGGGTTATCTTTGTGCTAATTCCAATGACATGGGGTTTCAATGATTTGCAAATCAGTGCATTCTCCTTTGATTAATATTTTATACATCACAGATTTTTTTGGGAATGGGGTTTTATTGTATTTTCATGAGAATTGTTGGATTATTATCTGCTTTATAAATTAACACTAATCATCCATATCAATACTGTAGCCTATTGGTTTTTGATTAAGCTCTGGAAGTTACAATGTTTCCATGTAAATGGTGGAATAATAATTTTGTTTGTATTTTTTATTCATAAGCATGGTGTGTTTCCATGCTGATTTGAGCACATTCTAAACTTCTCATAGACCAATACGATTCCCTGGTCGGATCTACTTCATATTGTAAAAGTGAAAATTCCATGTATTTTTTTATTATTAAGCAAGTCAAGGTGCTATATAAATACTCTGAAAGTATCAAAATGCTCAATCCACAGAGAAATGCAAACAGCCTGTATTCAAAAACTGTGCATTTAAACGAGCCGTCAGGACTTCTGTACAGTTGTGATGTTATTGTTGTGCCATTCCAATCATTCCAAGGCTGCAATGACGGTGCAGAGATACCGAGACTGCAGGTGTGGAAGCTGACCAATCATAGCGAGCTGGGCTCTTTGTCGGAAGGTGGCTTAAAAAGACAGGCACTAAAATCAAGCATTTCAGACAGAGGGTGAATACAGATAGACAGAAAGTATTAGAAAAAACGATTTTTTTATAAAGATTAAATCATGTAAAATGTTGTAATTTAAACCCAATATAATGTAACCCTTACCATAAGCTTAATATGGGAACTTTAAGTATGGCATATTGCACATCAACATGTCATTGCGAAGGAATGGAACCATTTTCTCATTCACTGCCCCACTTAAATTTACAACGATGATCAACAATTCAAACCAGCAATGTTATTATTCATGGTTATGTATGCCACACAGTGCAAACATGACTTTTCTTTGTTCCCTTTGTCTGATTTGACAACTACATCTGCCGCCATATCCTGCTTGTTATCTTGTGTAACCCCTTCCTATTTTTGCCCATTTGTTTGCTTGTCTTTTTCCTCCATCATTTGTGTTTCCTCTCTCACTCTTGCTCTGTTATTTCCTCCTCATCTTTTGCCACAACATTTCTGCCAAGGGAATCTGGCATGGATGCTAATTTCTGATTCGGCCTGGAACAACAGAATATCAAAGAGCTGTTGTCGCCAGGATGTCAGCACTACAGGGGAACCATCTCACAGGGAGACACCAGTGTTATGATTGATATGAAACTGATACAGATTCCTGAAGGAGCAGTAATTGACATCCTGCAAAGCTCCTTTTTCAAGGTGTGTGTGATTATGGAAGAGCAGCAGTAGGCGATGTACCTGCCCCTGTGACTGAAGAAATGACTATTAGTGAGACCTTGCATGCTGACCAGGAGTGTTGCAAAGCTATTATACAGTATGTTACTCATTTGCACATAGAAAAACATGCATACAAATCTGCACCGACTGGATCCCTCTGATCTGTGAATAAAGTGCTATCCCCTCCCACGGGCCAGACGGTAAACAAAAATCACAAAATGCTACACTGTCACAAACAGATAACATGTTTGAGAGACCAAACAAGCATCTAGAAATTATTCATGTGCTCTGTTTTAGATCAAGGAGGTTTCTTCTTTTGTAATCAGGCATTGTTGAAGTGACTTTTAAGCAGGGATGGATGCAAGAGAGGGCAAGGGTAGACATAATAAAAGACTGGGCAGAGATTTGAGGAAGGAAGAAAGATATGACAGTTCAGTGAAAGTGTGTAGGGTGATGATGAATGTAATCTGCATTTATGGTATCAGACGTGATATCATTCCTGATGTGAATTTACCGGATTTATATTTAATGTTATTTGCAAGAGTCCACTGTGCCTGACATACACAACCCCTCAAAGTCTCAAACAAAGTGTCAATCACTGCTCTGGACTCCAATCAAACTGTGACTAGGTTACTGGTCATATATCAATCAATACACTGTTACTGTATTGGCTATACAGTGCTTTCTCTTTTTAACATTACATAGTACACTGGAATACAGGCATGAAAACAGGTCAGGGGTTAAAAATGGTATGTGTGTGTGTACAGGGGGGGAGGGGCCATGCTCCCCCTACAAGCATCAAAATGATGCATTTTGAGAGACAAATTAATAAGTATGAATATATAGTGGAGCGGTTGACGAAAATAATCCAAAATGAGTGGCCAGAAAAATATAGGCATCACATTAATGGGTATTGTAAAACACTACAGCGACATAGGATTGAATATATTGTCTCTATTGAGCTGCGGTGTCGTGGTGATTTTGTCCGTTACAGAAGTATATCGTAAACTCAACCGGAAGTCAGCACATGTTTTGTCGGCACATGTTTTGTCGGCACATGTTTTGTCTGCACATGTTTTGTACTTGTTGCGTAATGGCATGGCAGCCATTTTGTGCTTCTCGTCATGAAAGAGGAAGACGCTCTAACTTCAACATACACTATTCAAACAGCACCAAATTTCCCAGACATGATGAGAGTCCAGGCCTGATGACAACCACGTGCCAATATTTACCAATAGCCACATTGTCACCTACTGGCAACAAGTAGTCAGCCCGATAGGACAAAATTCATCCGATTTACATTAAATTTTCAATGTGCATTCTACCCTTAATGGATTGGATTTGATTTGACTTTCTCAGTACTCATGGTGCTTTACATAGTCCAGGCTCCATTCATGCAGAGCAACACAAAGCGTGGTTAGTACGCGCTCTCTAGCGCCACACTGCAGTTTAAATTCTGTGTAGGATATTGTCATTATTTAAAAATCAATATATGTATCCTATTATGACGTATCGTGAGGTTGTGGGCAATACCTGGTCTTAGTTTACACTCTTATGTTTAGAAATCATGAATATGTAAATCAGCCAGGCATTTTGCCCCAAACATCAGTGAATTTATCAGGTAGCTTGCTTAATTTGACATATTTTTAATAGTAACAAAAACATTAGTCCAGCTCTTCTGGTTTGAAGAAATTTTTTCAAGGGACTCCCTAATTGGCTTTTTAAATAATAGAATAATGAAACCGCTTACAATAAATAATGACTTAGTCATATCAATGTAGAAGGCATTATTTAATCTGTTCTTTTAATCAACATTAGTAATTTATATAAGAGATGCATAGTATAATTTGCATAAAATGGAATAATGAACACACATTTGTAACCACGGAAACATTTGCATTTATTTTTTTGCAAATAATAAAACCAAGTGGCATTTCAGAATCAGAACAAACAACTGTCTTTCACAATGATGTCACTTTCAGATAAGTAGAGGAAGGAAGTACCACAAGGCACACCGTGTCTCTGCAAAAGTTGTTTAATTCTATCACCTTCTATCAGCATACTTTCAAACATACTGTATATGAAATGTTAGGTTAGTTAATAATAATACAACTGTTATGCTATGACAACAGGCAACCAAGCACTGCTGTCAACTAGTCATTATAAAATGTAATCATAATCTAAAACAATAAACTTTGAACGATTAAGGAATTACAGTGTAGTGCAGCTCATAAACTGTTTCTGGCAGCTGTGCATACGGTTTGTCCAAGTGGCTTTGCTGTACCACAGCAGAAGCTGTCCACTGCTGTGATACCATGTTTTCAGTGTTTACCGTACCGTTTTTTTACTTCCTACATCAGTGTGAAAACTGCAAAGGTATTGAGCTGTATGTGACGGAATACAATATTAGTGTTACATAAGCATTATCAGTATTGTTTGGGGGGGTGTTGATACTAGTGTAGTATCAATCCAAACCAATTTGCTAAACTTTTGCTAAAATAACAGTACTTGTCTCCATATATCTATTTTATTAAATAGGAATCAGATCTAACAGGATGTGAGTGTTTCTGTGACTTCCTGTACAGACTAAAGGCTGCTGGAAATGGCTGTTTCCCTGAGCATTACAGTAAGTGCCTTCCATCAGCAGTACATAGTTCTGTGTCCGCACTTTCTTTGATGCTTTCTTTGTGGTCTTTTTAAAGACATACACTGTAACAAATTGCTGTAAGAAAACAGCCACATTGCGACAGTAACATACTGTTTCCCATTAAAAAGGTATTATGCTGTTGAAAACAATGCATTCTGGGCAATATTGGTAGGTAGCTTGCCGTTTCCCATAAAATACTGTAATAAACCGTAAATAGCATTGCATTCTTGGAGTGATGTTAGAATCAACAGCAGAGAGGCCGCGCAAATACGGAACACTATTGTATTTCTAGTGGAGACATGCTACAACACATGGGAACAGTTGGAGTCATCAAGCCAACTCTGGTCTTTCCTTTCTTGGAACATTTATTTTAATCCTGCATTTCATGAGCAAATCACAGGGTAAGTTAACCTATATTTTATTTGTTTGATGATGTTTGCTTGCTATCATACTATGATTTTATTTTAGTTAAACTGTGATAAATCAGCAAATGGTCATCTTAACTTGCCATGCGGTAACTGGACAGCTACAGCAGGAACATTTAGCATGCTATTTTATAGTTCTTTTAGTCAGGCAGGCAGATATCTACATTATTCATTTTGGTTCATATTTGTTCGGTGAGACCGATGAGAAGCTGTATACAACCTGTTTGATTTCATGTGCTGATGTTAGCCTACAGAGGGAGTTAGCCAACCTTAACGACATAGTGAGGCTGCTTGAACTACTTAGCTGTTTCTTTTAATGTTCGCAGTGAATATTGCATTACCAAGAATCACACTTAAACATGAGCTTAACCTGTTTTTGGTGTGTGTGTATTGGCATTTTTTTCTTATCACTGTTGGATTTACTGTCAGAGTCTACCAGACTACCAGAGATGTGCTCATCCTTCTTGCAGACATAAGTGTCTCTTCTTTCTTAATTTTTTATTGATTTATTGAATACGAATAAAAATAATAATCGAAATAAAGCTAGTAATACAAATTAATTCAATTTAAAAGTATCCTTTCTCAGACTCGTGGACACTGTACATATAAAAAAGTTAAAATACAAAGATAAATAGGTCAGTAAAAATAAGACCAGAAGTTGAAAAAAAGAGTGACAAAAACTCCATTACAGTAGTTCTTACGAAACTGTTCTCACTACAAATAAATTGTCTGTGCCCTACAGTTGTCTGCCACATTTGATGACGTCGAGAAGACCCTCACCTTACCCGCAACTCCTTGTCTAATCCTCCTCTGTATGTGTTCAGTAAATGGACATACTGTCTATTTCATATCATATGAGCTTTAAGTTGAGTTCTCTGTATCGCAACAAAGCATGAATGTTCTTCCAAGTAGAGATATTTATCCAGGATTTTCAATCAATACTGATATTACTCTTATTTCACGTTTCAGGTGGAACAGAGCCTGTGAATATTGGACGCTGGATGATCAGCCTTGAAGGTCATGCCCTGTGTTAGGGCATCCAGCCCACCTTTGTGACAGGTCTTGCTGCTCCGTTTTCCCTGTACTATATCTTCTAACATTATTGCTATCCCTCTAATCTCAGACTGCTGTGTTTTCAGGCGCTTCATCTGGATCAACCCAAAGAGTCCAAGTCCAGTCGGGGAAAGATTATCTCCAAGAAAACAGGAAAAGTTGTCCAGAAGAAGTTGATCACAGTCAAACCCCATGTGTCCACACTTCTGAAGAATCTGATGGACTTCCAGTGGAATTTTGTATAGGTCGGTGAGTGAGTCATCATCGCAGTCACTGTTTTTACCCATTTTTTGTTTACAGTTATGTATGTGTTCTCGTTCCACTGACTAAATATGTTATATTGCACTTAAAAAACTTAGATATTTATATCGTTGAACGCTGCAGAAAAACGTGTGTGTAGCTACAGTAAACAAGCAGGGATTATTTTTATTGTTATTTATTATTTATTTTTATTCTATATTTTATTATTATGTTTTAGCACAACTCAGAGTTTCAATGCAAGCACTTTAAATAACTTAACTGAACATCTGTTCATGAACATCTGTTCAGATGCGTACATTAACTGATGAAGCCTCTAAGATGAGAGGTGAAACGTCTTCCTAGACAAATAACCAGTCCAGTTGCTTTTGACTGAAATTGCTTTGAGGATAACGATGACCTGGACGAATGAGAACATTCACAGGCTTACTCTGAGAATGCTGTTTACATGCATGAATAATTGGGGAACTTAAGGAGTTCTCTAGGTCTGCTAAGCGGGGTACGAGACTCCCGATTTTACCCCGGGTATGGTGTTTACATGTTGTTTAACAAACCGGGTGATGCCCTTAACCTGATTATTGGATTTTTAAACTGCTTATAAACGCAGTGACTGAGGGTGGTTTATCGGATCTACAACCCTATTGACAGAGAGAAAGTTGATATTGGACGACTCTGCAAAACCAAAAATCTTCACGTAATTTTAACCATCCTCTGGTTGTCATGCCAAAAGACATGCACATGTTTTAATTGTAATTGATGACTCTAAAATTGCCCGTAGGTGTGAATGGTTGTCTGTCTCTGTGCGTCTCTATGTGCCCTGCGATAGACTGGCGTCCTGTCCAGGGTGAACCCTGCCTCACGCCCGATGTCAGCTGGGATCGGCTCCAGCCCCCCGCAACCCCGACAGGGACAAGCAGTTGAAGATGAATGATGAATGAATGGTTGCCATGCCCGGATATTGTAGATATACATATATCTTCTAAACATTGTCATTGCACATTATAAAAAACATTTAAGTTAGAATGTAAATGTGTACAAAGGCTAAAACTTGAAAACGAATGTGAAGTATGCCTGGTATTTATCTCTCCAGCTGCTTCATGTACATTTGCATGTCAACGAGGTGCTGGCCCTGTTAACGAGGTTATGTAAATTATGCCTGTACACATTCTTCAAAATGACTGTCTAAACAAATCCTGCCCTTTGCTTTCAAATTGTGTTTTGGGGTGGATTTTTTTAATGTGGGACAATTCCTGAAGCCTTTTTATTGGAATCCTGTTATAGAGTGTACCTTAAAGTCCCCCTCCAGGCATGTTTTCAAGAATGTAAAACATTCTGCTATGATTATTATTACATTTTTAAAAAATGGAAGCACATCTACTTTTTCTCACTTGAGTAAATCTGGATCTGGCCTGACATCACAGCAGTTCTCATCAAGAGGGTTAGAAACATCTGAGGAATTCAGCCTTATATGATTGAGCCCCATGCCAGGTTTAGACAAATCCTCAGCTGCTCGCGATCTGCTTTCCTGTCTTTACTAGGTGTCAGTGGGACCCGGACTTAGATGATCAGTCGGTCAAAATTGGCAACTAGCAGATGTATCAGAATGGAAAGTGTAGCATGAAGGTTTTCTTATCTGTTTTGTTTTTTTGTATATTAGACTGATTGTGTATCTGTGAAATACCAAATCTAGCTTGACCAGAGCTAATTCGGATCTTATATTTTAGGGAAGTGCACAGAAATCTTCTCTTTCAGGAGAGGAATGTGAAAACACCACTCTAGTGACAAACTACCCAGATACAACATACTGACAGATAGGTCAGACATTTTAGGTTAAATAGGGAATTTGGTTTGGATTAATTATTTCCTGTATATGTGATAGTCTCTTAATTATAATAATTAACTTACATTAAATAATGTAATAATTAATACAGATGATTATTTCTGGACTTTGTTAATGCGTCAGTGTTTTAAAGTATTTTAGTTGGCAATGCAGGGTGGTCTTGTAGTTTTTACACATATAACAACGAAAAGTAATGCACAGTAATTTGTGTGTTTCACATATGTATTGCTTGTATATTAAATTGAAAGCATGTCACGTAGTGTAACGCAGCGAGTCGCCGCATGTGGAAAAAGGTTGGGTGGTGGATTTGTCCTAAAACACTGGACTTTCACCCGGGGAAGCGAGGGTCGGTTACCTGGTGGTGGCCATTCATGTCCCGGTGCCGTTCATGTCATGGGCGTAAAACTAATCCACAGCCTTTTTTCTAATCCTAACTAAGTTGTTCTCATGCCTAACCCAATCTTTTGTTGGCTAAAAAAACATTGGTCCATTAGTTGTCAAAAACCACTTCTGGGTTGGTGGCTTTTAGTGGTTGACTTCTTATTTTTGGCTGTCAGCGTCTTTTTTTGTGCAGCTTGTATGAAATTGTGTGCATAACTTTTCGTACGACGTCCTATGAACCTGTTCATGAGAATACGCTGGGCAATGAGGCATAAAAGCACTATCATCGTGCGTCCATGTCAAACAGTCCTGTATTTTTTAAATTATATTTAAAAACGAGATTACGAGTTGGGCAATTTTTCAAGTGACACTGGAATTCATTAACAGCTCACAAAATGTGACAAGGGTTAAATCTATGGAGTTATTCTTGTTAACTAGATGTTTCCATATGATTCAAAAGAAAATGCTGAGAATCCATGGAGGCTGCTGCCCATCAGCGTTGCTAGGATGTCATACTGTGAATCTCTGTCTTTACCTTGGATTTACTTTTTCTTCTTACAACCAGGCTTGTTTTGACAGCACTTGACACTCTTGTAGCTGCCCTGAAGTACCTGAAGAAAACATTTCTCTTTCCTGAAGGAGGACATAACGCTATCAAATAGGGAATGTAACGACTTAAAGACAGAAAACAGGGCAGAGAGCAATGGGTGCACCATTAAGAAATAGCCCCTAAACTACATCTGACAATGGCCAAGATTGCACTTGAACCCAATTCATTGAGGAAAAGTGGCCATTTGAGGAGGTGTGTTTGGGAATTGGTGTTCCTGGAATGAGATAAAGGAATGCAGAGAGTGCTAGTTGTTTTCTGTATCCATAAATCACTGCTATTCACTGCTACACACTAATGCTGTAGTTTGGAAAAGCATAGCACACTGAGACTCAAATTCACATATTTGCACCTACACAAATAGTAACAGCGGTATGTAGACTTGCATGCACATGTATGTAAATAGGAGAAAGGTGTAGAAGTGATGTGTGAAGTGAGGGCAGATAGCAGTGTTTAGTGCCATAGTTATTATGTCTACTTCCTGCAGCCTGCTGGCAGATATGACAGTGAAACAGGATTGTACACAAATTTAGACTGGTTCACGCTTGGCTGAACCAAGCCAAAACCTGTGTTCCCAAACTAAGGGTGCTCTCACACTTGGCATTGGTACCTTGCCCAAGCACGGTTCATGGCTAAAGTCTAGTTCTAGCAGTGTGAATGCACAGCAAGCTTCTCGGCCCTGGCCCGGTTGAGGAGGTGGGCTTCGACACAGTCGTATGATTGCAGGCCAGGCCTGGACAGCGGGGGAGGAGCGAGTGGGGACTATCCCCCTTACAACACGACACAGATCAACCGGACCAAGTGTGAGTGCGGCCTTAAAGCCAAAATCACAAATCAAATCTAGTTTGGATTTAATCTGATCCAACATCATAAGAGTGAGTTTCCTTCCTTGCAAAATACTTGATATTCAGCACATTTGAGCATATACGGAGAGCTTCTGTCAACTTTATCTAACATCTAATGTTTATAATGTTTCTTTGTCTGCTTTTACTTTTCTTACTGTAATGTTCATCATTGGCTCCTTCCCTGTTTTACTTCTGGCGCCCTTGCTTGGACCATAATCATGTTTAAACTCCCCCTTCATTACATTTCTGTGACTGTATCTCGCACGGCTATGGCGTTTTCATCGTGACAAAATCTTGCCACTGACAGATCTACATAGAAACACCTGGCAAAGTACTACCTCTGTGGCAGTTTTCTGCTACAGTAGGTGTCTCCAGGACCACATGATCACACACACACACACACACACACACACACACACACACACACACACACACACACACACACACACACACACACACACACACACACACACACACACAGTTTTAAACAATACCAGTGCTACAAAAATTAAGCAGATATGTCTGTAAGACTTCCTCTGACTAATTGTGGACTGCTGCTTCAAGTGTATTATGCTCATTCATGCATTTGCATTTGCAAGCACACAAATTGCAGCCATGACACAAGCATCACTTTTTTCTCTGTGTGAGTGCATTTCCCTTTATTTCACAGGCTCTGGGGCATAACAAAGACCACTGGAGCCAGTATATTGGCAATCACACAAATCTGCCTTCACCTCAATATTTAATGAGCTGAGCAAATTAGCCATACAAAGCAATCTATTGAGCCTTTCCTCCCCAGTTTGCTGATACACACGCAGAGAAAAGCACCTCACAGAAAGCTTATTACAGCTGAGCCAACACTTCTAATACTTAGTATCTTGTACACACAAATATGGAGAACCTCATGCACACACACACAGACACACATTGCAATACACCAACACCCTGTCAACTACATTAACAAATTACCACATAAACTCAAAACAATCACTGAATAATTACATTTCATTTCAGTTGTGTGAAATAGAGACATATAAAGAGAGATAAGAGAGATAATGATAATGGATCCTTCACTCAATGAAATGACAAGAGCCTTGATCAGTGATCCATGTGTGATGATAAAGCTATGTGTTTCTTGACTGTTAATTAAAATGTAGTCTGAACCTTGACAAATATCCAACTCAGAGAGTAAGTTAATTAGCTTGTTTAAAACCTGATTAAGGAAACATTTAATGATGCAACACGGTGAGAGAAAATGGGATTGTTTCACGTTTGAAGTTTATTAGATAATCGGTGACCATCACATGTATGTACTTAAGTGTATGTTTAGAGAAAAAAGTGAAAAAATATACTAGAAAAAAGTATCAGTTTTATGAGAAAAAAAGTTGGAAAAATAGTATTTTGTTTTTCAAGGAACTAGTGTACATCGCTACAAGATCAGATGTTGCTGCTTTCCGTGTACTATGTCTGCAGCAAACTGCAAATAGTGAAATATTGAAACAAGTTAAAATGAAAGCTGTCTGTGTCTATTCTAACTGTTTGCCACAAATCTTTGGCCAAGTCTTGTAAATGTAGCTGCTTGCGGAAACAAACCAGCCATCTCTACCAAGGGTAAATCCACATGGCTACTTATTATGCATGACATTATCAGACCTTGAAAGCTTTCTTCATTATTTCTAAACTTTGAAACACTGTATTTTCTGAGTTTGCTGTAGACATAGTACACGGCATGTGGTAGCCTCTGTGGTGATTCTAAAGCAATGTAGTTCCTTGAAAAACAAAACACTTTTTGCTGACTTTTTTTCCTCATAAATCTGCTACTTTTTTCTCGTAGATTTGCAATTTTTTTGTAGATTTGTCTCTTTTTTCTCGAAATATTACCCCCCCTCACCCGGGTCATACTTTTTTTTAATACAGTGGCCCTAATATGCCATTGTACATACTAAATCTAATGTTAAGCACAATTTAATCTATTAGAATGCATGTACTGGATCTGAAATAAACTTTATGAACAACCTTCTAAAGTTGTTCTGAAACTAAGGTGACAGGAAACATTTGTCTGCTGATTCACAAGCTGTCTATGGTGTTATCTCCATACTGTTCCTCTGTGTGCATCTGTGTTTATGCCAAAATGTGAACGACTGTGTGTCTGAGTAAGACATGGAGGTCTGGCAGAGAAATCCCTCTGTTTAAATACTATATCCCTGTATAAACAGCTACTCCATTTCAGCCTGCAGAATAATCCCTGCACTCACTCAGCTAAAGCTAATTCATGATGCTCAGGGGAGGTTTTTCTTACCCCCCACCACCCATTCTCTCACTTACCTTTCACAGCATTATTGGATCCTCATTTGACAATGATAGATAGATTGATAGAAAGATAGAAATACTTCTTTGTTGTATTAACATGGTTGCAAGAGAGCTTTGTGACATGTAATGTATATTTTTGGGGGGTGGGTTTTCTTCGGAAGACAGTCTACTTTTTAAACACAAGGGTCAGTACGTTGGAGTCTTAATGTCTCGGAACAATGTTAACCAAATCATTTTACTTGTACCTTGATAACAGATACAATCAAGAAACTCCTAGGACATGTTGATTGCACTGGAAACTAAAATATAATGATCTCATTTTTTGGGAAATTCCTGTCATATCTTTTGAAGAAAACAAAAACAATGTAGGTTGTGTTGTTTGCAGTTTGTCACCCACCACCATTACCCACCCTTCCCCCGGGATTTGATAGACAACACATTGGCCCTCATTTATCAAACGAACGTACGGCAGAAAAACGTGCGTACGACCATTTCCAAGCAAACTTCGGCATTTATCAATTTGGACGTGAGCGGGAGCTACGATCAAATCTTACGTCAGGTCTGAGATCGTGTACGCAAATTTGAGCCTGTGGATTTGCGGTGCAGCACAGCAAAATCTGGCTGAAAATAATGAACAAACCTCAGCTGTCATTAAGCATAAGCAGTCACATATTAAGAACAGATCAAAAAGGATTCTTAAAAAGAATAAAATAAATAATAATAATAAATTGTGGTTGGAGCAATTGATTGTACTTATGTGCGTCTGAAGGCACCACCCATGAATGATAACGCATTCATCAATCTTAAAAACTACCACTCGATAAATGTACAGGTGATTTGTGATGCCAAGCTATCGCTTTTAAACGTGGTGGCCAGATTCTTTTATATTTCAAAACAGCTCGGCTCCAGCCCCCCGCAACCCCGACAGGGACAAGCGGTTGAAGATGAATGAATGAATGTGTTGGCGCACGGCTGCAGGAAAGCACACTGCAGAGCCAAAGTCATCTCCTCGGTAAGTGGCTACCCTCGATAAATTGCATTAAATCAAACAAGGTATCAGATGATAAACATTTTGGTATGGTTCTTCTAGGTGACAAAGGTTATCCCCTAACGGAATACCTTATAACCCCGCTGGCAAACCCCGCTACAGAGCAGGAGCGCAGTTTCAACAGTGCGCACACGTGCACACGGGTCACAGTGGAGCGCTGCTTCGGGTTGACTGCCTCCGTTATTCTTTTTCCATACAGCGTTTTTATGGGCCCCTTTTATTCCACTCTTAAGACTGCCAAAATCTTTATTTTGCTCCATCTCGGATGTCAGGATGCCGATCTGTGTGTCGGAAAAGTTTCTTTTCGTACCAGCGTTTCTCCTCTGCATGTTTGACCTCAGTGGGCGAGGCCTCCGAACCAGGAATATTTAAGGGCGTAACATCTTAATGACGATCGAATTCAGCCGCCGCATTTATCAAGGCCCGCTCATTCGTACGCTGAGATTGGTCAGATATGAATGTTTCATAAATCACACGTGTTTCCTGTCGTACAACCAATTCTGCGCTCAGATCTGCGCCCGTTTTCACGCAAGATTGATAAATGAGGGACATTATGTTTTCCCTTCTGGGAATGAAAGTGACTCTCAATGTGTCCCTAAATGGAAGATTCAATGTAGGCACATGTGCATTCTCTGCTGCAGCATAGCTTGTCTTTACCAGGCTTTGAAAAAACACATTTTCAAACGATGTGGAACATTATAAGTCAGTTTGAAACTTTTGCTTCATCGTTGATTCTTTCTTTTCCCTCAAATTCTTCATAATTTTTCCAAAATCCTCATCTCTTTCTGGAACTCTTTTCTTTCCTTGGCACCCTCATTCCCTCTGTGCCACCCTAGTTCTTGGCAGTAGCCCTGCTCGCTGTCTCACCCATCTGTTTCCATTCATTAGGACATGATTCGCTTCTCTGCTCTTCTGACACCTTTTCACATTGGGCTGCACAATGTAATTAAACAAGGTTGGTAGGACTGATTCCTGAGCTGCAGCTAGCTTCTTCCTCTTCCATCTACTTTAACTGCCTCGTTTGTTCTCATGGGGTAGAGACAGCACTGTGCTAGTTTGTGGAGGTACTGCAAATTGTCATATCATGTCCCTTTCTCTTACATGTGGCACACTTTTTACATGTTTTAAGTTTGTTTGCATTGAACGGGTCAAATAAAAGAAAGCTCCCTATATCATCATTCATAACATAGGTGTGCAACCAGGGTAACTTACTGGTAGCTACCTGCTCAGGCTGATTAATTTATAAAAATCCAGCAATTTACCCCAGTGAGGAAAATTTTAACGTTTTTTCATAAAACATATGGTGACAGGTGGGTCTTGCCATTGCATGCCTAACTGGACTTCACTTGATTCCAAGGAAGCAGACAACAGGCAACAGCACCTCATCAATGCATCATACTGAGACAGTGAAATCTGAAAGATTCATACACCAGTAAAGAAAGGAATATAGATTGTTTACTTTTTGGCTCAGGGAAGGAGTTAATGCACTGTATAGTTTGCCTAACGTCTATTGTATTTAGATAGTTGTATTGTTGCTGTTGATTACATTGTGACTTACAACCCAATGGGGCAGTAATGTACTATTTTGGCAAAATGGAAGCCACAGACACCTACACATCAACAGTCCACTTATTTTGCCTGATTCGAGCTCATGACTGTGTGGGTTTGTGCATACTGTGAATAATTGACATCTCCCTGACTGTTTTGTTTTGCTACAGCTGTTAATTCTTGCCCCTGGTCAGACGGGACAACTTGAATTAGTATTAGTAAATTAGGAGTTTGGTGACCACAGATCAGTCCTAGTAATGTTCCACACAACTTCAACCTGAGATAAATTAAAACACTTCTCTCAGTGTGCAGGGCCTTTAATATGTGTTTTATTTGTTTGATTTATATTCTGTGATATTTCCCTATTCATGTCTGTATTGTGTGTCTATGGCTGAAATATCAAATGACCAAAATGGGCAACAACAACAAACAACAAACACTGCAACATGGTCACTGTCTTGTTATTTTGATTTGGGCTTTGTCTTCGACAGGCTGTCCTCATTCACTCATTCTTACATATAACTGTGAAGAGTAATTCACTGTAATTCATATGTTATCCACATATTTATTACGATATGGCTGAATTCCATTTAGCTTAGCTATCTCATGGTCACATTCTTATGGCTTGCCACTTGAGTAGAAAACAGCTTTAATGTAAGTATGACCTACACTTTTCCAAGTATGACAAGTCAAAATGTAGTCCGTTAAAATTTCATATAGCATTGTTGATATTGGACTTATGAGCTTCAGATGATCTTTGAGTTAATTTCAGGGTTTTTTTCCAAATATGATTTTGACTGTTCTGAGAACAACAATGTCTGATGTGAAAACTGTTTAAAGTTAAATGTAATGACCATTATGCACACAATTGAGGTTTGGATGTCAATAAAGTAACACATTATGAGACACCTTACAACCAACCCACACAACTATACACAAAACCTTCTCACCATGGGGAAAGAGAAGGTTAAAGAACAACAGAGAAAAGTAAAGGGAAAGAGAGCTCCTGGGACTGAAACAAACACAGAGAGACAAACACAGAGAGACGCATCAGACTCTGGGCGATGAGTGATGACCACCAGCCAATATGACAGACTGATGAGAAAGACTCATGGGGTAGAAGGGCAGCTTGTGACCACAGGAAGACTCTCTGACTTGATTTCTTCATCAGCAGGTGCCATGGTCCCCTGACACATGGACACATGCAGTCAGCATGCACACATAATAACACTTGTGCACGCACACGCACGCACGCACACACACACACACACACACACACACACACACACACACACACACACACACACACACACACACACACACACACACACACACACACACACACACACACACACGTGAAGGTCTGGGACCTTGTGTCTAGGTTACACCCAGAGGCAACCCCTGAACTGTCCATATGGCCACTTGGATATACACCTGAGGCCTCTTTTTTAGAATTTTCTGCCTTATTTCTCTCATTTACTATAGCTGGACTTACTGTGTACACTTTACATTTATTTGATAGCTAAGAACAAAAATTAGTAAAGTTTGTAACTGCCTTGCTGCTTAAGGGACCTGTAGTCGACATTTCAAACGTTAAAACAAAAATATTTGTTATGTAAAGATATAGTGGAGTAATAGTGTTTTAGCAGAGAATAAAGTCACTCTCCCTTTGTGTGTGCTGTAATCTGAGTTTCTCTGTAGTTTGTTTTGATAGCTGTTCCAGCCTTGTGTGCATCTGAGTGCATGCCTTGTGCGTTGGTATCAATAACAGAGATGTGTTATTTGACAAGTTGGGGGAACTGTCCATAAGAGCTGAGTGGAGGTAACCCCAGTGTCAGGAACGGTACGGGGATAGCACGAAAGGTGGACCCAATGCAGACACGGACAAAAGGTAAAGTTACAAAAGAAACGTTTAATATAATAAACGGACAAACGCAAAACACTACAGAGAAAACAAATACAAGGACTAACTAAACGAACACGGGAATACAGGAACAGGAAGACGACGGAAGATCAGGGAGATGGACGGGAAACGGGAACACGGGAAACTACGGAGAAAAACAGAAAACAAACACGATTAATCAACTTACTTCGGGGAGCGTGAAAATCACAACGAGAAAGGGGATGCCAGTCCGGGGGGAATAGTTTTACCAATAAAGGGTCGACGACGGTCCGGCGCTGCATGCCTGCCAGCTTCAGGTATTTAAGGTAGAGGGGTAATCAGCTTAACAGGCTGCAGCTTGGGTGACATGCCTCCCGGACCTACACACAGACAAGGGAGAGACACAGACAGGGAAACACAGACAGAGGGAGACAAACTCACACAGAACGGAAGAGAGGAGAGCACTGACAGACACAGAACATGACAGTAACCCCCCCCCCCCCCCCCCCTCAACGAGCGCCTCCAGGCGCTCTACCGGGCATCCCAGGGACCGTAACCCTCACAATCCACCAGGTACTGGAACCCCCGGCCACGACGTCGCACGTCCAAGATTGAACTGACCGTGTACGCCAGATTGCCGTCAACGGTACAGGGGGGTGGTGGGGCGAGGGCAGGCGGGCACAACGTGCTGGTGGTTACGGGCTTGACTTGGGAGACATGGAAGGTCAGGTGGATTTTGAGGGACGCAGGAAGCTTCAGTCGGACAGCACTGGGGTTCACGATGGCTTCGATCTCGAAGGGCCCAATAAAACGAGGAGCGAGTTTCTTGGACGAGACATTCAGGGGGATGTCCCGAGAATTCAGCCACACCTTTTGTCCAAGTCTGTATCTGGGTGCAGGGATGCAATGACGATCTGCCATCTTACGGTTCTGCTCAGCCGTTTGGGTCTCCCTCCAAATACGACGCAATCTTCGGAGATGGTGTTGGACAGACGGCACCGCTATCTCGGCTTCCTGGGCCGGAAACAAAGTGGGTAAGTAGCCCAATGAAGCCTCAAAGGGGGACATCCCTGTAGCGGTGCTGGTAAAGGGAGTTGTGGGAGTACTTGACCCAGGAGAGCTGCGAAGACCACGAAGAAGGGTTGCGGGCACAGATGCAACAAAGAGCAGTTTCCAAATCTTGATTAGACCTCTCAGTTTGGCCATTCGACTGGGGGTGGAACCCCGAGGATAAACTGACCTTGGCCCCTAAGGCCTGGCAGAAAGCCCTCCAGACCCGGGAGGTGAATTGAGGGCCACGGTCGGAGACGATGTCTGCAGGTATCCCATGGAGGCGAAATACGTGGTCCACGAGGATCTGAGCTGTTTCCATGGACGACGGCAGCTTGGGTAGAGAAACAAAGTGCACCATCTTCGAAAAACGATCCACTATCGTAACTATGGTGTCTTTACCTTGTGACACGGGGAGTCCGGTAACGAAATCCAGCGCAATGTGGGACCATGGTCGACCGTAGAGGACGAAGAAGACCAGCTGGAGGTCGATGAGATGCCTTCCCTCGGGCGCAGACGGTGCAGGCCAGGACAAACTCCTTTGTATCCAGTACCATGGATGAAAACTTTGAGGGTTCTGGTGATCCCGGGTTGGCAGGATAGACGAGACGAGTGTCCCCACTGGAGTACCTGAGAGCAAACACTGGTAGGGACAAACAGGCGTCCTGGTGGTCCACCACCAGGGTCGGGATGCGAGTGCTGCGCCTGCCTGACCGTAGCCTCGATCTCCCAGGTCAATGCTGCCATGACACAAGACGAGGGGACGATGTTCTCCATACCAAATTCCTCCTCCTCGGCAGGTCCAAATTGCTGTGAAAGGCGAGAGGTAGGTGTGGGCCACTCAGTCACAGCCGTGACTTTCGCTGGGGCAGCCCTAACCTGCTCTCAACAATATACCCCAAGAAGGCTACCGACGATACATGAAACTCGCACTTCTCGGCTTTCACAAATAATCGATTCTCCTGGAGACGCTGAAGAACCTGACGAACGTGCACCACGTGTTCGTTCAAGTCTTTAGAGAATACCAGGATGTCGTCAAGGTATACAAATACGGAGCGGTTGAGCAGGTCCCGAAGCACGTCATTAACTAGAGCTTGAAACAGAGCCGGAGCATTGGTTAACCCGAAAGGCATAACCAGGTATTCAAAGTGCACGAGTGGCCTATTAAAGGCTGTCTTCCGCTCGTCCCTCTCCCTCACCCTCACGAGGTGATACGCGTTGCGGAGGTCGAGTTTCGAGAAGACGGTTGCGCCATGCAACGGCTCAAATGCAGAATTGATCAAAGGTAACGGGTACTTATTCTTGATGGTGATGTTATTAAGTCCCCGGTAATCAATGCAGGGACGCAGGGATTTATCCTTCTTGGCTACAAAGAAAAGCCCCGCTCCCAGTGGGGACGACGAAGGGCGAATAATCCCTGACTTAAGGGAGTCGTTAATGTAGGTCTCCATCGACTCTCGTTTGGGACCTGACAGATTGTAAAGACGACTAGTGGGGAAAGTTGATCCGGGCAAAAGCTCAATGGGGCAGTCGTAAGGACGGTGAGGAGGCAAAGATAAAGCCTTAGTCTTGCTGAAAACCTCAGCGAGATCGTGATACACGGGCGGTACGGAAGACAAATCAGGCGGATCAGGGACAGCGGAACTGAGAGCACTAGGACAACTAGGAGGAGCTGAACGGAGACAGGAAGAGTGACAATGCCTACTCCAACTCACAATCCGACCCGTTAACCAGTCAATGACCGGGTTGTGAGTGATGAGCCCGGGAAGACCAAGAACTACTGGGGCATTAGTGGAAGGCATAACATGAAACGCTATAGACTCAGAGTGATTGCCAGCCAAAGACATATTTAAGGGCGAGGTCTCAGCGGAGATCTGAGCGAGTTCGCTCCCACTGAGACTGTTAACACTTAAAGGAGTCTCCAGCTGGTTCACGGGGATAGCGTTAGCGGCAACAAAATCACAGTGAATTATATTAGTGTCTGCACCTGAGTCAATCAGTGCCTGAAGGGAATATTCCCTGCCCTCACAAGTCAGAATAACCTCCAGATTTATGCGCTGACAGGGGTTATTTGGGACCACTGAACGACTCACCAGAACCCCGCCTGTAGACTGGTGAGTCTGACCGTATAACCGTCTCTGACAATGAGCTATCTGATAATCTGGACTTCCACAATAAATACAAAGCCTATTACGAAAATGCCGCTCACGTTCAGCGGGTGTCAAATGGCTACAACCTAGCTGCATTTGTTCCTCCGGGGCAGGACGTGGGGACAGAGGAACCCGACTACTCACAGGTACAACAGGGATCTGCTCAGGAAGACAACTAGGAGGACCAGGAGTTATGGGGAACACTGACCGTCTCTCGCGGCGTCTCTCACGCAGACGGTTGTCAATCTTGATCGCTTAATGAGATCCTGGAGGTTAGCAGTCTCAGATCTGCCCACTAGACTGTCCTTAACCTCCTCATTAAGCCCCTTAAAGAAAATGCTCTGAAGAGCCTGATCATCCCATCCTAATTCTGCCGCTAACGTGTGAAACTCCACAGAGTAATCCGCTGCACAAGCGGAACCCTGGCGTAAATCCAGCAACCGGTTGCTGGAATCGCTATTAGCGACGGGATGATCGAACACAGACAAGATCTCACTGGTGAACTGTTGGAACGTTGCCTGCCGAGTCAGGGGATTGTTCCAAAACGCAGCTCCCCAGACTCGAGCCCTACCTGACAACAAGCCCAGCACATAGGCTATCTTGGTGCTGTCGTTAGCGTATGTGAGGGGCTGTTGACTGAACACCAGAGAGCATTGGAAAAGAAAAATCCCTCATTCACCCAACGCTCCACAATAACGCTCTGGTGCCGGAACATAGGGCTCACGAGGGAGGAGAGTACTCACGGTAACAGCGGGTGACTCAACATTCACAGGAGCGGCAAGGAGAGGTCCCACCTGTCTTGATTCCAGACGAACAACGCAAGCAGTCAACTGACTGAGACTTGTCAGGATTCCTTCCAGCGTCTGTGAGTGCTTACCGAGGATTACTCCTTGGGAAGGACTACACACAGACAAGGGAGAGACACATACAGGGAAACACAGACAGAGGGAGACAAACTCACACAGAACGGAAGAGAGGAGAGCACTGACAGACACAGAACATGACACCCAGCCCACTTTTTTCAGTATTAAGAGTACAGCAACTTTCATAATGCAGTAGCTCAGAGGCAATTCATTCAATAATATTCTACATATAGGTCAAAGTTCATTCTTAAGAGGAAACTAGATTGCTATCAGAGCTTAAAACCAAACACGAGGGGCATTCCTCTATTTACCCCTGAAGTGTCTCTTGTCTCCTCTTGTGGGTGCAGAGTGATGTCTATCTCTCTTTATGTGTGTGTGTGTGTGTGTAGGTATGCATATAGGTATACCGAAGATTGACCTGACACTTGGTTATCTCCTCTCTCCTTTGGCCTCCCTGTCACATACCGAGTAGGGATAGATGAGTGGCACAGGGAGTCCCTCAAGTAAACGGTACAAACCATGAATTATGGACCCTCACGTAAGTAAACAGGACCCAATGACCTTTTGGACCCACAGAGAGGGCAGCAGAGGAAAAACTCCCACAGCATAAAAGGAGGCCAGCTTTTATTTTTATTTGTTTTAACACCAAGATGTGATAGGTGTACCGAGAGGAGGGATTGAGAACACCAATTTGCATCTGAAACTTCTATTACTTACTGCAAAAAAGTATTGTTTCTTTCCCCTACCTTTTCAATCATATTAAGTCAGTGTTGTGTATAATAGAAAGCTACACTTGTACCAGGGTAACTGCAGAAAACAACATCTGAAAGCTGGGGCCATGAAGATTAATTTGAGATGAATCCCAGCACTTTTCTCGTCATAAATCTGTAATAAACATTTTTTTTTTGTTAGGTGCCTAATTGACTCTTTTTTTGGATAATGTTCTGTAAGTTCTGTTCTGGAAAGTGCCCAGAAACCCTCTTATTGTCAATATACCTAATGTAGAATAAAAAAAAGGTCATGATCTTGTTTTTGGGTGTGCTTAGTGTTAAATGCTCAGGACTTTGACCCTCTCATATTGTGTTTTCACTTCATCAAAATTAATGATAGGGCAGTAACGGTTACAAAATGGGTGCTTAAATTAGCCTTTAGTCTTTTAGTCACTGTGATTCATCTTTCATCGCTATATCTGAGTTTGTGTGTGTTGTGATAAAGTAGGTGCACTATATGTACTAATTCAGAGTAAACACATTTACAGATTAACATAAGGCACACTGACACTTGGCCTGGTTGATCCGTGCCATGCTTAAATGTGATTGCATTAAATTACACCATGAAATTACAGATGGTGTGTGTCTTGGTCAGGTTTGTAGAAGTCAGTTCTTTTAAATAGTTTTTCAGATCTGAAAATTAATATATGCATCGTGTCTAGCATCCACAACAACTGATGGATTTCAGATGACAGCATGTGAGCCCCCACTGGCTTCCTACCCATGAATAGTAAGTTGTACTTGTACTACTGACAGTGTTGAGATAGGTCAGTGTTTTACCTCTATGACAATATGAGGCTTAGACCAATAAGCTTAAGGTAATATTTCATATTAATGGAAGTTTATTTTTCCCTTACAACCCCCCCATATACTTCCATACACAACCAGTAGCCAGTATTAGTATCTAAAGATGTTACTTTCACTCTCATTCCCATGTAATCTTTTATTTTCTAATGTCTTGGTTGCAATTAAATCTATACATAACCCAAGCGGATAGGGTAGATTTGGGATGGGATGTGGTCCAGTCAGAATAAAAACGGCTGTCCTCACTTAACTTCAGTTTCTCTACACTTTTCAGTGTCAATTGCAGACAGGCCCAAATTTAGAATTCCTATTATTTCCTAAAAAGGAGCATATTCAAGAAAGACATTCATGCTTAACAAACACATTGCCAGCTTCAGCTCAGACTATCTGGAATTATAGTCTGAGCTGCCTTTTTAAATTAAAGGAAATTACAGTCACAACAGTCAGTTCTCAGTCATTGGTCACCTGCAGAAAAAATAAATATATTTAAACATGTTGCACAATGGTTTAAAAACGGCTGCATGACAACTTCATAGCATATTAACAGCCAATGCCTTCTTTGTACATAATGTAGTTTGGGTACACAGACGGGCTGTTGATCCAACAAATAGTTGAGCACCTGTTCATAAAGTTGATTTTCCTAAGGCCACTATGTTTTCCAGACCTGCAATCACCTCAGAGTAAAAAAGGTGACAGTGTTACGGGGGGTATATGTACACCATACATTCAGAATTAGGGGTGTGACGAGACTCTCAGCTCACGAGAAGAGACATTAAATTGAGTCCACAAGAACGAGATGAGATTTTAACACTATTTTAAAATGTCAGTATTTTCCTTACAGGGGGGTTGATTTTAGCAGAGAGCTGTGGTGGTGTTGCAGGTGTCTTTGCATACTTCTTGTGTTAGCCCCGGTGCTCACAGAGTTAGCCACGGTACTCACAGAGGTAAAGCTGCCAACAGACGGCAGAGACCATCCTAGCTTGTCATATTCGGAGGCTTCAGTTCCATCAGTTGCCGACACTGTGACTACAACCTGTAGTCTGATGTTTAAGAAGCTGCGTGAGCTCACGTGTTACATGTTTGTGTTACGGTGCTGACGGCACTATCTTCTTACACTGCTTACATATCTGTTTATTCACTTACATATTGATATGGCGAGACATCTGGGCTCAGTCTGAGCCCTGCCTGTGCTTCAAGATTCTGCTGACTAGTAGAAAGAGGCTAAGTCACCAATCAAAGATGGTGGTGGCTTTGGGGTATGACACATGCCCAGTAAAATCTGGCCTACATTATCATAGAAAGAGAACCGCACAGCTCCAGTTCCACTGTGCATGTGTCATACCCCCAAAGCACCGTTATTTTTGGTGTCCTTGCCCCTTTCCATAGCCCCCCCCCCCTTTGTTTTTTTTTTACGAAAACAAGAAAGTAGAGAATGCTATATCTCCTTAAAGAGGAATTATAATTAAATTGAATTAATTGAATTCGACTGAATTGGTGATGGCCATTCATAAATCCCCTATAAACATTTATGTTGGTTATAGAGTTCTAGACTTACCAGCAGATATTTGGTGTTCCTTTACTCAGACTAAAATTTTTTCAGTGCATGACTTTAAATGTAAGAAATTTTCCGATATGTGCAACTCGCCTGAGGCGTTAAAGTGGACCTGGACAAATCCCACATGGACTACTAACCCAAGTCTGAAAAACATACTAGTTTCCAAGGTAAATTTAGAACAATAGGCCCCAGATTAGAATTATGTGGGTATTTGTCATTGTCAACTATGAGGAAGCCCTGGATCCTGGGGATTCATCATTGTTTGGACAGACTCCAGCGGATACATTTCCTAAAAGAAACAACCCATACCAGTTCTCTTCACATTAACTACCACTCAAGGGTGTAGTGGAGGGTAAACCTACCTTTTTTTTTTAGCTTAGTCTAGTAAATTCTGGAAACATAACTTTTAGTCCAATAATCACTGTATCTCATGTAAGCACGAGAAAGCTACTACTGCACCACCCACTCATGCTAGGCGGCGGTTTTCCAATATAGTATATATAAAGCTACATTAGGCATTTTTTTTACTTACACTAATGACATGACAATGGATGGCAATGATCTATCTTCAAGATTGAAACCCTAGGACAAGGAACACAAATTTAGATAGATATTTAGATATTCAACATTTGTTCTGATAGATACTACAATGGACAGCAAAGTTTTCTGCTGACTTTAACAGAAACTATATGCTGAAATCTGACCATTTGAACTCAACAAGCACTTCTGTCTTGTAAAGTATTCTGCCTGTTTTTTTCATCCCTTCTTTCTTCAGCTTGCTTTTCATCCCAGAATGACCTTTATGAATAATGAGGTGCTCCAAAGGTAACCGTGACAACGGGTCTATCTTGGAGGCGGCAAATAGGCAGTGAGATAAAGTAATTCAACACCTGACAAGGAAGTGCAGTGTGTTCGCTTCATCCTCTGAACAGAGGAACGGAAGTCTGCTGATTAACGCTGACAGTCTGAAGAGCACATTGTGCCAGCACATTAATAATAAACTCATAAAATGCTTGTGTATGCTTTTAGAGAAGGTTATACAGCCATGAAAGGAAGGTAAGATGTATGAATGAAGGATGAGCGAGGGATGACAGCAGGGTTAAAAGATAACTTGGCTTCGTTTCACATACTTTATTTACAGTGCTTGTCCTATTTTAAAGGTCTTAAGAAGAAAAACTACTTATTTTTGCAGAGAACTAATTAGCTCTTTTTTTAAGCATAGGAGTATATTTTAGTTTGTACAAAGTGCATAATTAATGTGCCAAGACACTTAAATGGCTTCTAGGCTGTTCAGCATTAATTGCCTCTGCAAATTAGCATATCCGCCCCATCATTTTCTCCCACTGTGACTTTTAACACTCTAACTCCAGCCTATTTAGTTTGAGGAAGAGGCCTCCTCACAGGGGTACAAGAGAGGTCATAAACCTGAAAATTTAGAACATGTTGAACATGTAGAACATTATACATTACATGTGGTATCATAGGGCATGATTGCCAGTGATTGTTAACCAACATGTCAAAGTAAAACCTGAACACTAAGATGTTTTTTTTCATGAACATAAAGTCAACTGTCTGTCATGAGGAGAGAAAAAACACACACACAACGTTGCATGTACTGTAACAGTGTGACGTCTGCCTCCCCCTCCGTCAAATTCTGCAGGTGACGTATCACTATGAATGGGTTTAGCTCATTGCTTAATCGTTGATACATCGGAATGGTGCTTTGGCACCTCTTTCCCAAGTGAGAAATACAGAATAGTTGCAGTTTGAATAATCTAGTTTTCATTCAGATAGTTTTATGTGCACTTCAAGATCCGACCATTAATAAAATGTATGTTGTTCAAGAAAGACAATGAAAGAGTTTGTTATCGTTTTGACATTTAAGGTGGCCCGTATGATTCACAACATCAACTCACGCACTAAGTAACATAAAGGAAACACTCCACCTTAAAATTTCCGGTAGCTGTCAAAAAGTGTGTGTTAGTGACAGAAAGGCTGGCACCAGTGTGGAGGACGTAATGTAGCGTATCTCCATTCAGCTCACTACGGTTTGTGTGTGTGTGTGTGTGTGTGTGTGTTTGTGTGTGAAGAGAGAGTCGGGGATGAACTCAGGGTAGACAGTTGTACTGTAGTTTGTGGTAGTAAATGTGAGTGTAGTGTACTCCAAACCAGCCACATATTTTATGTGGCTGGTTTGTTTCTGTAAACGCAGCACCTGAGCAAATAGAATGTAGCAATCAGTTTTTTGGCCTCATGTGCCTTTATTTGGACAGGACAGTTGGAGGTTGACAGGAAAATGGGAGCAAGCACATGCATTGATGTGTGTATGTTATTTGTTCATTCCAGTAGTAAAAAACAATAGCACTAAACCACTAGATAAAAGTGTCTACTCTATACTTTGCTGGCTTTTAAAAATGTAACATTTTGTGGCGTTGAGTACTACTTACGTCGCTTCCCGCTTAGCGTTATACGCAATCAGCAACCAACAATGTATGTTTAAATCTTCCTTCATAAATGTTTTAATTCAACAACCTAATAGCTAAGCATTGACACTTTGCATAGTTGTATATAAATTAGCTGCACTACGTACAGTACTTGCTAAAAACAATCATAATTAATGTAACACGTAACGGTGCCTGTCTATGAGCAACACCAAAATAACAACTATCTGTATCTCGTGTTTTATTTAGCTATAACTAATCCAAACTCAAATATAATTTGAAACAGGCGGGACTTGGGATTCGGGACAACTGCTTATAATTCAGGATGTTACCATACTAGGTATGAGGTAGGATGTTATCTAAAATCAGGAATTCCTATTTTCTGTTCTGTTTTTAAACATGAAAAAATGTATGTCTGTTAGTCAAGCCCAAAACAGCACTTTGGTAAGTGAAACTGCTGTGGCACTGAACTACATTCAGTTAACATATGAATAGATCCCAGAAAAAAATGAATGGAAATGAATAGACCTAAGGGGCCTTTTAACCACCTATACAGCAATCACTCAAATGGCTTAACTTAACCCCACCTTTTTGCTGCATTTGAATAGAAGTGATTAAGTAATTTTATAATCACTATAATCACATAATCACTTACGTAGTACTTTGTTCATACTGTATGTCAAGGTGTACATATTTTAAATCTTAATTTTACAATTTGGATACATACAGCTGAGGTTGTATTTGTTGCTAGAATGTGCAGTTTTGTTTTATTCTTTTTTTCAAAACTCAAAGACTAATTTATTCCAAGAGAGCAACATAATTATTACATAAGGGCAATATACAAGCTAACAAAATCAATATGTCCGGGGCTTGAAAAAAAATTACTGAAATGACAGTTTGGATTAAAAGTTGACTTGTACCCTGCATAGACGTAGTGATGTGTGACCTATGTGCCAAGCCAATGTGCCAGCTCAGTGGGTGTAACTCCCACAATGTCAGATGACCAGGTTGTGAATCAATGATCTGAGCAAATCAATAGTCAGCATGTCCATCTCACAGCCACTCTCAGCGGGTCACCATCTGTGTGTGTGTCCATATCCTGTCTAAAGTCATTGCGGGAGCCCATCAGCACACACCAGGTGGCTGCCATCTGGGTCCTGCCGCTTAACACGCAGCATGGCTCCCTGTGTAGGAAAGTGTTGTGTGTATGCATGAGCTTGAACCATTTAATGGCACATTTGTGGGTGTGTATTCTAAGTGATTGTGCTATATGTAAGTGTTGTTGAACTGAGTCAGTGTGTGCATGTGAGGAACATGAAAGTGCAGAAAGGTGAACATGTGTAGCTGGAGATACAAAATGAATATGGAGGTGTTGGCCAGCACCGAAGTAGATGGGGTGATACTAAAGTGGTAACAAGGTGCTGGTTGTTTTGGCATGCCACTATTGTGATGGTTGGCTGTGCAATACTTTGGAGGAAGGACTCAGCCTGTGTATGTGCTTTGCAGTAAGTACAAACATGGAAGTGTGGGTGCCTTGGTGTAAGTTTCTGACATTTTTTGACTAGCTCATCTTCTCACTCTTCAGAATCACAGGGCTCTCTGTAGGTGTGGGCTTGAGTCATGACACTCTTGACAACTATTGCACATTAACTCATATTTTGCTGTTGAAATGGGGACAAACTTATCTCCATGTTGATCCTTCATTGTTAAATGATTATTTCTATGCTTTAACTTCTTGAGTTTGAAAAGGTACAGTAACTTGGAATTCACACACTGCTTGACTTGTCTGTTTCATAGGATATATACAAGATACTCCACCTTAAAGATCACATGGTACATGTAAAGTTTTTTGGAATTGTAGCTTTAAAAGCACAACATATATTTTATATCTCTTGTGAACTTCAGATTGGTTTACCTGCCTGTTGGTCTATGGAGAATCCTGCCATTTCTTTCTCAGCAGTGCTTTGAATAGGTGCAGTGTGTGTATCCCCATAGTTGAACTATTCCGGAAGCCCTTCAAATCCTGTCCCCTTGGCTGGAATTGATAGCCAAAACCCCCAGCCATGGCTTCTTTACTTTCCTCAAAGACCCTGCCACACGAGCGCCCACATTTTCAAACAGTTCTCTAGACAGCCATGTTATTGAAGGAGATACTGTATGGTATATGTGCCCCACAGGTTTTTCTGTAATTATGTAGTTTTACCATACCTTATTACACAGCTTTGTTGAATTCTTGATTCTGATTGGTTAATCACAACATTCTACAGTCTGTTATTTCTTTATAGAAGACTGTTATTATGTAATAATAATCTAAAAGACTATTTTAGCTGATGCAATATATCATTTTAAAATCGATAAAAATAATTTTGAAAATCAATATTTTGTGTCAAATAATTGATTTCTTTAGTACATATCCATGTAATAAGTGGCTTAATGTACAGCAACGTTTTCCCTTATGCAAGGCACCGTGGCAAGGGCCTCCACAGATAGCGCAAGCTACATGAAACGCTTTATGTGTTCGTTGCAGTATTCTGCGAAATGCCAGGAGGTGGACAAACACAATCAGTGAAGTGAAGAAGAAAGAAGTCAACAAGTGTTACAGGCAAAAATCCTTAGATGTGCAACTTCTCAATGCTAGTGAGGATTTGTAATTAACTTTTTACTCATATAAAATAGCTGTACATTTGTAAGATATCCTGCTTTTATAGCATTTAACAACATATTGGCTTTCTAAAATAGTATATATAGCAAAATAATAATCATTGTACTCCTTAATTTATGTAGCTTTTATCAGTATTTGTAGCAGTCATGTCTGAAAAGCCCCGCATGTACACTGGGTAACTAGTTAACAACACTTTGGATGTGTCTGACCAGCATCGCAACAACGTGCTGAGCCTTTGCGCATTATGCAAAACACACACTGATCTAATTTTTGGCTCACACACCTTCGACCACTCTACGACAAGCATAAACCTAACTTGAAACACTGCAATCATTTTAGCCTTTGTTTGTGAACCCTTGCGGGATAAATAAAGGAATTCTTCTTCTTCTTCTTCTTCTTCTTCTTAAAGAAAAAGAAAGTCCACAGTGTTATTGTGTCAGGCAAGTCCAATTATATACTGACAATGGTTTCCCAGATAAACAAAAGTCTCTACATCAAGACATAGAATTGTTACATGTCCTAGTGTATCAAGTAAAAATATTTCAGTTGTTTGTTTTTTCACCCTTGGTGTAATGATAAGGTTATATTATACCTTTCACCATGGGGTGTCCAGTTTGTGACCTGATGCCATGATGTTGTTAAAAAGGGTTGATTTTTTAAAGTAAACAAAAGTAGACCAATGTACGTACAACCGTAACCTGATAATATTCTAATAAAGGAATCAGTTCCTCAGTTTATAACCACTGTGGAGATTTTTAAACATTAAGTGTTTATTTTTATCACAATATAATTAAAGTTTTATTATTACTCACTATGTGCACATAAATAATAATAATAAAAAAAGATTTTGCATGCTTTCACATTATTACCAATTTACCACAGATGGCATAATTAAAGGAGGTTGCAGATAAGCCCCAGGTTAAAAGTAGGTGCAGTGACATGAAGGGGGATCAGCCCCAGAAGGAGTAAGGAGCTACTTATTGGAGGAACCGTGTGACCAGGGGCGGAGGACTCAACTTGTGCAGCAGCAGTGAACGAATGAGTATGTCTGGGAGTATTGTATGGTCCAAAGCCTGGACAAAGGACCACCTCAGCATATTCTTAACCAATCACAACTAGCCAGTAAACGTTATTGCTGTATAAACTCTTTGTGTGGGTGGTACTCTGGGCTCTTTATGGATCTCATTGGTGGCAGTAACAACTTAGGCTGACTGCTTAGGGTGACTGCGATTTCTGAAGGCAGAGAGAGGCCTTGGCCGAGCTGAAAATCCTTTGTTGTTTTTATAATAACATTTTTGTACGCACGTAAGTAGTTTGGCTTTCCTTAAGAAAAAAGAACACCACACTGCCATAAGAAAGAAAACCCAGAGGAGGCGTTTTTAGCCCGACTAGCAGCGTGGAAAGCAATGCTGCGTGTTTCACTACTCTGGTCAAGACTGGAGTATTTCAACAGCTATTTGATGGATTTCCATGAATTCCACTGGTCAAAAATGGCCTATTTGTCCAGTTATTTGGTTAATCTAACTGAATACCTGCAAAACTAATGCCACTGACATCAGCCTCAGCTGTACTTTGTGATTAGTGCCAAATAGCAAGTGTTAACATGCTATCATGCTGAACTTAAATAGTACATCTAGTACAGTAACACCTACCCATGTGGTGTATGCGTGTAGTCCAAGCCATCAATGTGGCTAAGTAGGCTACTGCCTCTCAGAGCCATATCCTCTTAGTTTTGTTATGTTGAATTGAAGAAAATAATATTTCATTTTCAAGGTTTGTGTTTGTTAGTTTCACACACACTGTTGAGTCTCTGGTTTTGAAAAGGAACTTTTTGGGGGGTTATTCTGTGTTCAACATGTATTTTAAGTAAGATGACCTCCATTTTCATTTCAATTAGTAAGAGGGTCTTTCTGTTCTTACTGCGTGATTGAGTATAAGAGGATTGTACACGTCCTATTTCGTTTCTAAAAATGGAAATAAGCTTTCACATCGCAGATGGGTAATTAACATGCATATATGTACAGTTGGGTTGAGTCTGTCAGTAGATACTTTGCGTAATTTCTCCCAGTTTTACAAGCCGTTCTACCCTATGAAGCTGAGATGACAGGGTCGTATGTCATCTCTTCTCCCTCGCTTCTTCAGAAGTCAGACTTGGACAGGAAGTCATAGGATTTAAGCCCTGTGCCTCCTGCCATAGTATGACTCAGTTATCGTTCAAGCACAGCTGTGTCTGCAGAGAAGTGTTGTCATCCCCCTTGTTGCCAGGATCATTTTGAGTTAGATATCTGTCACACATGCTGATGCATTTTTAAAAATGCAAACAGCAGAGTTAAGAGAAAGCTTAAAATTATAAATTTAACACTTAACCAAGCAGTATTTTGACAATGCACGGATATTAGAGTTTATTTTCCTGGAAAGAGATAAATCCAATTATTCATTGTTGACTGTGTTTTCTTTATGATTATAAAGATGATTAAGCAAATTCAGGCCTTTTTTCTTCCCTTTGTCCTCCTCCGAGTCTGATGACCATCCATAATTTAGATCAAATGTTATTTGTCGAAATATGTCCATCTTTGCGGTGCAAAGTTTGCCACAATCTAAGATAGTTAACAGCTCTTGTAACATTATGTCTGTTATGTCTGTACAGCGACGTGATAATGTCTATAAAAAGTCCCAGTGCTGTTGTAGTCTATATCAGCACTCATGGGATGTCTCTTGTCCAATCAAATTACTTGGTTGGAACTAATTGTTTTATAGTGTAGCATATGGACATTTTTAAAGAAGTAAACATCTTTGAAAAGGTCTATTGGCATCATTGGCATTTATTGTGATTTTGAACATTCCGAACACATGACACGCTACAGTACTTGGATATTGGAGATACTGTACAAGTTCTGTTTGGCCTTGGTGCACAAAATGAAGCTGAACATATTTCATGAAAAGGAGTTAACTACAAGAACTAAGAATTGTACACTAAAGGTACCAGGAAAAAAAGGACAATAACATTAAATGTAAGGACAGTAGCATAATGTTTACCCTTTTGTCGGTGCAAATAGGGGAACAGGTTTTGAATATGCATAGGTCATGGTATCACAAATGAAGCAGGGATTTCTATAGTAGAAAATGTGACAAGATTTACTTTCAATTTCAAAAAAGTTCATTGCACACTGCTTGTGTTTGTTTGCAAGGGAACTGTATGGAATACAAGCAACCCCTTCTCACTCCCAACTCTTCAAATACAGCTTGGTCAGTGGCCATATGCATCAAACTATGAGGCTCCATATACCCCTGTAGCATCAGATTTAAAAGTGTAAGCCATGAGTAAAGGAGGAAGTCATAATTTAAGAGCACGAACAAAATGCAGGGTTTTACAACATTAACCATGTGTTGAAATCTATTGGACTACAATGCATGTTGAAAACTGACACTAAAGAGGTATCCAGTGACGCCAAGGGGTCCTAACCAAGTATCCATATGTTGCGAGCTAGGAGTTGGAATGTGTTGGCACATGCTCTATGATATGTCCTGTAAATAGAATTTGATTCTCTGATTGGTAAACGGACAGCTGCCTTGTTTGACCCATGGACCTATTTACAACTTAGAAAATCCTAGTGTTATAACTTTTCATTTTTGCTTTATAAATGTGTGTCATTCAAACTTCCACTTGTGCACTCATCTGTACACTAAATTTTAAATGCTACTGCATTTGGCTCATGATTTAAATCCATACAAATTTGAATTTTATAGGCAAAACTCAAGTTTTCAATCAATAAATCAATCAATCAATCAATCAATCAGTCCATCCATCCATCCATCCATCCATCCACCCACCTATCTATCTATCTATCTATCTATCTATCTATCTATCTATCTATCTATCTATCTATCTATCTATCTATCTATCTATCTATCTATCTATCTATCTATCTATCTATCTGTCCATCTATCCATCTATCTATCTATCATAGTCATCTGTCGAGTTGGGGAAGTTTTTAGGAGCCAATCATGGACTAATATGCAACTTACAAAAATATACAAATCCACTGAGAATGTACTTTTCAGTAGGATAGATTTGTGTTAACCAAACAACTTTTGAAGGATACATTCTTTTATGCATTCATAGGTTCAGGAATTTTCAATTAGGGAGAAGGAGTAGATGTAATTTTAAGACTTTTTTTGTAAAAAAAAAACATATTGACAATATTTTCACGTCTTTAAACATGTCTTGGAGGGCAATTTCAACATAAGTATTCATTAGTAATTAAATGTCACAGTTAGGTATTTAGTTACATATGAATTTGAATTAAATTCTTGAATCCCATTATTTGCCTCTATATCAAAATTAAAAAAAGAAATATTCTGATGAATAACAAAAATATATGAGAAAATGAGATGATGTAATGCTATAGTTCTAAAAATAATGAACTCCTTACACAAAAGGGAATAGGGACAGATCACATGAAAGGTTTAAAGATTAATGTATGATGCAGATTGTTGTCACCACCTCTAACTTTCATGCACCACTGTTTGAAAAGCTAAAACATACATGTATAGGAAACAGATTTGCTAACATGCACCAAGGATCTCATGGGTTCTGAATTCATGGGTCATTGATCAAGGAGCTTGTACTGAAAGCAAAAAAAAAAACAGTAAGGAATTTTTTTTCCCCCATCACTCACTCAATTGCAAAAAGTATGCAAACATGCAACACAAGCATGTTATACTTGAGGCATTTTTTATTTACACTGAAATATATCAAACTAAATATATACTACAACTGCTGGTGGTTTCATATTTTACAGGGTACAGTGTTAATAAATGCATATAACGTACCGCTCATCCCTTGAATGGGGCTAGAATGCAAGTCCTTTCCACACCTCCGCCTAAAGCTTTGGGCAAACTGTTTCTGTAGGTGTTGCTAGCACCCCTCTTAAAGGGGAATATAGATTGTTTTCAAGTGACTAATGGCAACAACTTATTCTGAAATTAGTCCAGTATTGAGTGCGAACACTGTAGCCTGGCCGCCACGAACTAGGTTTCAATGCAATGGAATGGGGCAACAAGGACCGTCACTGTACATCCACTAGTAGTGCTTGTTTTTTCCAATGACAGGCTCAGATTGTTATTCTATGTCTCTGACTACATTGTGGAAAGATGGAGAAGTTGCTGTTATCCTGCACTGATGCAGGTCAGCACAGTAACTTTAGCTAATAGCATTTACCTACCTCCACTCTGTCTGCAGCTCTCCACCTTTTGAACAGCATTATTCTTCATGAAAAAGTTCTTCGGTAAGATTTCTTCGCCTCTTTGGCTGGCAGTAGTCATCCCAACTGGTCATCCCAGGTTCGTAGGAAAGTTCTGCACACAAATTTGTATAATATCTTACAAAAGGTTGAACAAAAGTCGGACAAGAGATGGTGAAGACAAGATTTCGATTGTGTGATACTTAATTCAATAATGTAGTCAGACACATTATAACTATCTGAGCCTGTCAGTGGCAAAACAAGCACTTTTATTGGACATATGTTGACGGTGCATAGTTGCCCTGTTCAATTCTATTGTAGCCTGGTTAAAGAGTGGCAGGATGCAGCGCTCTCACTCTATACTGGACCAAAAGTTGTTGTCATTAGTCACTTACACAGAAATACATGCGGAAATAGGGTCCAGGTTGAAAAATACCGAAATTCCCCTTTAAGGCATGGTTTGTTTCTTTTTTTAAATTAAATTGATTATCATTTTCATTATGTTAATCTTAGGCAGGTCATTTAAAACTAGCACAGGGTTAATTAATTAATCAAATTTAATGGAGGACCTTGAAGTCCTCCATGAAGAAATATGTGTTTTATAAAGGCCTTAATGAATGTGGCTTCTCTGGTTGCCAGGAGTTTATTGATTGGAAAACCTCATTCTTTTTAAAGGTCTTAGTAATTCATGTTTTTTTGGAACGGCATGAGATTCACTTGTCCTCAGTTTTACACCGAAGAGGATAACATGTAATTGTAGGGATTACAGGTGTGAAAATTAAATATTTAAAAATATTTCAGGGAAGTGTAAAAATAAATATAATAACTGTTAGCATTACTGTACAGTTAAAATAAATAAAACTAATAATTCAAACTATTTTGGCTGCTCAATTATACTGTATATCACATAATTGTCTACCAAAGCTGGTTCTTTTAATCTAACTCCATTAGCAGTAGTTGTTATGAAACTTCGTAGAGTCCTCTGGGTAGTTGAAGTAATTTATCAGTTTTAATCAATTTAACAGCTTCAATTACTCCTCAGGGATTGGGATGCTGTATTCAATACAATGTCTACTGAATTCCAGTAGCTGACTGTATTAAGTAAAACATAAGTAATGGTTGCAGTCTTATCCTTTGCAGGGATTTTTTCAGGTGTTCTGGTTTTAGGTTTATGTTTCCAGTCAATACTATTTTCTCAAAAACCCAAATCAATACTAATCTCACACCTCTACAAAGGGTTCTCTACATTTGTTCTGGACATGACCAGAGTCTATGAAAGAAATCTACACCCAAGAAGCCATGTCCCATTGTAAATTCTGTCATTTACATAATTCAGTCTTGAAAGAGGGTTGTGGTAAAGCAGACGTTATGCTATATGACACACTGCTATTAGCTTATCAGTAGGGTAGAAGCACAAATTATGAAGTACTCATTAGGCCTCAAAGCATCACATATACTCCTGTGTAAATTCAGTCTATGTCTATATTGGTCCAGTATTTAACACTGTGCAGCCCCATGTCTGTATTCAGTAACTGCAGCAGATGTTATATCATTTGATAGGCAGTATTAACAATTGTCTGCCAGTACCAAGGTCAGTCAACTCCAAGCAGGCTGCTGATCAGTTTATCCAGTAAGTAATGTTACATATTATTTTAAGCCTTAACTCTCGCTAACCAAACTTAGCATGCCAGCTAAGATCACAGTTAACATGGATGCATATTGTTCACCAAGCTAGCGCTAATGTTACCAGGGGTCCGTTTCACAAAGCAGGTTCAACAAACCTAACCCTGAACTCTGAGTTGATCTACTCTGAGATAGGAAACTCTGAGTTTTCGGTTTCAGAACAGCTGATTTGCGTTAGGTTGATCAACTCAACAACAGAGTAGTTTGACCTGGAGTTAAGCGCGTGCACCACAAGTAAAAAAAGACAGCATCAATGGAGCCCTGATTTGACGAGTCACCATGGCAACGGGGAAGAGGCGTGCTACGCTACTACTGGAATTGGATTAATGCATACAGGAGTTTGAGCGCATTTTTAGAAGAAAGTGTAACATCGCTGCAGCAGCAAAAGAGAGGGAGACGGTGCTGGAGAACATTGCTGCTCGGGTCAGTGCGTAAGTTTAAATGTAGTCCTTTGCAATCACAATAATATCACAGGGGAAACTGCTTCAGTGGTAGCCTATTAATTTATTTAATTTAGGTGCATTCCCAGGGGGGAGAAGCGCACTTGGCAGCAGCTTAAGATGAAACATAAAAACATTGTTCAAACAGGTAAAACATCGGCACAATCTCATGGTGACGCCTCATTTTGAGCATGTTTTACATTGTAAAGTAAATATTACCGTAAGTGGCTGTTTTATATGTTGTATAAAAAACTCCCGTTTGCAAAAAACGCAGCGCAACACACAATATCTGCTGTGATATGAGAGCATGACTTTGGTTGTTAATGTTGGAAATGTAAGGACGGATGAGGTTGTGTATGTAAATGGTGGACTGTGATGAAACGGTGTTGTGCCGTATTCAGCCCCTGCCGTGAAATGCACCCCCTCGCATTATAGGTGATATTCTGGATCAGAAGGCTGTTGTTTCGACCTATAGGAGCAGTTTATATACCGGTAACCCAATTAAAAGCACACACTTTTGAACCTATGAATTGCAAGAAAAGCTGGGATTATATTTAGGAAACGCTGAGTCAAATACATTCAGCTTGCTCAAAAGATCTATTTCATTCCTTTTGTCATTATGGCTGCAGTATATTTCCACAGAACATACAAAAAGGTGTTGTTTTGTGTTCGCTATTATCCAAGTTTGTGACTTTAAACTCTTTAAAATAGTTTAACGACTGTAAGTAACCAGTGTTCTGGCCGTTGTGGGTTACCAGGATATATATATACAGTGGGTACGGAAAGTATTCAGACCCCCTTAAATTTTTTACTCTTTGTTAAATTGCAGCCATGTGCTAAAATCATTTAAGTTCATTTTTTTTCCTTTTAATGTACACACAGCACCCCATATTGACAGAAAAACACAGAATTGTAGACATTTTTACAGATTTATTAAAAAAGAAAAACTGAAATATCACATGGACATAAGTATTCAGACCCTTTGCTGTGACACTTGTATATTTACCTCAGGTACTGTCCATTTCTTCTGATCATCCATGAGATGGTTCTACACCTTCATTGGAGTCCAGCTGTGTTTAATTCTAATGATTGGACTTGATTAAGGAAGCCACACACCTGTCTATATAAGACCTTACAGCTCACAGTGCATGTCAGAGCAGATGAGAATCATGAGGTCGAAGGAACTGCCTGAAGAGCTCAGAGACAGAATTGTGGCAAGGCACAGATCTGGCCATGGATACAAAAAAATTTCTGCTGCACTTAAAGTTCCCAAGAGCACAGTGGCCTCCATAATCCTTAAATGGAAGACGTATGGGATGACAAGAACTCTTCCAAGAGCTGGCCGTCCAACCAAACTGAGCAATCGGGGGAGAAGAGCCTTGGTGAGAGAGGTAAAGAAGAACCCAAAGATCACAGTGGCTGAACTCCAGAGATGCAGTGAGGAGATGGGAGAAAGTTCAAGAAAGTCAATCATCACTGCAGCCCTCCACCAGTCAGAGCTTTCTGGCAGAGTGGCCCGACGGAAGCCTCTCCTCAGAGTAAGACACATGAAAGCCCGCATAGAATTTGCCAAAAAACACATGAAGGACTCCCAGACTATGATAAATAAGATTCTCTGGTCTGATGAGACAAAGATAGAACTTTTTGGCCTTAATTCTAAGCGGTATGTGTGGAGAAAACCAGGCACCGCTCATCACCTGCCCAACACCATCCCTACAGTCAAGTGTGGTGGTGGGAGCATCATGCTGTGGGGGTGTTTTGCAGCTGCAGGGACAGGACGACTGGTTGCAATTGAAGGAAAGATGAATGCGGCCAAGTACAGAGATATCCTGGACGAAAACCTTTTCCAGAGTGCTATGGACCTCAGACTGGGCCGACGGTTCACCTTCCAACAAGACAATGACCCTAAGCACACAGCTAAAATGACGAAGGAGTGGCTTCGGAACAACTCTGTGACTGTTCTTGAATGGCCCAGCCAGAGCCCTGACTTGAACCCAATTGAGCATCTCTGGAGAGACCTCAAAATGGCTGTCCACCAACGTTCACCATCCAACCTGACAGAACTGGAGAGGATCTGCAAGGAGGAATGGCAGAGGATCCCCAAATCCAGGTGTGAAAAACTAGTTGCATCATTCCCAAGAAGACTCACGGCTGTATTAGCTCAAAAGGGTGCTTCCACTCAATACTGAGCAAAGGGTCTGAATACTTATGTCCATGTGATATTTCAGTTTTTCTTTTTTAATAAATCTGTAAAAATGTCTACAATTCTGTGTTTTTCTGTCAATATGGGGTGCTGTGTGTACATTAATGAGGAAAAAAATGAACTTAAATGATTTTAGCACATGGCTGCAATTTAACAAAGAGTAAAAAATTTAAGGGGGTCTGAATACTTTCCGTACCCACTGTATATATAAACTACTCCTATAGGTCGAAACAACAGCCGTCTGATCCAGAATATCACCTATAATGCGAGGGGGTGCATTTCACGGCAGGGTTGCTGAATACGGCACAACAACTACGGTACCGCTGGAAATGCAAGAACATCATCTCCCGACGAATATTTAATTCTCTGTGCAGTAATGCTGATGGTAGTGTAAATAGTCACCACCTAATATAACTTCTAATGCCTGGTTTTTGCAATGATTTTCTGAAAAAACAGACGGAACTATACTACGGCAAAACTCGCCTGCTGACTGAATGAATGAGGAAATAAATTGCCGTGTTCGGCTGAAAGAGGGCGGACACAGAGAGAAACTCAAGGTTTTCTGAGAAATACCTGGTCCCGACCAGGTTAGGTTCAGAGAGCATGTTACCATGGTAACTGACCGAGAGGTTAAGTTACCTCTCTTTGTGAAACAGGCTAGAGTTACCCCTCTGTCTCTGGTTTGAATTACCTCCCTTTGTGAAACGGAAAACTCAGAGTTTCCCTCATTTCAGGGTTAACAGACTCAGAGTTTTCACTAAACCTGCTTTGTGAAACGGACCCCAGATATTAGCTTTGTTATTTATGTGCTAATAGCTGCTTGTTGTCGGTAACTCTTGCATAGTTTTGCTATTTCTCTGGGAGTATGCACTGGTGTTAATGTTTTGCAAATGAAAATGAGCCAGTATAGCTAAATCTGTCACATATATGTATGTGTTCAAGTGCTTAAACAAATGTATATTAATTTTCACGTCTTAAATAAAAAAAAAATTTTATACAGTTTATTTGCACATCATTTTGTGATATTCAACTGTCATAAACAATCCACATAATTATTGCAGATGCATATTGCAGATGTGTTCACATGTTAGTGGGAAAAGGTTAAAGTGGATATACACGTTATACTGCAATAAAGAGTCTGAAAGCACAACAGTAAACACATTTTTTAAAACAGATTTCCTTCAGGTGATGGTGGCAGGCTGATGCAGTGGGTGAACATGAGGAGACAACTGGACCCCATCAGACACGTGAGGTCTGTGCAGTACACACTCTGAGGAGGATCAGTTCTTCTTAGACAAGAAGGTAGAAAGATGCTTTATGATGCACTGATCACACAGTAAATGCGTCAGTACTTAGTGGTGAATGTAAAAACTAACATCTGGTAATGTTTGAGGTATGTCTTTATTTTATATGGTATAATTTCTTGATTTTATGTTGTTTTGTCTTTTTTGCTACATCTGTAAAGGGTCTCCACAGAGAGAAAAGTGAGTGACCGGTGCCAACAGAAGGAAGAGCTCATCTGCCGAGGGACATGTTTGGTGTCATTCATCTGGTTGTTGAGAAAGGCGACTGCATGGACAACATTTTTAGTTTTCAAATGTGTGGTGATGATGAATGGATGGTCATTAATATATGATTCTACGACACAGGTTTGCACAATGAAAAGCAAGTTGTATTCACTTAATGCTACACAAGAGAAAACAATTTTATTGTGAAGGAGTATCATCACCAAATCACCTATGCTCACCTCTGTTAATGTTGTGAGCTCTTTAAATCACCCACTGCAGTTTTTGAAATTTAGTTATTATTCTCTGTCCTTAATGTGCACAATACTTTTATTCATATCCACAGTTATTGAAAAATGTAATTAATGATGATCCTAGTTTTCTGTTTTCCTGCCGTGATTTTACAGTACTGAGTGTATTAACATTAACTACAGAATATTCTTGCTTGGTTAATCACAAGACACATTTCTATAATGTTGATAACAGCTAACATACTGTAAAAAGAGCATTGTAACTGATTACAAGTTCTGGAAAAACTGTTATTAATGTGTTCTTGTCTGATTACAATACCGTACATGTTGCTAATGTTAAAGTCCATACCAGATCTGCACCATAAAAACATCAACAAACTTTTGGCAAGACCTTCATAAGAAGTTTTATTGCACATTAAAATCTAAATTCATTTTCCACAATTATATTATCCATGTAAACCCTGTAAAGATAATATTTAAATGTGTACAGAAGAATGTAATAAATAACCATTAATTCAGTGCAAAATTTACATTCAAGTGTATCTATGTAAAAATACATACAGTAAATAGAAAATGCAGTATGTCAGCTCCCTCAGTGCCAAGGCTGTTCCCTCTGGTCTCTGTAGCTCTGTCAGCCTATCACCGGACGTAATCTCCTATCCACACACTGGCTGCATATACAAAAAACATTGTAATGGTATGAAATGGATCATATTGTAGACTATAGAGGAAAAGGCCTGTGAATGTTCTTATTCGTCCAGGTCATCGTTATCCTCAAAGCAATTTCAGTCAAAAACAACTGGACTGGTTGTTTGTCTAGGAAGACGTTTCACCTCTCATCCAAGAGGCTTCATCAGTTCATGTACGCATCTGACCAGGCTGGGACTGGTTCGGACCATTTTTGCAGCACAACCATTCACATTACTGTGGCAGAGCTTAAACAGCAAATAGTCACAGTATCATAAACAGTATCACAGGACTGTGACATATACTGTGGTCTCGTTGCAATCTCCATTCATCAGCCTGACCTCCAGACCATTATTTTGTGCTTTGTTATATAATGTTTTGGATTGGCATTGGATGTAAATTGTGTACTACATTTGTCATTTGTCAAATATAAAAATAATTCCTTGGAATCCTTTCATACACTGTTTCATGCAGATAATACAGTAGTACTCATGATTTAAAAAAGAAGTAAAATAAGTGATGGAACTATCCCAACGCTATTATGCCAATCTTGTTTGAGTTAGACAAGTTGGTTCGCACTCCTTTACCGAAGGCATAATCAGTTAGCAGTTATTTTGCAGATTTGTAAATAGCTCATTAAGCTATGATTGTATAAGGAGACACACATCATCCTTGTTTCATGCACTGGCAGACACACTTGCTTGTTTCATAAATACAAGAGAGTATCCCAGCGTGAAATGAAAAGGTGTCCCTACTGGTAAATGTTTGGTTTATATTCCATATTAGCATGCAAGGTGTAATTAAAAAGTGAAGCAAACTACATGCATGTGGCCTGTGAAATGAAGTGTACTGATAGCTGCATTAAAGCATGGATTTTTAATTAGTAATCCCCAGGTGTGACGTGAGCTGAAATGTGAACCTGATTAAAAAGGGTTACTGATTTCAACTTCTTTTTTATGTTAAATATGTTTTCTTTTTAGATTTAACACAGTTATATTTTGTGTAAATATACATTCTGTTTATGCTAATATAGCATGTTGCTGTAAAATAATTAGGGATCCACAGCTCATCCTACATAAGTATATTGCATTCTTGGCAGCAGTTTATGAAATTTGAACTAGTGCCAGCACAAGAGTAGGGTACATTATTCTTTATGCTTTCTTTGTATCCATTGCCTTAATATGACTGTTGAACTGTTGTGATTAAAAAGGGGATCCTGGTTATAAGAAAAGCACACTATACAGCAAATAACAATTGAGCAAATAGTATAGTAATTCTAATCCACTTTGTGCATTATTCATATCCTTATAGCTTTGGTGACGGTGTAATACTGCTTCACCATTTATGTTATTAACCTACAGTAGTTTCCAAAGAAGGGGCTCACTGGTTACGCCAATATGTTGTTTCTTTTCTTTGTGAATTTGATTACCACCCACTCCCCAAGTCTTTTTAACAACTCTGTCCAGTCCTGTTGAATGCTCAGACGTCTTGTATTTCCTAAGTGTTTCCCTCAGGAGGTGAGCTGTAACTCAAACAAATGCTTTGAAAATGTTTGACTGTGAATGAATCTGTCAGACTTGATAAAGTAGTTTATTTTTGGAGGGAAAGGACAGGGAGCTATACTCCAATGTATAAAAAGTTATAATATTACATTTTTCTCAGTAAATGTTTTTATTAAGAGTTCATGGCATGGCTGATCATAGCAAAGACATCCATACTTATATTTTGGATTTCTACTAGATCATGTCTAATCATAATCATTTTCTCTGTTGTGTCTCTTTAAGACCCCTTCAGGAAAAGGCTCCTCTGATTTGTCAGCTTTAACCGGTTTTCCATGAATGGAATGGCACTGTAGCAGAAGTCCTGATGGCTCTTTTAAAGGCATAGTTTCTGAATATGGACTGGCAGCACAACAACTCTTTGTGACGCTCCACAGTTTTAAACGTGGTCAACGTTGTGAATTCCAACAAAAATTATTACTTCTCAACAGTCTCTGCTCTAGTTTAGACATCAAAACTACATGGTTAGGTTTTGGATTGGATTGTGGTTTAAGTAAAATTAAGTATGTCTGTTATGTAATTAAATGTTACTTTCACACAGGAAGGGACACAAATGGGACACAAACCACAGTCTCCAGGGTGAAAGTTCGGTGTGTGACCCAACCATCCAGCCAGAGTGGAGTTTGAGGCAAAGCATGCAGGATAACAGGATGCTGACTGATTGATCAGCCCTATGTATTTAATCAGAATCAGAATCAGAAATACTTTAATAATCCCAGTGGGAAATTATTTGTGTTACAAAACTCGAGATATACAAACAAATATTATACAGACAACATATATTAGAAAAACTCAAATTTAAATTTACAGAAATTAATATTTACAGTAGTGAAATATATACAAGATCAAAAATATCAGAATAATGTGCAGAAGAACAGATTGTCTGTGGTTGAGTATGAATTAAAGAGAGGAGGTGACAGGCGTAGAGAGGGTGTGAGACATTGTCCAGGATAGACCAGAGTCTTAGTACCCCTTGCACTCTCCTCACCTCACGGTTGCCATCTCTGAATGCTCTCTTCTTTTCATTCAGGATTGCCTTAATGTCCTTGGTGATCCAAGGTTTATTGTTGGCGTAGCAGGTTACAGACCGAGCTGGGACACGCAAAAATTGATGTAGTCTGTGATGCACTCAATGAGCCCATCAATGTCCGCCCTGTATGGGCAAAGCAGCGCTGCAGTGTCTCATAAGCCTCCTCAGACCACCTCCTCACAGTCCTTGTGGTCGTAGGCTTCCTCTTCACCAGAGGCACATAGCAGGGTTTGAGGTGAATATGGTTATATTCTGACCAGCCCAGATGGGGGAGAGAAGAGGAGGTGTATGCATCCTTAATGTTAGCATACATCAGGTCCAGAGTCCTCTCCTCTCTGGTAGGACAACTCACCTACTGTTGGAAGGTCGGCAGAACTCTATCCACAGTGACGTAGTTAAAGTCTCCCGACATGAGGACGAGGGCACTGGGGTGTTGAGTCTGGAGATGGTGGTGTGTATGATGCTGCAACCAGATGTCGAGTTTGCAGAGGGAGGGATGTACAGAACAACAGTGATGACATGCGGGATCTCTCTTGGCAGATGGTATGGACGTAGTCCAACAGCCAGCAGTTCAACATACAGGCTACAGAGCTGTTCTTTAATGGTGATATGACCAGGATTACACCATCTGCTGTTTACTAGAACGACAAGCCCCCTTCCTTTCCGCTTACCGCTCTCGTTTCAATCCTGGTCAGCCCGAAAGGTGTGGAAGCTATCCACAGAGATGTTCTGGTCCGTGATATCCCTGTGCAGCCATGTCTCCATAAAACACATCAGACTGTACTCACGGTACTCTTGGTGGCTCCGCGTTAGCGCCATCAGTTCATCCATTTTGTTTTACAGAGACTGCACATTACCCATAACAACAGAGGGGTGACACGGCTAAAATCTTCTCCTCTCCATAAGCCCGTCCCATCTTGACCCTCCTCTATTGCCCTGACTTTGCTTCCCTACCTCTGCGTCCCCAGTGTGTTTTTCTCCAGAGTTCGGGTGGAGTATCAGCTGGTCTGGCCGCTATGCCAGCCAGCATTAGGGCGATCAGCTGTTCTCCGGAGTAAACAAATGCAGTGTGTCCCGGTGGAAGCGGCATTGATAAAAACAGCTCGAAAAGAAACATTAAAACTAGCGAAAGTAACCTCATTGTAGAGGGCAGAACTTCACAGAAGTTAGGGTGAAGAAACAGAACGAACAAAAGGAGAATAGAAGTTAAGAAAGTTTTAAAAATAAAGCGAACTCAAAGACTGGAGCAGTAACAAGCAGCGTGCAACTTTCCGCGCATGCACACCAAATAAATCATGCTAATCTGAGTTTGCCAGTCACAGTGCAACTGAGGCAAAAAGAAAATGGTATTTTTCTGATCTTCACACACAAAACACATATCCAACATACACAAACACACATGCACACATAAGCAAATGGACATCAGTAGCGGCTGCTGATCTTTCAAAGAGGGGAAGCTCATTTTTTCCGGCCTACATCATAAATGTGTTCGTTTATTTATATGTAAATTCTACCCTTCGTTCCTTTTCAAGAAAATGATCCGTCAGCTTGTCGTACCAACTAGGCATCTTTTCCAGGGACTTGACCAGTGTCCTCTCAATGGCCAGCAGAGCTAGGCTGCTTAAACGGCCTTGGCCCAGCTGGAGCTGCTGCACCAGGCTACTGTGAAGTGTGACCGCCTGTGTGTGTAAGTGATCAGGCTAATCTCCAGATCAGTTCAGAACAACGGAATAAAATACTTGTAAAAGGCTCCGATGGATGTTTATTTTTCAAGATTGATGATTCGCTCATTTAGCTGTCAATCAAAAAAGGATTTGGCCTCAGACATCTCATCCAATCAACATGCAGAAGCGAAGTGTCCGGGCCAGCCCGCTGTCCCATAGACCCCCAGAGACGCTGAGGGTCTGATGGGCGGGACAAAGCTCAGCATTTATCCAATGACCGTCTAGTTTCGCTGCGGTGGAACAACCTGCTCTACGATTCCCCATTGAAGTCAGTAGAAGCTGAGCATCCGACTGTGTAAAGCCCTGTGGAGCTGTAGGGATGAATGACAAGTTGCGCCGGTTACCTGTGATAAGTAGCTGAATCTGAAGAAAAGATGAAGGATTTCTAGTGCGTATTTAGTCAATGAAATTTACACACAGCAGTACATATTTCAACACTTTTTTTTTTCAGGTGACATTTTAGGGGAAGCTGAGCTTCCCTTGCAGTCTTAGAGCAACCCCCACTGATGGACACATGCAGTCAGTTGGAAAATTGTTTGGTGGTAATGAACCATGTGTGTGGAGAGACAGAGTGGTAGGGAGATGGTGAGATAAATCATGGGTTGTCTATTTAAATGCTGACAAATCCCTGATACTTAGACAGTCTGTTATCTACCCCTCTCTAATGCAGTTTGCTTTTGACATATTATTAATAGTGATATTTTTTTATGGATAGATTATGAAAGTACTGGCTTGATTTGATTCAGTGGTTTTAACAGTGCAAAATCAAATTTTTATTTTCAAAAAGAAAGAAATGTACTTTAAGCTGAAGTTGGTTACTTTTTATTTTCAAATTTTTTTTTTTTTTTAAATTCACATTTGGTTAAACTATCACCATATCTTGACAGCACAATGAGACAGATGGTCTGTGAAAAAGTAATGTACTCTATCTCTACCTCCAACTGGTCCTTTAATCTAGCAGATTATATTAGGAGAAGACAGAAAGAGGAGCGTACTTTTTCCCAAAGCATCTGTCTCAATGTGCTGTCAAGATATAGTGCCAGTGTCAGCAAATATATATAAAAAAAATTACAGAAAGTTACCAACTTCAGCTTAAAAGTCACACAGTGTGATTACATGCAGTTTAAAAACCCAAATATATTCGGGTTAAAGGCATACCCCGGTTTCTTAAACACCATGTAAACACCATAGTGCGGGTAAAATCGTGATTCTCATACCCCGTTTAACAGACCAAGAGAACTCCTTCAGTTCCCTGATTATTCACGCTTGTAAACAGCGTTACCTTTAAACCAAAGGGAGGACTTAACAAAGGCTATTAACATTATTACAAATAAAAACCGTTTCGTTGGTAGTTTTGTCCAAAGGTCGTCCATTTGTGATTTTGACAAAGATAAACCGGAAAATAAAGCCGACCAGCTTTACTCCACCTACTGTCCCGGAGGTCGAGTAACTCCCGTCCCGGGAACTTCAATAATCCAATCATTCCCTTAACCAGGGTAAGACCATTTTAACTGATGTGCATGTAAACACACTGACAGCAAAAGAGATGTTAGAGGGTTAGAATGTACAGTAGAGTGACTGTATCTCCTGTTTTGCACAAAATAGAATGTGCCGGGTTGTTTTCATAGTTTTACAGACTGAATTCCAGCACAATTGTATATGATGGATGGGGTTAGCCAGGAACCAAGATCATGTATGATTGGATACATTTATGCAACAACCAGGCCCCCACCACAGCAACTTCATGGTTGATCCAATACGGAAGTGCCAAAAACTGCAGTTCACTGAGTGGCCAGTAGGAGTAGTTTGTACAATAGGGCAATTTCTCATTGACTCCCATGTTAAACAGGTCGATTGTTGCCTCGGAGGCTAGTTGCCAGGATTAGCACGCTAACTCCGTCATCTCGACCTGGACTGCAGTCATTAGTGTGGTGGTGTTACTATAAGTGACAAGATGGTTTTCTCTTCGATCAACTATACAAAAAGATGGTTTAGGAACACACCGTGTTAACTTTAGTTCTGTTATGCTAATTAAATAGCTGCACTTGCACCATGATTTGCAATACAGTCTGCTTTATATGGCACATACACTAGATGCTAATCTGAAGCAGTGAGAGGATTCGGGTCGGTGTTTTACAGTCTATGGGCATGGTACTGTGTTGAATATCAGTTTAAATCATAGACCATAAATGCTGGCTGACTGCACTTTACTCCCGGAGCCGGTGTAATCTCCGCTAGAGACACAGGAGTGCCTGCACTCGACTCGCCGAGCCGGTGTTTTTTTTTTTTTTCAAAACTTTATTTCATATCATAGCCGGTGTAGAGGCTATGTCTATTTTTTATACAGTCTATGGTAACAACCCCAGAGTTCAAGATCATCAAAATCATTTTTACAGGAGGAGAAATGAGAGGCATGTTGTACATGTACTTAGAAACTAACTGATGGACACGTATTTAACATATAACACCAGCTCAAAGTACAATTACCACTGAACGTTATTTTAAAATTAACAGTTAAAAATTATGCTGCACTGTTTCAATACTATGTACGTAAGCCATGTAAGGCAAGCTGACAAAAAAACTTTTTTTCGGGGATTGTTTGCCTCCATTGTTTTCCTCATGGGGGCCCTCCACTCCGAGAGCTCTGTCTGGCCTGCCTGCAGGGGTGCCGTCCTGGCGGTTGTCCGGGCCTGGACAGTTTGGGAGTCCTGACTGGCTTTATGGCCTGGGTATGGGTCCCTATCTGTCCGGGTCTGGGTGGTCTCACTGGCGGCGTCCCCTGTAGTCGTGGGCTTGGACGGCTCTCGGTGGGGATGGCCCCCTTAGGATGCTAAATGATGATGATGATAAAGCTGATTTGATTTGATACGTAGGAGATAAATGTTAAGGCTTAATTAGGTTGCCGTGCAAGCGTACTTCGCCTAGGCGTGGTACGGTTGCTTCTGTACTACTGCTGGATAAAAAAGCAATCATTTTACAGGATATAATTTAACAATTCAGCATTTTAAGCGAGGAAGACAGACCCTGCCCTGATGGAAGCCCGGGGCCCCCGTCTGGAGCCAAGCCCAGACAGAGGGCTCGCGGCGAGCGCTCTGTCGGGTGCGCTGCTGAATGGGTGCCAGTGAAGGTGAGGGGCCTCGACAGACAGGGGGAGCAGAGGCTGGCTCTGGGGATGTGGAATGTCACCTCTCTGAGGGGGAATGAGCCGGAGTTTGTGCGGGAGGTGGAGCGCTACCAGTTAGATCTGGTCTCAGTTCTGGTACCATACTCTTGGATAGGGGTTGGACCCTATTCTTCTCTGGAGTTGCCCAGGGTGGGGCACTGGGCGGGTGTGGGGATACTCACAAACCCCCAGCTGAGCGCCGCGGTATTGGATTTTACCCTGGTGGTAGAGAGGGTAGCCTCCTTATGCCTGCGGGTGGTAGGGGGGAAAACTCTGACTGGTGTGTGGGCATATGCACCGAACACCAGTTCAGAGTACTCGGCCTTCTTGGAGACCCTGGATGGAGTCCTGCATGGGGCTCCAGTAGGGGACTCCGTAGTTCTGCTGGGAGACTTCAACGCCCACATGGGCAATAATGGAGACACCTGTAGAGGCGTGATTGGGAGGAACGGCCTCCCTGATCTAAATCCGAGCGGTCGTCTGTTATTAGACTTCTGTGCTAGTCACGGATTGTCTATAACGAACACCATGTTTGAACATAAGGATGCTCATAAGTGTACGCGGTACTAGAGCACCCTAGTGTGAAACAGCTGGGATGAGGATCAGCACCTCTAAATCTGAGGCCATGGCTCTCAGCAGGAAACCGGTGGATTGCTTACTCCAGGTAGGGAATGAGTCCTTACCCAGAGTGAAGGAGTTCAAGTATCTCGGGATCTTGATAACGAGTGAGGGGAAGATGGAGTGTGAGTTTGGGCAGAGAATCGGAGCAGCAGGGGCGGTATTGCAGTCACTCAACTGCACCGCCATCTACCGGTCAATCTTCATTCCTACCCTCACCTATGGTCATGAAAGCTGAGTCATGGCCGAAAGAACAAGGTTGCGGGTACAAGCAGCCAAAATGGATTTTCTCAGGAGGGTGGCTGGAGTCTCCCTTAGAGATAGGGTGAGAAGTTCAGCCATCCGCGAGGAAGTCGGAAGAGAGCTGCTGCTCCTTTACGTTGAAATGATATCTCCACACTGGCCTGGGAATGCCTCGGGATCCCCCAGTTAGAGCTGGTTAATGTGGCTCGGGAAAGGGAAGTTTCCTGCTGGAGCTGCTACCCCTGCGACCTGACCCCGGATAAGCGGTTGAAGATGAGTGATGAGCATTTTCAGCCATTTTCCCTCAGTGTCAATATTCCAATCCTGTTTCTGAAAATAATATTCTAAAAAGAAGTCATAAATAGTGACTCATGTTTAAATAACCCATAATCACCATTTTACTGGTACATCACACAAATAATGCTTGGCTTTTCTGATGACAACTCTGATGAGTTGCTAAAAAGACTAATCAAAGGTTAAAAAATCCTCTGAGTGAAAATAAGTCTTTTATAGCTTTGTCTCCCCTTTGCATGCTCTCTCAGAGATTTCCTCATGGAGTTTGTGTTTTGGAAGGCATGAAGCAAAATGGTGATTTTGTGATTTTTAATTAAGGCCGTTGGTTATGTCTTTGGCTTGATGATAACAGTGTGGCACAGCTCCATTTATGATGGAAAAAAGAAGAAGCTCCCTCACATCGCTTCTCATTAGAGACACTCCCGGGGCCTCATCAAAGATCTCCCTCCCTCTATTTCTGCTACTTCCCTACCTCCCTCCTTCCATAATGCATCGTTTTCCCTGTACAGTGCTCCCTACAGCTCCAGGACATGCTTAACAAACACGCCAGCAAAACACTCCTACTGATGCTAACTTTTCCCCATTTTGCTTCACGATGGAAAGAAAATCACAGCAATTCTGTTCCACTGCTTCTTTGCCAACAAATGAGGTTTACAATGAGGAGAGTTTGATATGCACACCATCAAACAGTAAACAGAGAGTTTCTCATACTTATGTTGTTCTAGAAAAATGGGATCGCAGGAGAGAGAGGCATATACTCCATGGGTGGAAAAGCCTTAAACAATGTACTTTGAGGCTTTATTACTTGTGTCACAAGTGTGTGTTTTTTTCTCAGTGATGCATTAAAACAAAAGCACAAACTCACAGCATGTTATGGTCATTAAACAAATGAAAAAACAGTTGATTCAATTGTTGGCTGTATTACATTACAGACGAAATATTCTTCCTTAATCATTCTCTCATAAACTATTAAATGAGACAAATTGACAAGCTAGGAAAGCTAGGAAATACTGAATGAGATCATTTTTTTATTTTATTTTATTTTTTCCCCTTGTTCTCTGGATTCATTGACACTTGAAAGTTCTGGGAGACATCAAGTATGCCTGGTCCATCTTTTATTTACCACTTCAGTACTATTGCATTACAACCGTGTCATTGGTTAATTAATCCAGCTGACTGGAAACCAGTTAACCATTCAGTGGCTACATCAAAATCAACTTTGAATGATCTACAACAATATATGATGAATATAGGGTCTTGCAATTAAATAGAAGCAGTTAGATGTAGGATGGAATGTGTTTACTGTCTTTTTCAAGCCTACATTCACAAATTCTCACAGACACACACACACACACGCACACACACACATTCTAGGATACTAGAGACTCACATTGATGCGAGTATAATGTTGTATAATGTATAATGAGTAGCGTTGACCATTGCTATGTTTGTTTGTGAGGAAGAACAACATAGCCGTAGAGCTTAGGTTCTCTGCCCAAGTAGGACCCTGGCCTATATTTCCCGCCACTATCCTCGGGCCGGGCCGGGCCAGACCTTTGATCAAGCGCTTGCGTTTAAAAAAAAAAAAAAAAAAATGATTTCATTGCTTTATTGGCCTAATCTTAGGAGAAAGCTATGACATAAACATAAATATTATAGGCCTATATATATTCAGCAGAGGAGGCCTAAGTATCAAATATGTACAAAGTTGCACAAAGTAAAAAAAAAAAAAAAAGACTCCACATGTTGCAACCCACAGTGTCTCCTCCACTCGCTTGCATCACAACGGGCCTGCTACTGTGCTGTGCAGCTTTAGTGCAACATGGAGCTTGGAGATGTTAAGGATCAAATAAAAACAGGAGAACTAACTTTTATGAAGTCTGGAGAAAAGTCTGAGGTATGGAACCATTTCAAACAAATTGTGGGCAGTGACAACATATGTTATCAGCATTTCAGTTACAAATTCGGGAAACACCAGCTGAAACTACCAGGCTACGGTTAGCAAGTGTTAGCACGGCCTGCTTTGTAGTTCGCATGTACACATGAAAAAAATGTAAGTTACACTATGACAGCATTTTCATATATATATACATATAACAATACTATGTATATGGCTGACTTATTGTGACAACAAATAGTAAAAAGTGTTAATAAAAGGATTATTACAGGAGCTTCTTTACTGTTACAATCGGGGCAGCCATCTTTAAATGTCAACTCCGGGGTTGTGTGGATCGTCCAATTTTCCGAGTCGGAAATCTGACCTTGGGGACGTTCCAGTCTGTCCATCTGTTCGTCTTTTCTCTCTTTCTCTCTCCTTTTCTTCCTCCCCAACCGTCAAGACAGATGGCCGTCCTCCATAGAGCTGGGTCTGTCCGACGTTATAGGGAAGGTTTTCGTTGCCACCGTACTCTACAGAGTAATTGTTGGGTCTATGTAAATCATAAATAAGTCATAGAGTGTGGTCTTTACCTACTCTGTAAAGTTTCCTGAGATAACTTTTGTTATGATTTGGCACTATAAATAAAATTGAATTGAATTGACTTCAGAGTACAACTGGAACGCAAATTAGTGCGGTTCACATTTCTTCATTTAGATCCTTTTGTGATCATTTACATTCTGAATAATTCCATTCTGTAGTTCAAACAACTCCGAGTTTTATTTGATAATGTCAGATATAACAGCCCATTTATTTGAAAAAATTGTCGGGTTAAAATCGAGCTCAGGCTCATAATTACTGTTAATGTGTCAGGCCAGGCCGGCTTCGGACTGAACATGCAAAGGACTCGCGAAGGGTCGGGCTTGATTTTTTGGGCCAAATCTACATAGCCAACAGTTTACAGTGCACCATCAAATCTAAAAACTAAAGTTCAAAAGAAATTTGGGTTATATAAGAAGAAAGATAGACTCTACAAAAGTCTGGCCATTTGACTATACTGTACAACGACAGCACGACAAATCCTAAAACTCACCTTGTGAGCTACGAAACAGGTGACAAGGATCATGAGGTTACAAGTTATGTTACAGCTGCAGTTATAGCAAGAACACGTAAGACAAAGACACAGATCTTAAAAACTTTAGGTAAGCAAGTCTCTTTATTTCATGGAGACATGCGACCCCCACTGGAAGGACTTGGTAATGACAAGGACTGTATTCTAATAGTTTTCTATAATTTCTCCTCTCTTATTTCTCTCTCTCAATTACTATTTTACACCTACTTTTTTAGTTAGTTAGTTAGTTAGTAATTTGTGTTTCAGGATTATCTGTTTTCATGTCATCTTTGAGAATCACAACTTCTTCAATGGTTTTATTAATCTACTTGATATATCTCATTACATTTGTTGATATCTGGAGACTTCCGATTGGCTTCCGGAGACTTCCTTTCTCTGACAAAAGCTGACGGTATATTTAGAACTGTAGTTTCACTTTCACAGCGCTTATTTTTTTTTTACATTTTTAGCAACAGTATTTATTAAAAGGGTGATATTTATACCCAAATAGGCTATTTAGCATGGTTTATTGGGAGAAACCAAGCATATATATGTATATCAGACATTCAGCACCCCCAGGGCCAGAATGGAATAATCCATTATTTCATAACCACATTTGGTGGATTTCGCAACGATTCGACTATGAGATTGGCAGTCGAATCAGGCTCCTCGGAGCGAATCATCGATTATTCGGGTCACCCCTAATCTCCATACAGCGTACTTTGGGTCTAGAAATGGAAGAAGAATCTAATTTTAAGCAGCTGTTCTTAAGGAATCTTCATCCTACAACCCTCAACAGTCAACAGCTACGTGATCTAGCTATGAAGGGTTTTACCAGGCAAAAACAAATCATGGTTAAAAACACAAAACCTACCAGTGTCTTGAACATCAACCCTCCATCCTCAAACCTAGAGTTAGAAGGGACTGTGAAGGGGCTAAACCACAGAGGCCAGCCCAAAACCCCTGGCAGACTTATCAGCCAGTGAATAGGCAGAAGAGTTACCCTTCTCAATGACCTGAATCACAATGTGAGTGCACACAAGCATCTTGGTCAGATAGAGATCAATACCTACAACGGTTTGGCTCAAATCGATATCCCTTGGATTTTAGTCTAGGTAGGTCTCCACCCAATCGGTGGAAAAACTGGCAAAACCGAGACTACAGAAATTATGACGGACAGGGGACTGCCCTGAATGGGGTAGACAGCACCAAGAAAGACGCCATCGAAGTCTGTCTGTCGAGGAAACTACAGAAGAAAAGAACAAACAAACAGGCAGAAAAAAAGCCGACAAAACAAGGTAAGTCTGACCAACCACCTTTGGGTGAGGAAGAAATTGAATGCATTAGACGCCTATTCCGGGGACTGGGTAAGAAAGAAAGGAAAACGGTGGGTATGATTATAGTGGTGGCCGCTGTGGCTGGAAACTCTGCATCCCCTCCTTCAAACATTCTCTCTAACCCGCCTGATGCGGTGATAGAGGAAATATTGTATCTACGTTCTGATGAACCTCCAAACATGGCTTCGTGAAGTCTGGCCACGGTGGCCAAGGTTACTACACCTAAACCACCAGAAAAAACAGGTGAGGACCCAGTCTCAATTGCAGTCCTGGTTGTCCAGGTGAACCCAAATGACACGCCAAACAGAGGTCACTGTCTTTCAGGGCGACCCACCCTTTTGACAGTTCCTAGGCGACCTCACAGGAAGAGGGGTTGCCAATAAATGTTACCTGTCAACCAAATTTGAGAATGAGGTTGAACACAAAACACTTCTTGACAAAGGGGCGGATGTCACCCTAATGTTGTCTTCGCTTTTCAACAAGCTACAGGGAATGGTGCACCTATCCAACAGGAACTTGACCCTACAACCCTGCTATGTACAGTTACGACTGTACTCATCCACAGGTGAAACTGTGACAGCAAAGGCAGTGATTCACTTCACCATTGGGCCTATGAGCCTCATTCATCCGATGTACGTGTCTCACTTATGGTCCATTTCTCTTCAAATCAGTCAGGACCTCCTTTACTGCTTAAAGCAATTGCTTGATTGCAAGCATTTGACGCTCTCATCCCTTGACTTCTTCCTAAATTGCTGAAGCTCAAAACTACACACTTGAGACCTATGCCCCCCACACCTGTTAGCCTACCTGATCAGTTCCAAACAGTTGACAAAGGCAGAAGGTCAGACACTTGTGATGTGACCATATGGCCTCAGAGAGAGCACTTGACCCAACTAGACAACTTCTTATTCTTGTTGAAAAACTCCTCGGTGATGCACATGTAACACTTGAGGGATTTCACAATACTAGGACTTGTGGATTAGTGTATCAGATAGGTTTGGCTACTGGAGCACCATGGAATGTGAGAATGAGACTCAGGAGGCAAAGGTTTAAATGTAAAAGTAATGACGCTTTAATTAGAACTAATAAATAAAATATTATAGAATAAACAGATAAACAGATGGATAAATAAATATGTTAAAACAAGACAAACTAAATTATCTGACAAAACAATGAAATAAATATTACATACAGTAATATCCCGTGTGTATCTAATTAAGCTCATTTTCTAATTTGGGTGCACCCTAATATCCTGAACTCTTTGTTTCAATTTAAAATGTTTAGTTTCTCTGATCCAATCCAACGGTTTTCAATAAACCAAAGGGAAAAAAATAAAATAAAATATCAATTAAAAGACATCACAAACACCAGTCACTTGAGGAAGATTATCCTACACAAAATCAATGCATATCCAGTTCCAGAGGAAGTCCAAGGTCCAAGGAAAAGAAAAAAAGTGAGTGTAGGTCCAGTGTTCCAGGGATGGAGAAAATGTAAGTCTATGTAAGTGTGTGACAGGGCTGAGTGGCAGGGTGTTTAGATGCTGCCTACCACACCAGAGAGTGTAGCAGGACCTGTCGGGTGACCACGGGATATCTGGGGTTCACTTCATTCTAGATCAAGTGGGTGGCTCGCCATCGCTTCACTTCACATCACTGGAAGGTCCCAATAAACAAACAAAATCCAAAAGGCCAAAGAAAACAAAACAACAAAAAAAAAAAAACCTGACCGATCTGTGTTCGGCGGGGTACGGCCACAAAACAGCTCTGGTACCCGATATAGTCACAGGGGTTCTAAACATAAAGTAAACTAATAAAACTTTCTTATTTAATAAGCAATTAATGTAACATACATTAATGGCCTTTTCTTTTTTCTAATTCAAGTAGCCCAATATATTAAAGGGGTATGTGTAACATTCTGTCCACAGATCTTGAATGGCCTCAAGCTTGAGAATACTGACATTGACGTGGTCTTAGCCCTCTGGGCTGATAAATCTGCCAAGGACTGTACGAGTCACTGACACGTAACAGCCCAAACATTCCTCTTGTGAAGAAGCATTCCCGCTTACCTTCAGACCCTCTAACACAGTCAACTCTGACTGCTGAGAGGGTTTGCCCTTTAAAGGTTCAGTGGAACCTGAAAAGCTTGCCCCATCATTTTCTTTTTTGATCGTCCCAGATCTGATAGTCAGATAGACTGGATGTGCAGGTGGACATGATTAACAACATTATGTGGTCCCTGAAAGGAGTTCAAGACGATGACACTGTCTGTGACCCAGAAAACATGAAGCAAAGCGGTTATACATCCAACCTGGACAACACTTAAATCATTCATCATTCATTCTTTATGCCTTTCCCGTTGTTCTTCGAACTGGGACCTACACTCTTGGACAGCCTGTCAGTCAGCCAGTTGGTAAAGAACAGTAACACAGCAGACATACTGATCCCAAAATCCATCCCGTTTGGTTGGATGATCAGCACCAGGTTTCATGACTTTGAGTTTAGAATTCCTGTGATATCGCCTATGCACCCTCCTTTGCTCCAAAACCAGGCAGAGGATGGTGTACTGTTCACTAAACCCGCAAAAGCTATAGCTCTCTTCTTGGCCGTGGGACTCACAGCAGACACTGCCCGTCGAAGCCATCAAGGGCTTTGGCAGGTATAGGTGTGTTAAATGGAGCTCTCTCTAGTCCCACTAGTGTGGCCAAGCTCTCAGCCATAATGATGGCATCAGGCGGGCAGGGAGCGTGCACCACCAGGTGAGCTTCACCTGAAACAGGGGGCGTAAGCTTGAAGAGGAAGACTTTGCTGCCATGTGACTTCCTCATTCACTGGTGAGCCCTATCTTTTAACAGTCAATGGGAAATAAAATGTCCAGCTTGACCACAGTACATACAAAGGTTCCCCTTACAGAGGTGCTCTTGCTCTTCAGGGATAAGTTTGTTGCGACCCAACTGCATAGTCTCAGGCTCTACACAATTGTCGGTAACAGGTGAAGAGGAGCCGGAGGCAGATGAGGAACCTGGCCAGCGGGCTGAGTCGAGACGACCAGGGGCCTTCTGTCTCCTCTCCCTTCCCTGGGCCCGGATGGGGAGGTGCGGTCCGATGGTGAGCTAAATCAGTCCAACAAGTGAGGAAGATACAGGATAGGAAACCAGTTCATCTTTAATGTAGTCTGCTGGACCATGCAGAAAAGTATCACGCAGAGCTGCAGTGTTCCAGTCGGTCTGACGGGCCCTGGTCCAGAAGTCAATGGGGAAGTCAGCCACAGACAGGTTCCCTTGGCACAGGAAGAGAAGATCACTGGCAGCATCGGGACCAAAAGCTCCTAACCCGAAGACCTTGCGTAGTTCCTCGGAGAAGGCCTGGAACGATGCGCAGGCAGGAGTCTGCTTCTCCCACTCTGCTGTTCCCCAGAGGAGGACTCGCTCGGTGAGGTTGCTGATCACATACACCACCCAGGCTTCCTCAGGGGCCAACGTGTATGGATGCAGGCTGAATAGTAGGGTGCAGGAGGTCAGGATTCCCATCATATCACTCTGGGGTACCCACTCGGTGCTCGGAGATCATCCTGGGCTGTGGCAGTGGTGGTGACTGGAGCTGAAGGAGGATGAGTGGACATCAACTGTTGCAGCTGGGCTGAGAAGACTGCAAAGGCAATGGCCTCTGCAGCATGCCTTGTGTGTGCAGCAGACTCCTCCATGCGCTGCTCGTGTTGCATGAGCACATTCTCAATCCTCAAACCAATTTTTTGGTGAAGATAGTGTTGCTGGGTCCATGTCTGGCCAGATTGTACTGTAACGGGTGATGTATGGACCCAATTGCAGCACAAAAGACACAGAACAAATAGAGAAAGTTAAACTGTTTACTGAAGCTCAGGCAGACAGGCAAATAGTACAACAACGCAGTGGCAGGGAGCTTGGTCAAGGCAGACAGGGGTTCAGTACCAGGGAGAAAACAGCAAAGGCAGACAATCTGATGAGGAGCAGGCAGCGGAATAATATAACCAAGCGAGCAGTCAGAAACAGGCAAACAGGAACCAGGAGAGCAGAGGCTAAAATCTTGGTCAGGGACAGAAGGCTGAGGCAATTACCAGAAGGCAGGCAAAGCAGAGGGATCCTTGATGGGCAAAGTCAGTACCGGGAAGTCAGGCAGGAAAGCGTTGGAGAGTCTTGCTTGGCGAAGAACAATCTGGCAGAGGAGTGAGTGTTGTGCTGGAGAATTTATGCTGGGCTGATTGCATGTGATGTGGGGCAGCTGGCAACAGGTGAGTAGAGTAGAGTGATGAAGTGGGCGTGGCTGGAAGGGCTGAGTGGATCAATGGAAAAGTACTGGGAGCAGATGGCTGAACTGTGACATGAACTAGATAGAAGTTACAAAAGACAAAAGTAGAACTGTACAAGAGTAGAACTGAGAGTCAAACTAGGGAGAAAACTGTACAATGGACAAGACAAGATTGAACTGGACAGCTCTGGTCTGCTTAAGTCCAGTTTTCAAGGTGGTTGGAAGGAGAAGTTGCATTCATTTTCCCACTCAAACTGGAAGGTGGCCCAGTTCACACCGCTGCAACTTTTACCTACAACATTCTAAAATGGTTTTGTCTCATTGCGAATCTTTGGTCTAAATTGGGCTTTTGAGTCACCACTGGGAACTTAACATCTAAATGGCATCTGCTTGAAAATGGGACATAAACTGGGTGCACCATCTCAGTTATCCTCTGTGCCCCCACCATGACCATGGTAATGCAGCTGAGTGAAGAGGCCCGCTGCCCATTTCTGGTGTCTGGCAGGTCAATGGTGTTGAAGAAGGGGAAAGTGGTGGACAAGTCTCACTTCCAGGTGAATGGTATTGTAATCCAGCCTTAGGGAGGCACACAGTGGATCAAGTTCCCTAAAGCACATCCTAAGTAGCTGCCAAACAGCCCCGGGGGAGGGCTGCTACCGCTGGCGGCACAACCAGGTACCTAAGGGTACACTCCCGCTGTCCATCCGTACCGTGCCCAAACCGGTTCCACGGGTAAAGTCTAGTTCGTTTGACCAGTGTGAGTGCAACCGTACTGTGCCCAGCTGCGGCCCACTTGCCGCCCACAGTCCGTTTGGGAGAGGTGGGTAAAGCACGTTTGCACATGTACGAGCACGAGCATGTGCACGTGTATGAGCACGAGGCCTACAGCGGCGCTGACGTCATTTTATGTGCGCCTGTTCGGACATAGAAAAAAAAAAAGACGGAAAATGCGCGGACATTTAAAACAATGGCGGCTAAAGGTTCCTGTTGGTGTGATGCGGAGGTGGAGTATTTATTGCAGATTTGGTCGGAAAATATTCAAAAACAGTTGGACAAGACCCACAAAAACTCAGAGGTCAATGGAAGGATTTGCAAACAAAGCGACGCATGGCGATGACGTCAATCAATGCAGGTGACGTGTTACGGCGTGATGACGGGCCTGGCCCGCGGGGGGAGAGGGAGGGGGGGACAAGTACCCTAAAGCACGGGGCACGGTACGGACGGACAGTATAAAAGCAAAATATAATTAAGATAATGAATAGAACTTAAGCAACCACAAAGGAAATTAATTTGGTGAAAATATAAAAAAGGATTGAAAATGTAGGAATTTTAGGTTTAATTGGATCAATAATGTGACTATCAAATTAAATATTTGATTAAGAAAATTAATAAAGAAAAATTACTAAAATGAATATCTTTAATTTATTAAAACTTCACACGGAGAACCAATCAAATGTAGGGCCTTGACTCACGTTCAGATTATGAGATTAAGTATTCTCAATAAATTTATCGTTAATCAAGTAAATATTAGTTATCACCAATAATTAATAAATAAGATAATAATAAAAATTACTCTACTTAAACCAGAGTTCCTCGGGGGACCACCGCCATAAACTAATATTAAAGTCTCATTAAATGTATTAAACTACTAATCAAGGGTTGAACACCGATAAATGTAATAGTTTAATTAGTTGAAGGATTTAAAAGTTATTTTCTTAGTAGAGGCTGGCTCATTCATCTTTGTGTAATATTAAATAAACAGACATATGGTAAACACAAACATTTATTAACAAATGAATAAATGCAACAAACAAAACACAATAAACTAACTAAAGCTAACAGAAAACGTGTGTGTGTGTGTGTGTGTGTGTGTGTGTGTGTGTGTGTGTGTGTGTGTGTGTGTGTCTGTGTGTGTGTGTGTGTGTGTGAGAGACAAAGAGGAGAGGCTTGGACCCCTGCAGAGAAGGTGTGAACATTTAAATTACACAAAAGCCCGCAGGCTGGAGATCTCAGTTCTCAGTTCTTATGACAAAGTTACAATTGTATCTAGCCGTTCACAAAGTCCTATAACATGTACTAATGCCCAGTTGGTGATTAGTTACCAGTCCATGAGATGGGAGATGTGTTGCGTTGCTTGATGCCAGTGGCTGGTTGAAGAAAGGAAGCTGGTTGAAGAAAGGAGTCTGAGAGAGATCCGGGGGAGAGGGATCCGGGAGAAAGATCGGGAGGAAGAGGAAGTGCAGGTTGTTACTACACTTTATATAGGCCCTGGTGATGTCATCCCCAGAGGTCAAGTCAGCCAATGAACGGTTTGGGGGCCCCTTGGAGAATAACACCTGGGTGTGATTTGTGGGGGAGAAGGCATGGCAGGCCTTTGTTAAAGAGACAAAGGCAGCCAGGCTTTGGGCCTAGTCGTCCCTTTGGCTTGAGCAGGCCGAGGCCTTCTCATAATAAAACTGAAAGTTCATATTAATCCAGAAATGAACAATCATCTTTGGGTGCCGGTTGCACCTACAAAAAGGAGCATAGTGTCAACTTTCACCCATATCTAGACATACACAGTTGTGGAAAACTTCAAAACTCATATATGACGTATTATTATTCATTTAAACTTGTTTGTATTGTCAAGGCACACACACACCTTGTGATTGGCTATCCTATTTGGCTTTGAGGCTAGGGGGGTGGGCTTACCTGGTTCTACTCGGCCTGAGTGATTAATAGGGCGTTCGAGGACAGGTGTGGAGAGGAGTTACAGAGGAGTGACAGAAGAGTCACGGAGAAGAGTGACCCTGAGTACCTAGAGGAGAGATGATTACCGTGTTTCCTTTCTTTTGTGCGATTACGTTTGTTTAAGTTTTGTCCGCGTGCTACATGTTACAAATGAACTGTCGAATGGAATCCGAACATAACTAAGAGTCGGACCGCTGGGAGCGAGCTGACCAAGTGACGGGCGTTGAAGGAGGCCGACGACGAAGCAGGTGAGCCCACACACACTTCACCCCCTAGCCTGGCAGCCGAAACGTTCCCCTTTGAAACGTATGAACGGGCAGCCAAGCCTCGGAAGTCCTAGACACGAGTGTATGCCTGTTTGGAAATGGTAAAATACCCGGGGTTGTGTTGGCTGTGTCATAGTATCATTCAAACTTGCGCATGAGAGTTATTAAGGGCACACATAAGCTGTAAGGTCCCACTGTAATCATGTGAAAGTGGACTAAGTCACATGATCTAAGGTGTCACTTTTTATGGAACCACCTGGAAAGGGGTGCTGGCATGTCATTGTAGACAGACATGTTATTTCAGATTTGCCAAAAATGAATGGCGAAGGCTACACATAGTAAAACCATTTGAAAGAGAATGAGTGAGGGAAGTTTTGAGCAAAAAGTAAAGACAAAAATCCATCCTTTATCCATGCCCCCACCCCCCTCTCTTTCTCTCTTTCCCTCTTTGTATTCCTCTCTCCATTCACAGCAAATTGCTCTGAGACTTATAAACTCCTCCAGCAGAGCTCTCACCTGGGAACTGGCCTGGGTCTGCAATCTATGCCTCATGCACTTCTAACTTTAAGTGTGTTGCCATCAGCTTGGCCAATTAAGCCTCTTGTTTCCCTGAAGTCCTACTTCCTCCTCTAACACTAGTCTTTGGAAATGAAAATAAGGATGAAGGTTTTCCCCAGACAACAGAGGGGAATAGTCTCTTCAAGGCTCTGTCTTCTGTTGGACATATGAGGCTTCTGATGTGTGCCTAATCTAGAGTTTAAAGAGTAAAAATAATACAATCCTGCAGAAAACTGCAGGGGTTTCCATCATATGAGGTCAATAAACATCTTGTCAACTAGGCTTGTCACTGCAGAGTCTGCAGCTATCAGAAGTCTAATCATGTACAAACCCAAGCCTTGCATGGGTGTAGGAACATGGCAGGGTATTGCTATTAACCCCTTGAATACTTAAACCTTAACATGTAAATTGCAGTCAAGTGCTGAGGGAAGAATGAGGCACAGTGAGCATGTTAGGCTCCAGATTTTTAATGGTGTCCTCTGAGACTAAATTGGAATTCCATTCGTCCGGAGTGGGCCTTTGCCTCTTCAGCTCATTGTTAAGATATATCAAGGGACATTAATGCATATGGCCAACTGTGTTGTATGACCAAATAAAATATGCATATATTATTGACCTCCAACGTGCCTATACAGAACTGTTGACTAAGCTGAAGAAAAACAAGTAAGAAATATTGAAAATATATGAGGGACTTACCATGGCACTCTTTTTTCTTTAGTGGTTTGTCCACAGCTGTGTACCCATATTGTGCTGCTTTTGTGAGTTTGGAGAATTCAATGTCCCACTGATATAAAATTTTCATTTACACTTATGGTCATTGTTCTGTTTTTGCAAGTGTTATGGTGTGTTCACAAGTATAGGGATAGATGAAGATAGGGACAGAAAATATAGTCTATGTACTGTATTTACCCCTTATGTACACATGCACAGAAAAATAGCATATTCTCAGAAAATACGATGCAATCTTGTAGACTCACTTATTGTATCACTCAACAGTATTTAAAGTAGTTAAAATAGTTCAATGTGACATATAAAATGAGTAGAACTCCATCAAGTCATTACTGTAGCCCCTATATTCACATTCAGAAACAATGTATTACACCTTTTAGTTATTTGTCAATACATTTTTTTTCAAACAGTCACTTTACATTAGTAAGTACATAAAAATGTCATTGACCATCTTAAAGCTGTCATGGTTTTGATCACATCAGTTATGCAGAGCTCAATGCTGGTTAACATCAAAGCAAGTCATTAATGTCTCATCAAAAATGTATAGACCTACATCAAAATTGTCAGGTATAAAGCATGGATTCTCTGAAGGTGAAAATATAAGTCTTTCTTGAGTTAGTTAAGATCAAGCATATGCCTTTCTATTATTCACTATTTGGGTAAGCCTGTGAATGTTCTCATTTGTCCATGTAATCGTTATCCCCAAAGCAATTTCATTCAAAAGCAACTGGACTTGGTTATTTGTCCAGAAAGACTTTTCACCTCTCATCCAAGAGACTTCATCAGGACCATGAATTGATGAAGAGGTGAAACGTCTTTCTAGACAAATAACCAAGTCCAGTTGCTTTCGACTGAAATTGCTTTGGGGATTACTATTTGGGTCTTCATTTATTTATTCTTTTCACATATTACTTGGTTTAGAATGTGTTATTTACTACCTACAATCGTGGGAAATTGTATCACAATAAGTACATTCATGCCTAATTGTGGTGACTAACTTTTAATAACAGATCAATACTGAGCATCTTTAAATAAATTCTGAAGAAAAGTTGACCAACTTTTCAGTATAGCATTTCTCTCAGTGATGATAAATATTTATATCCAAGTTGCATTATGAAAAAAACAACAATATAATATTTGATTTTTGAAGAAACAATTAAGCCCTCTTTTCAAATCAAATTGTAAGATTATAGAAAACACTACATATATTAATTGGAAATGCAATAAGTCCATGAATCAAAACACTGTGCAGGCTTATCACACCTTGTTGCATACTTAAAAACAACTACTTATATGGTGTTATATAGTCATCAAATACAGCCACACCAGTAAAAAAGTGGATGGCTTTAAAAATATTTATAACAGGTGTGAAAGTGTTATTGATAGATAACTAACACCTTTAGTATACTTTGTGAACCGGAGGCAAGCCCTGTGTCAGGAATGAGGACGGAGGTTCGCGGATCAACACTGAATTTATTAGCTTGACGACAGGAACAAGGCACAGAGCAAAAGCCACAAACAAAAAATCACTCCGCACAGGAGGAACAAAACAAAAGTCGCCAGTAATAAAGCAAAGTAAAAAATAAAGACGCTCCATCCAGGAGGAAAAAACAAAAGTTAAAAAATAAATCTCAAAATAAAGTCGCTCCGTACGGGAGGAATAACCAAAAACAAAGTGAACAAAATAATTAATCAAACAAGGACACTCCAACTAGGAGGAAAAAACAAATGTCACAAGATAATTAAAAAACGGAAAACTTACTTGGACTAAACAAGGAATACAAACACCTGAACGTGGAAACAAAGAACTCGAAGGCATGAACAAGACTGTGGGATACATGGGGGATGGATACATTCAACACAAGGTACGAAATAATCTGGCACGGAACAAGGGGAAAGACCGGGACTTTATACACATGAGGGAAGGGGAACCACAGGTGGAAACAATCGGGAATCAGGGAATGACATCAGAACGGTGACACAAGAGGAACGGCAAGTGACCTGGAATGAGAGGAGAGTTATCTTTCAAAATAAAACAGGAAATTCACAAAACAAAAACCCAAAGACAGGACAAACCTCACCACGGCGTGACACCCTGCCCTGCATATGTAAGAACTCATGTAAGTTGGACTCACATATTATAGCAATAATACACTCACAGCTCTCCAGCTAGTTGTATAAACTCTAAAGTAAATGTATATAAAAAATCTGATGGGAAATCAGTAAATGAGTGCTCATTGTATATTAATTTCATGATTCAGATACTAGACAAGTCACAAGCACTTCCAACAAATAAAGATTTCTGCACAAGTTTCAACTTGACACAGACCTCTGCATAGTTTAAGTACATAGTCAGTCACAATAGACCAGAATAGATTCATCATATCAGTAATTATCTTGAAAGAGAAGAGACGGCTAGCTCCTTCAATATTTAATTTCTAATAGTACTGATGGAAAAGAAAGTAATAACAAAGAAGCAAGAGCACATCATCGACCATAATTCAAGCATACATGGTTATTTTTTTCTTGCTAGTCTGCAAGTTGCTCCCACATTTTTATAACAGTACAAACACGTTTTTTTCTTCAATCAAAGTATTCAAGTTTGAAAATGTTATGTGCATTATCCTGATGATACAGACTACAATTTACTACACCATTTGGACTAATGTATTCACATGGAAGCATTTGACCTGCTGAAGAAAAGTGCTTTCAACAAAATTAAAATTATGATATTGATGTACGCACCCTTTCTAGTTTCGGCATGGTCATTAACACGATTAATTTAAAATGCAAGTTTACTTTTGGTGTAAGGGTTTTATTATAGACTTAGGCCCTGTTTTTGTAAATTGAGGCATAACACAGGCAGCTTGATGGGAACTAAATGTTGAGTCTCTGTCTGTTGTCTGTTTTCTAACATTCTGAACATTCAACAGAGGGAACTGAAAGCTAAATTACATTCCCATACAGTAACTTTAAATGTCACTGTATTGTGCACTAGAGTGTGGTACAGTTATTGAAGCTTAACTGCTCCTCCCAAGCCACCTGGTCCTATAACACATTATTACTACAAAAATGCATTGCTATTTATACTGTATCTGACAAAGATTTATAAAAGTAATTTCTCATTTTGGATCAGGAATGCAATGGGTTGATGTTTCTGCAACATTCTGGGGATTAATCAAATAAATCATGTATTTGTCATGTATAAAGCATGTGTTTATTAAAATGTTTGTTAGCATGAATTCGGGTTCAACAAGTAGCCTACATAATAGAAAAAAAACGAAAACTGATCATGTCCATCTTTTTCCTGTATTGTATACAGTATATATGCATTAGATCAATTTCCTCTTGATTTTAATAAAAGGAGAAAACAATGTGTTTGACATTCAAATTAATTGGCTTCAATGCTGAGTGTGTCTGAAAAACAACAATAAAAACAATTCATGATATTGTTGGCAGTATGAGTTTTCCAAGCTTGTGTATCTCTGTGATCCATTCATTCCATCCCCTTGCATCCGAGGTTTGCTGCAACATTTATTTGCACCTTGTAATTAACGCAGCATATCTCTGTCATCATGCAAAAATAAACCACAATTTAGCTAGAAGGTAATTTAAGCGTGTGTGCGTGTATGTGTGTGGAGGGGTAATGGTACAACAAATGATAGCAAGAGGTTAATATATAAATATAAAAGATAATTAAAAATGAGATTAGTCACTGATTAGCTCTTAGTTCAGCTAGAACCAGATGGAGAGGGTAGGAGGGAAGGAAAGGAAGGAAGCATAGTTGTTTACTTTGGGATGGACCGTAGAAGAAGTGACATCTGGAGCAAGGAGAAGATTAAATGAAAGCAAAGGGAGTTGTAACTTGTGCAAGCATGTAGGCAATACAAAAAAAGTACATTGTGTCACTTTTATGAGGCAGGGAGATGCTTGATTTTAGGAAGTGGACAAGATAAGGTGCTAACACTTACAACCAGTCACCACTAATGTCCAATGCAAAGTTGTATCTGTAAGCACTTGTTCTCGGTCTGTTAGGCACAAATGTTTTTGGAGCTGTAATAATAATAGTGTGCACAGTCAAGAAACTTTTTTTTTCAAACTGCCCCCCCCCCCCCCCCCCATACCTCTTATATTTACTCGTATCGTATATTTACTGAGAGAGCATGCTGCAAGCCTGAGTCCTACAATTTTCTGCTTCATCCTAATAGAGACCACTTTCTTCTTCTCATGTCCACCAGTGAGATGCAGAGTGAGATCAAATGAATCCCACTGAGCACTGGTCTAGCTGAGACTCTCTCAGACTGAATTGAGTTCAGATTTGTCAGCATAAGCTCTGATGAAGTCTCCATTAGCTTTGGCTGAGAAGTTAAGTCTAAGTGACTGCAGAGGGGGAAAAAAAAGATGAAATTGTTTATTATCATGCCGGCAAAAGAGTGGTAGAAGTGCTAAGTGGCAAATTTTTTGTCTGCTTGTGCCCATTGGTAATTTAACAAACCTGTGCTAAAGTGATGTCAATAGGTGTTGCCACTGAATTTTGGTTTTAATTTTGATCTGCACTTCCACCTGTGAAGACCTTATATAGATACCGTCTATAAGCTGCTTAACCCGACCATAACATCACAGTATACAGTATATTTATGTGCATTACCTGTATACAACCATTTGCCATTACGCATTTACTGTTTTATTTACCATTTTTGCAATACTTTACACCCATCTATGCCAATATATATTATTGTATTTTTTATATATTGTATTTAATATTATTTTTTCATTTATAAATAAGCTAACCAAGCAATATCACTTTATGAAAAAGGCATAGTTAAAAATGTACTTTGGTTGTCAGGATGTATACATTGGGATAAATAGTTGGGACTCGTCTTTTAGAATGGTGATGTTGGTTAAAAACTCTAGTGAAACTTTGGTATTTTGTTCATGCTGGAGAGGCTGACTGAATCCTTCCTCCCACAATAATTCAATACAAGACAAAAATGAGACAGTATTATAGGAAACCATGTAGAAAGTAAAACCAATAAGCTGCACGCATGTAATATGTATACAGGTAATTCCAAGGAGGCAGGGTTGGCTACCAGTATATTACTTTTAATGTACTGTTATCCTAAAGTTCTTTATTAAACTGTGCCATCAAAATTGCAAACATTTACTGACCATAACCAGTGTGCTGCAAATCTGCAGCACTTATGCCCAGTTTCATGTAAAGGTCAAACTTGATTAAAGTCCCGTATAACCATAAGCCACCAGATCATCACAAAGTTCAGCAGATTGTCTGAAAAAATATATAACTTTTCCGTTGATAGCATAGGGTTAAATGTGTATAAAACTAGCCTGTTTGTAAGGCCCAGATGCACCAGAACAACATCAAAGAACAAGTGGCAGCGAAGGCTAACTGTTGCATTTCCTCACGTTGCCTGTGACTCTACCAAAAAGTTGCACTTGAACACATCACAAGGACTACACCCAATGGCCACTAGCATGCATGTTATGTGCCAGTGTGAGAGGACAAGCATCAATTCTACATTTGTGATTACATTAAAGTACTGCAATACTAAACAAAAAAATAAATGTCCGAAGTGGTTGAAGTGGAGTGAGACATCTTCCTGCTGCTCTCTCTCACCACCCTCTGTCTTAAGCCAACAGGACTGTGCTCTCTCTCTCTCTCTCTCTGATGATATGGCCTATGATTGGCCAAAGTCTCCCATCACAAGATATATTTTATAAAGCTGAAAACAGAGCCAAGAGAAGTGCAGCAGTTTTTTTTTCTCAGAAGACTTGAAACCCGATATGCTGAAAGGTTATTATGGATTCTTATGCCTAAACTGCCTACCAAAATCACTTAAAGGTTTAAGTGTTCTGTGAATAGGATCATTAAAAAAACTCCTTTGCTCAAATATTTATTTTACAATAGGTAATGATTGTTGAGTATGTGTTCTACTAACAAAGAACTGGATGATAACCTGAGGAAAATGCATCAAATCAAGACAGTAATTCAATTTGTTGTGTATTCATCCTGCTCATTAGCAACATTATCTACATTTCCACCCCTGTGTTGAATTAACATGACAGCAAGTAATAGAATAAAGAACAAAAAACTAATTTCAATCAAACCTCTTCATTTACTTATTTTCAGCTTGCAAAGTTGTTTTTTTATCAAGTGCATCTGAACATGTTCAGCCCCAAAGCAGGCTTGTTTTGTGCATGCACCCCTCTTGTTTGTTTTGCAGTTATTTGTTGATAGGCTTTCTCTTTTGTATTACCAGAGCAAATTTAATTAGAGCTGAAGGAATACAAATCAGCGTCCCCCCCACCAAATGCTATTTGGTCCCCTAATAAAGGATGCAGAGAGAGGAAGGAAATAATTACAAATGTGTTTTCAAGAGCTGGGAAGAGAATTGCTTGAGGAATGTGAATATTTAAAAAAAATGAATGTAATTTTACAAACCGGCCCCATAGGCCAAAGTAAAAGGACCTAATGAAGGATGAAAAGATGTCTTGTGTTATTCAGAATATTGTACAGTTGTTGAGTACAGAAATGCATGGAAGCTTCACTTTTAGATGAATGTCAGGCCAAAGCATTTACTGGTGCCATTGCAGAAGTAACCGTTTATGACACAACTGTACAGACAATGACAGATTGTGCCCAGATTGAGCCATCAACTGCACTTTAAAATAAAGACAGAATCACAGAACTCTAGTGTAATATCAGTCACCTTTTCACTTTCTTTTAAAAAATGAAGACACAACAACTTAGCTCACACTTACCAGGCCTTCATCTAACAAGCAACATAATATATTAATTGATTATGTAATAGAGACTGATTTATTATATCAATGTATTCTTCTTTCCTAACATCCCTGATATACAATGTAAAGTATAAATGCTTCCTCGATATATCTTTTTAACTGAACCTCTTTCCCCTCCCTTCCCCCACTTTACTGCACTTCCTTCCCTGCACACAAACACACCTTGACCTCACCTTGTTTCCTCATTCTCACACAGGCCAGCTTTGTTTCTCAGTATTAATTGGCCTGGTCTTTCTTCAGCTTCATTGGTCCATTAATAAATTATTTCATCACTGAGAGGTTAGAGGAGCTGCAGGTCATGGACATCAAGAAACTGCAGTACACTAATATCTTATCCCTAAAGAAATTTAAGTCAAAAGCAACTGGACTTGGTTGTTTGTCTTGGAAGAGGTTTCACCTCAGTTCCTTTACGCATCTGACCAAGCTGGGACTGCTCCAAATGTCTGGTGTGGAGATCCAGTTGTATAACCTCTAGTGAGGGCGTGCACAAGGCCAATGATATCACTGGAACCCTTTGTGCTCCAAGTGCCAACGACAGTCGTTGGAGTGACAGTCTTTGGAGTCACTGGAGGCCCTTTGTGAACACTTGTTCTTTGAGGTTAGATTGCTGAATCTCCTGGGAAGGGATGAAAGGGCAGCAGGGTAATTTTGAGATAAGTGGTGTCTTAGACCTCCTCCTCTGTTTAGCGATTGTTTCTATACTTTTACATAGATGGCTTCTTTTACACCTCTTTCAAACCATCTGTCCTCTCCGTCCAGGATGTGAACATTGTGTGGGCTTTCTCCTTGAGATGTAAGTGGACAGCAGAGTCCAGGCCTGAGGAGTTAGCTCTCCTGTGTTGGGCCATGCATTTATGCAGTGGTTGTTTTGTTTCACCAATGTAGAGATATTTGCATTCCTCGTTGCATTGGGAAGCATACACCCGATTGCTATTGTGGGTGTGTGGTGTTCAGTCCTTGAGATGTACTAGTCTGTGTCTGAGTGTGTTACTGGGTTTGAAATAAACAGGGATTGAACGACTGTCGTTGGTACTTGGAGCACAAAGGGTTCCAGGGACATAATCGACCATGTGCACACCCTCACTAGAGGTTAAATACCTGGATCTCCACACCAGACCTTTGGACCAGTCCCAGCCTGGTCAGATGCGTAAATGAACTGATCAAGCCTCTTGGATGAGAGGTGAAACGTCTTCCAAGACAAACAAGTCCAGTTGCTTTTGACTTAAATTTATTTGGGGATAACGATGACCTGGACAAATGAGAACATTCACAGGCTACACTAAAATCTAAACAAGCACACACATTAAAATCCAAATACATTGCACACGCGTAGTATAACCTGTTTAACATATGTTCTGTTAAGATGTAGAACGGGCAACGGTACTTGCGTTGAACTTTAAACTCGAAATATTTGAAAAAAATTGTTTCAGAATTGTTTTTAAAACCCCAAATACGTCCCTGGTCAATTTAACCCGAGGGATACCAGAGGGTCACAAAAGGTGAAGACAGTACAAGGGTTAAGTGTACATACTACCACTCTCAAGTCTTCATGGCGAAGATGGGAGGGGGAGGGTTTGGGAGGATTTGCTCACTTACTCCTCTATTCCCAACTTGGTTTGGACATTAACCGAGTGTGTCTGTGTGTTTTTATGTAAAGGCAGAGCCTGCAAACAGCTCTATCAGCTCAGGCTGCAGTGAGACACAGTATCGTTACTCATTTAAGTCCACATTAATCAGCCTTAAACATACCAGCGCACCAGGAATTCTCTTAGTCTTCCTGATACTCTTTATCACATCCTCTACTAACATCGTAGAAATACACTAATACTGATATATATATATATATATATATATATATATATATATATATATGAAGGCAAGAGAACTGTCATACTGCCTTTAACTAATCTACTCGGTATGATGGCCCTAAAGTGACGCTTTCATAATGTTCAATTAATGTTTAAAGTTCATGTGTAACTATAGGGAGAATATATTTACAGCATAATGCAGCAGTACAATACCTTTATTTTACCTACAATTGCTTGAATCCAACACTGAAAAAAATGTATTTATGTTATGAAGCCTTTACCTGAAAACCAACCTTGGATTGCTTCATATTATTTTATATATCAAGAAATGCCATCACAAAATGTGTTTGTTTACAAAGTAGAAATCTCAGTTAAAGAAAGAAAGAAAACTGGAAGTAAAATGTGATATTCTTCACACAAAACGGTTCAATTTTCTGAATACTGAAATCTTGTTGTGACTGAAAAATAAGGTCCAAGTAGATTTATTTAGTTGGAGCATTTAGAGAAGCTGAATTGACTTCGAATCAAACTTTAGCGAAATTCTGCACTTCTGAAACCTGGATTTGAGACTGCATTGACATATATTGGAATGTTGCTTATCCTCCAACCTTAGAAGAGTCTTTGAATTACCTCAACCAACTGGCTTATTCAGCAGACCTGACTTTCAGTTGCCTCTGAGGTATTTTGCAAGCCTTTAATACTAGACAAACATATTGATTGATTGATTGACTGGAACAATGAGCTTTTGTCTGCAAGACTGAATGAAGCAATAAGTGTACAGTAAATACAGAACCACTGTGTATCTTTGCTGTTGGATTATGAGCCAAAATGGGGCCTGATGCTGGTGAATTCGAACGGGACGAGAGTGTTTCTTTATTTGGACTCCAGGCCAAAAATGCTATATATATCATTATGTACAATACCCAACTGTATACACATATTTAAAAAGTAAGATAAATAAAGATAGCATGTTGAGTACAGTGAAAAAAATGGAAAAGAAATTGTCTTACAGAATCAAAACACTTACATTTCATTGATGCTAATGAACATGCAGTCATACAGTACACTAGTACACATTTTTTCTTTTGTTGTTCTTGTCTGGGAAATTTTAAAACAAAACAAATTCCACATCTCATATATAGTCCAGCAGTGGCATGCTGGTCTAGGCTATGCTGTGAAGATACCGCTTTGCTTTCCATGCAGTGCTCACGTCAAGGCTCTTTGCGACTGCATCCTCAGTGGATGATACCATTTCCAATTTATAAAGCCACACTTTGTTTGAGAGGGTCCACAAATTAAAGTGCTGGAAATTGTTTATTTCACCCTCTTCCCACCCTTCATCACTGAGTATCTTTTTCTATTCTTACACAGCAGAGTGCTGCAGCGAACATGACTTTGTCTCTGATCCTTTAATATACAGCCTGGGTCCTCTGTGCTCTCCACTGTGTGTGTTTTTCTGTTCTGTTGGAGCCCTCCCTGCTCTGCCAAAGAAACTCAGGCTAACTGAGTTATTTCAATTAATTAGCCCCCCACTAACATACCCTGCTACCCAAGCAGAAGCGATGCTTGTTTATAGTGTGACAATACACAACGGACTTAATAAACAATCCATTCAGAAAATACGTATTTGATCTTTGCTTTTCTCTGTATGCTGTGCACCTTATGAATTAGTTGTTAAACCAATGGAGTCACTTGGGAAAACTTCCATTTATCAGATTTGTGATACTGTATAGAAATTGTACATGGCATTAAAACATGGCATTTAGGCTATCAGTTTGTGACTCAGCGAGAGTGTGCATCAAGTTCTACACAGGCTCCGCCCTCTACTGAACTCTATGGGTGATACTCTCCTCCAGTAAACATTACACATTCACCCACTGAACTTTGCATAAACATTGTGTGCAAATCCCACAGTATAAAGGGCAGTACACACCACGGCCTATCCTTTTTCTCTTCAGAGAACAATGATTTGTCCTCTGAATACTATTTCCAAAGATGGAGTCACCTCTTCGGTAACCACGTCAGTGCTGTCGTGTCCCGGCCTCATCGACGACACAGACCTTCCTGACTTTCCCGCAACGTTTCACTGAGACAAAAGTGAGCAGGAGCTGGAGCAGGACCTCAAGATTGACACCGGGACAACTGATCCAGCTTGTACTGCAGCTGCTTCCAGTCAATCTCGTATTTGTCACATTTTTGATCATCGCGTCTATCGCAGGTAGCAGCCACGGTGGCTAGCTAACTGAAGCTAACCCCGGCTCAGCCTTCTCTGCTGTTTGCTAAATGGAAGTGATGGTAGTGCTGAATGCTTTTAAAAGAACAGAAATGAGCTGTCAGAGGAAGTGTGTGGCTCTTAAAAGAGCCTATCTGTTTTAGTGAGATCAGGCCCTCAGTGATTTAACCTCCGTAGCTGTACAGGTGCTGCCTGATCTCCGGTAGATCAGACCGGGATATGCTTCACTTTTCACTGACGGCTGTCTTCTTCTTCTGGATTTCCGGCAGACTAGATGTTTAAAGGCACAGCGCTGCCACCCACAGTTCATAGTTATATCCATTATATTATATCCATAGGAGCAGTCTGGTTTCCCCCAAGGACCGCAACAATGGCAGCTTTGGTGAGCCCGGTGAGCCCCTGGATGTTTCACGGAGAACTTTGATGACCGCAATCTCAACGCTGATTGGCTGTCGCGGCACAGCTTGACGCGATGTCGCTTGAAAAGGTCAAATTTTCCAGGCAAAGGACACGATGGAAGCTTCATCGCATCGCTCTAATCGCTCGGAACGAGTCGCCAGAAGCGACATCGCGTGTCATTGCGTCATTTACATTGATTTTGAATGGCAGCTTGACGCTTTCATCGCCGCCATCGCTTTTGGTGTGAATGCACGGTAAGACAGCACCCGTTTGCAGATGATGAAGAGGATGACAACATGTCAGTGTCCAACACAGGAAGTCCACCACTGACGTCCCTCTGCCAGGACTTCCTGCTAGTGAGGATCATCACTCAATGTCAACTAACTTTCGGACTGAAATATTGGCCAAATTACAGTTTTTCTGGATTGTTAAGATTCTCCTCTCTTGCAAATGTGTTTTAGTTTTTTGTTGTATGACACATTTTTCACACTCTTTTTCAAATAATTTAACGCAGATCTCACAGAAAGACACAAAACTCTATTGGGTCTATCTATTTACAGATGATATATATATTACTTTGATGAATTTCCAAATCACCCGTGTGAAACTCCTTTGTACAACTCTTCAGTCAGCAATCAGCCAGGAACAAATGGAATGCATGTAATTTTCTCAGTATTTCACCATTCATTTTTGTTTGTAGATACTTCTATCTAAGTTTTCGTTGGTTGTTCGTATGTTAATTTTTATTTACAGTATTCAGCATTTCTGAGTTTGGAAAGGATGGAAACAAGACTCTAGGTCTAAAACTTGTATGTAGCTGTTGTGGACCAGCCAAAAAGAATGACATGAAAAAATCTGATGCAGTACAATAACAACTATTTGAGCTGCCTTTCTTAGTTCAGCTGAATATCTTTATTTGTTCTTTGTTGAAGAGAGATGCAATACAAAAGCTGTACCATAAGGAATGCGTGAATGTGTCTAGTCTTGGTGCTTACTGTATAGGTCTTACATGGAAACAGCAGTTCATTGGCAGAGAAAGACCTGCACACAAGAATAAAACAATATAGAAACCATTCTTGGAAAAATTACCTTTTTTCTTCTTTTTTTTTCTAACAATATTTCAACAGGGCATTTTTTTTTTTTCAAAAAGTTCATGTGCAGAGTGCAGTGGGGTTTATTATGTCTAGTACAATCGTCTTTGGAGAATATAATACAGTTCATGTTGCATTTGGCACGAACATAATTATAAAGTATCAGCACATATTGATAGCAGTATTTTGTTGTCCACTGTCTAATAATTGGTTGAAAGAACATATTCATTTGACCAAAAGTTGAGTTGTTTGATGGAAATATTGTTGCATGTGTTCAGTTTTTTGTGAGTATTGTGTCATTTGACAAGAAACTCTGGTTAGGTCTGTAAGTGAACTGTTTCGAAAATGTAACTTCTGAGTGGATAAATGTGTTCAAGCAAATGAGAAAAATTGTAAGATAGACATGAAAAGGGGTCACATAAGTGCCTACCCTTTCCACACTGATCTCCACACGAGAGATGAGAGGGATTAAACACAATGACACAATGTCAGCGGACGCGGTTGTTATAACAAAGATGGTGATGATGCCTCATTATGCCCTTTAATGACAGTGCTGTGTCCATTCATGAACATTATAGTCTGCATGGTGTTGTCAGATAGCCCATCTCACCCTGTATTGCAGCTTTAATTAACAAATATAACTCCTATTGTGGTCACTAGGGTTGCCAATCACGTATTGAGCTGAAAAGGGACGCACTTTGTACCGTATTACCGCGAGAATCAAAAATAGTATGTAAAATGTCATGAGAATGAATGAGTAATTGGCGCCTTTTTACGGTAAAAATAAATTCTCAGCATCTCCTGCTCTGTGACCAATGAGCTGACAGCACACTCACACAAGAGTATGACGAACCAGAAACCTGCTCATCTCATTGGTCGAGGTACTGTTGCTTGCGAAGAAGATACCGGAAGACAACAAAGCAGCATTGAGGGCAGTGATGCCGACAGTACTTTACAGGTCTCGGGCGGGACATCTTCTAGCAGCAATGCAACTACCCCTCCGAGAAACAAACAGAAAAGAATGCAAAAATACTGAGAGGAATGTTTAGAAGAAAAAACATGGGTGGCAAAAGTGCACAATAACATCTAGAAAGCGCATTGTGCTGTGACTTTTTCCAGAGCCCATGGTGGACTAACTGACCTAAAGTGACAGGCTTCTAGTGGTGGGCAGAGGGCACACAAGAAACATTAGGGACACCAAACCTAGGGAAATCGGGACCAATTTATTGTCCACCAGGCAACGCCAGAGGCAGATATGGTATGTAAATAATGATATTAACACTCTGGTTCAAGTTAATATGGGAAAGTACAATGAATGTCTGAATTGTATGGAGAAATATATAACAATATTATTTTCTGTGTAATAAGCAAGCACAATTGCTAGATGAGTACATTCAGTAGATAAATAATACATCAAACTAATACATAGATGAATAACAATAATTAATAATAATTAATTAAAGGAGAGCTCATTGTCACTCTAAATTATGAAATGTCCTGCTAATATTTTAGCTATATGCAAATTAAGAAGCTCAGCAGTTACTGGCTCCTATTTCAACACTCTCTCTCTCACACACACACACAATTATTTTATTTCATTTGATTAAAAAAAAAAAAGACAGGATGAGGCCAGACAGTTGGAGGAGGCCCACTCCAATCAGTCCAGTGATTGATCCATGCCTGTCTGTACAAAGTTTCATGACAATCCATCCAATAGATAGTGAAAAGTAAACCAAAACAAACAAAAAAAAAACCATTGTGGATGTTGTACTGCTGAAACAACAAAGGCAGACCTACATTTAATAAATGTATTCATGTTTGTTCCAAATATATTTTGACTAATGTCACAGGGAAAATAATCTTATTTTCACTTTTCGGGCAGCAATATATATCGAAATATGTATTGCTTTCTTTCATTTTTTATACTGCATGCCCCTGTGCTTCAGGTAAGAATAATCTTTTTAATATCACCTCCAGCTCTGTTTGCCTCCACACCATTTCCCTCAATAAATTTGTACAAACCACCCAATTCAGAAACTCAAATAATCTGGTTCCTCAGAGAGAAGGTAGGCAATATAGTGAGAACATTAATGCAGCTATGGTTTGTTTTCTTGTTCTCTGTCTACAACAAAGTATTTGCCACTATCCAAAGAGAGCAACACAAAGTCTTTCTAAGCACTGAAATGCATATAGAATTTTAATCTTTTCATTTTCGTGCACAAAATCACAACACAAACTCTTGGGTCTTGTTAGACAATCAATTCCTTGTCAGAGGGAAGCCTTCAGTATCTTCACCACAGGCATTGATGGAATTGGGTTGCTGCAGTTTAACAGCAGAGGCGGTAGCAGACAGGTATTAAGGTGGACAGAGAGGAGGAAAATGCTGGTGGTATGACAATGTCTCTTTATGAAATGCAAGTCAAGTCTAGTGGGTGCCGTGCTCTGGCAGAGGACATCTCACCTAATAAACTTCTGAAAAAAGAGGGCATAAAAGAGAGAGAGAGAGAGAGAACGAGAGAGAGAGAGAGAACGAGAGAGAACAACAGGTGAAGTTAAAGCCATCACTCTGGGAAAGGAACCGACAGACCATGACATGCAAGGAGGCAGAGCTGAGACAGGTAAAGAGTGAGACTGAAAATAAAGAGTTGGGGCTTTTCTGTATTTTGAATCATACTGGTTTTATAACATTTGATGGTTTGGTGATACTTGAGTTTTATATCAGTTCATGAGATCTAGTTTGTTTTCAGTGTGGTTGACTCTGTGGCCGTCACAAATGCCATAGCTGTGTTGTCAAACTTTTCTAACAACTTTTCAATAACAGAGCTGAAAGATAAGCCAGTCACATTGGTGATTGTATTAACTTTTATCTAGCTGTTAGCACCATTGGAGTGCAAACATACTTAGTGCAATGTTCTCTATCTGGTCCATGCTGATGTGGACTACACAGTTTATACTGATTGTGCCTGTTTGTGTGTGTGTGTGTGTGTGTGTTTGTGTGTGTGTGTGTGTGTGTGTGTGTGTGTGTGTGTGTGTGTGTGTGTGTGTGTGTGTGTGTGTGTGTGTGTGTGTGTGTGTGTGTGAGAGAGCACATTTATGCAAAGAGTGTGCAAACACAGGAACAGATAAGCCAGTGATTCAGTGAGAGTGGATATGAAACTAATTGGACAGTATAAAAACTACTGGCTTAATTACTCACAGAGATATTTAAATTATCTTAAGCAGAAATCAGAGTGCTGAAAAAATCTGTACAAGGTCAACCATGTACTGTTGTAACTCTACATCTATCTATGTATCTATGTATCTATGTATCTATGTATCTATCTATCTATCTATCTATCTATCTATCTATCTATCTATCTATCTATCTATCTATCTATCTATCTATCTATCTATCTATCTATCTATCTATCTATCTATCTATCAGGGGTGTAAAGTCACAGTTGGATTAAATATTTGATTTAAAAAAAATTTCCAGCACTGACGACTATGCCACAAGAATACACATTTGGCCATGGTGTCGGGAAAAGTGCAGCTGGTAAGCTACTGGTAAACTGGCAAGGGTGCACTGTGTCTTTTAGGTGTATGTTACCACCGCAGATCTATCTATCTATCTATCTATCTATCTATCTATCTATCTATCTATCTATCTATCTATCTATCTATCTATCTATCTATCTATCTGTCTGTCTGTCTGTCTGTCTGTCTGTCTGTCTGTCTGTCTGTCTGTCTGTCTGTCTGTCTGTCTGTCTATCTTTCTCAGCACTGCAACACAAACACGTTGGGACCCTCAAGCATATATGCAAATTCACTCTCAATTTAGACATGTTTTGGTCTCAACCTACTCCTGAAATAAAAAATGTGGCTCTTTAGTTGGTCTAAATGGTCTGTAACTATCTTTATGTATCCTATTTTGTGTTGGCAGGTACGGTTGGATTATCTAAGCCTTTAAGGTAAATATAGTTTCCTGCTGTGGCTGTAATTATGTCATGTTGATGGAGTGCTGAGAATAAACCAAAGTACTAAGTTGATGGCCCTAAGATCAAAACAATGAGCTGAAAGATGCTACAAAAGTGCGTAAAGCTGAAGGAAACTGCAGAGTCAGATGATCATTTTCCGTGGGTCTGGCACTACTATGCATAACCACGGAGGTTGCTGCATAGTCGTCGTTCACAGGACTTACTTGACCCCTCGCAAGCTGTATCTAAAGTCAAGTTTATTGCATCCATAACAATGGAAATTACATTGCTTATGCCCACCATCGTGCACATATAAAAAGAACCTCAATGAGGAAAGATAAAATACATATGCATCTGCACCTATAGTTACAGGCTCTGATATAATAACTTAACATAGATCAACATTACAGGATAATACTGAAAGTTAACATTTAAACACATATACATATAGATAAGTTCTACAAAAGTGCGTTTAAAGTGCTCATTGTGCTGCCTAAAAGCTTGTGTTATAAAAGAAACACAGTAGCTTCACACACTACATATCACATACAGAGCAAACTTTTTCATTACCTCAGAATTCACATTAAAAGACTGCAACTTCCTCATACAGTACAGGCGTGGACTGAAATATGGTCCGTCCATGTCAACTTATCATTAAAAACAATACACAGTATTTGTATGTGTTTGCTCTTTCTACTGTTGCCCCTTTAATTACCACTGCCTCAGTTTCCCTCTTGTTTCTTCTAAAGTCAATCACTAATTCTTTAGTTTTCTTGACGTTAAACTCCAGAAAATTACTGTAGTAGTGCGATATTGTCTGCAAATTTCACTACTTGGCAACCTGAGTACTTTGGGCGATAATCAGCTGTGTAAATAGTAAATTAAAAAGGTGATAGGACTTTGCCTTGGGGAGAACCTGTATTTGTGGTGATTACTCCTGATGTTATGCTTGAATTTAAGTTAACAAATTGGGTTCTGTTCTCTAAAATAGTTTAAAATAAATAAACTGAACACCCCTGGTACATTCATGTTTATGAGCTTTTCAACCATAATATGCAGTTGAATAGAATAAAAACTAAACTAAAATCCTAATATAAAATTTTGGCAAAACATTAGAAGAATAACAATAATTAAACGTAGCCCAGAAGATGCTGGCTAACTGAAAAGCACAGCTTCTCAGCACCTTAGGTGTAAGCCCATCAGGACCTGCAGCTTTTGTGGCCTTCAGCTTTCTAAACTTATTAGATACCTACATCTGATGAAAGTTATTGGTGATGCCTGTGTATGTATGTTTTTCTCACATGGTACGTACTTATTGGTACCATGTTGTTGTATGTTCTTGCTTTAAATTAATAAACCAAAAAACTAAGAATATGCTTCAGTATTTTTCGTTCAATAAAATTCTAATATTATTTCGTTAGTATTATTTTACTTATGCTGTTAGACACATATTAGACACATATTAATTGCAATTTTTCCCACATAATGAGATGGATTCTATTTGTGGTAACTGAACAAGGGGATACCTTTTTCAAAAGTTCAAAGACAATCTGTCCTGTTAGCTTGTTAACCTAGTTTGTTAACTTTTACTAGCTTGAACCTTTGGAGCCAGGCTTCATTCGGACCACCTCAGCTCCAACTTTTTGCCCATTTTTGAATTAGCCGAGAGTAGGCAAAGCTGTGACGCTGCCAAGATGGTGACGGCTGGAGCCACTGGGAGCTGCCCACTGTGAGCTTCATTTTGGTTCTTCAGAAACCTATGGTTGATGTAAAGGAGACTAGTCTATGGTCTGGTCAATAGGACCCCATAAGATATGGAAAATACTGTATAGTAATTATTCTAATAAGTGCCAACCAATGATATGGTGGTGTTACCTGTAGGTACAGGGACATACATCAAAGGGTAATGATTTTCCTGTTGAATAAAAACTATATATTGACCTTGAAACAATTAAGGATTACTGTTGCTCACAGTTCAGAAACAGAAGTAGGGCACTATTTATTTACCATTACCACAAGTGTATTTGATTTAAAGTTCCTGCTAATTACTCTTAAATAAATGAATGGACTGCAAAATCATAAATCTGGCACATGTCCCACTTCCACTGATGTTCAGCAATCTTCTGGGTGATTTATGTAAGAGTGTCTCATGTGAATTTAAATATTCTAAAATGTTCTACAAAAACACACTTGGTATGATTGACTCAAAGTTTGATGTCCATCATGTTTTCAAAAACCCATACTAAAGATGACTTGATCGCACAAATTTCCCTGCAGTCATCTCATGCTGCTAATGTATACTCTTGAGTATTAGATTGTTTTTTTTAATCTCTCTTTACAGAAATAGGCCATAGATGCAAATTTCTGTTCATCACCTGGTTTTCTAAGGTGTTATTCAAGAGGGGAAATATAGTGAAATATAGGGAAGTATAGTTTTTGTGAAATAAAGGCACCTCTGAAAAGAGATGTGCTCCAAGGCCTCTCCTACCAAGCTTTGGCTGTCTCTGTATTCACTCCATATTGACACACACACACACACACACACACACACACACACACACACACACACACACACACACACACACACACACACACACACACACACACACACACACACACACACTGACACTGATCATAATGATGAATGGGCCATTTAAAGATAATGTGATATTACAAATGAAAAAAACTTTCACAGATGATGCACTATGCACCATTCATTTTTTTAGTAACACGTTGGTCTTGTTTTCTCATAAACAATGATAACAATAATATTATTATAACTATATAATAATAATTATTTTTACAGCAGTAACACACAGTAATGAATTAAAAACAAGTAATATTGACGTAAACAACATGAACACAGATTATTGCAAATTCTTCAAAATATTAAAATATACGGTCATCATAAATGCATATAATAGTGAAGAAGAAAAAGTCGAAAGAAAAATCTAATTTTTGAAATTTCAGGGCTGCAATAATAACAACAACAATCAACATATAATTTATGCTGCTAATATAAAGTGTTTTGCAGGTGGTGGAGTATGAATAAGAAAAGAGCCCATTGATTTTAGGAAATGTGTCATTGTAACCATTTGTATATGCATATGTAAATGCATTGTTTGGTCCATATAGAATTCTGTTTCACTGACGGTGTGAAGAATATTCACAATTAGACCAGTTCAGATCAATACATGTTAGCAATAAAAAAAACTGTAAAAAAAATAAAAAATATATTTATTTAAAAAGTTCTAGCATACTTGTGATGTTACAATAAGATTATAAAAGAAAGCAACAACCTTTTTAATTCCAGCAGAGTCATTCAGATTAACAATTTCTTTGTGTTGATGCTTAGTGGCAACTATTGTATGTGAATGAAGGCTTTTCATGTTTAAGTCAGCCTTTATCCTTATATCCTTGTGAATTGTGAGGTACAGTTTTTGGTGAACTAAAACATGATTGCTCAACAGCAACCTTAGTTTGTTGTTGATCTTGGGCAATCCTGTCTTCCATTGCTAAGAGTGGATGGACACTGAGGCCGCAACAACACAGGTGCAATACCTAAAGCTGCAATACATTACAAAATATGAGTTATCAGCCCTTTTCTGACTTAAAGGTGATACTCAAAACACTGAATAGCTCCACACGGTTCTCACCAACCATTCCCAGACTCATCAAAAACTGACGATATGGGATGGCCCTCAGTGTCTGATACCAATGCACAAGGCAACAAACAACTCAGATGACAACATACAAAGAGGGACACTGACTTCATCCTCTGCTCAGGATGCCATTTCTCCACTATATCTTTATATAGCAGATATTGGTTTGCTGCTATATTATTGTTTTGAATATTAAGAGCAGCCACTTTAAGATGTCTAAAATACACAGACTACAGCCCTGGGATGTATTTCAAATGTCAAGATCTAATTAATTTCTAGATTAACCTGGGACAACACTGATCTAAATGTAAAATGGTTTGGTATTGTCTTGTAAATGCGAATGATTAAACCTGCTTCCTGTACATAAATTGTTTTTGTCTCTATTGTTTTTAGTCATAGAGTTCCTGCTTGACTTTGCCTATGCAGCACAGACCAATCGATAGCTGTGATTATTACAGCAGCATGAGTCATTTTAATTTCAGCTGGATGTCAAGGAGCGTCAGTATTCATGAGGACTGGTCATACCCCTTGGTATTTTCGAATCTCAAATAAAATTGTGCCAATTGTCTAACCCTCTCTCATTCTTCCACTTACCACCTTTCACTTACCACCAGAATTAAGCTTAAAATGGACTTGTGCAACAAGAAGAATTGTGACATAATATGACTAAAGAGTTATGTACACAAAGTCCATATTTTTCATCAGAATTGTTGCACACATTTAAAAATAAATTAAACCTCACATTGTCAATCACGTTAACACATTAGCTCTGAAATTTTCATTCATAATTAAAGTTTTTGGAATAGGTGTGATTTTTAAAAGCCATTAATAATCTGTGGAGGCAGCCCAGGCTACTTGTCAGGCCATCTACCATAGACAAAAAATGGACATAGCCTCTCCGCCGGGGCCTGTTCTCTCAATTTGATCCAATTGTACTCGCCTCTGGGAACCGCCATCTTGTCAGAATTTGACTCTGCCTCATTTCCTCTTACCAAAAAAGGGCATTGATGTAACTTGGTGGGAGAGAGATACATCTGTCTGGCTGAAGTTTACAGTATTAGCCACATTAGCTCCACTGCCCTGGACAGAACACGTTGCTAGATAAACGGGAGTGGAAGTCAATGTTGAGATTTTTTTCCAGGACCAGGAGGGAATGGGAGTCGTTTTTAAAATTTTGTAACGTGAACAGGATTATTTAGAAGGTAGAGACTGACACGGCACTATCCAACACAGTGCCATGCCCATAGACTGTATAACGCCGACATTCATGGCCCGAATCCTCCCGGTGCTTCAGATTAGCACCTAGTGTATGTGCCAATCGATAGTAGGCTATATTGCAAGTCATTGTGCAACTGTAGCTATTTAATTAGCATAACAGAGCGGTGGGTTCCTAAACCAACTGTTGGTACAGTTGATCGAAGAGCAAACCATCTTGTCACTTATGATAACACCACCACCCACATGACATATTACCTTTACCTTTTATATTTTACCTGATGGTGGCACAAGATAAAATGTTAGGGATCGTCAAAAGAAGGAAAAGAAGGAAGGAAGGGTCAGGCCATATCCCTATGTGAAATGTACAGTTTCAGGCCAGAACATTTTTTAAGATTGTAGAGAGTGCATAGGATTTCAGGTCACAATGGAAAGTCAACACTTGCTATCTTGTGTGATGGGTTGTCTTCCTTCTCCTCAGACATGTTGTATAACCAAAAATATATAATTTCTGTTTAATATTTGAACTGATATCCGTAGCAATTCCACCATCATCCTGTCTGTCTGTAATTTGTAGACATCAGTGGCTAAATGTATATTTCTGAGACTTTCCGAGGTCAGTCAGGATTTTCTAAAGTTGAAGTATTTCCAGCTTTTACAAATATGGTTAGATTTATGCAACACTTGAGACGGTAAGCTATTCACCAACAAAATCATTATCAATCTGGCCAATAGATTATGTTTTCTCAGGTAGGTCAGGAGATCTTCACCCACCACTGGCTAATACATTTATGTTTCCAGTGCAGTTAGATCGTCATAGGCACTTCTTGTTCTCAAACTGAAGTTGAACACTGATCTTACTTCACATCCCCTCTATATTGACCTACAGTATATACCCCCTATTTGACTAACTCCTCTCAGAATATCCTAAACTCTCAAGTTCAAAACTTTCATATTTGAAGTGCATCTGTGGCCACAAGCCAAATTACTTGAGTGAATGCCCCTGCTCAGGAGGTGAAGGGTGAGAAAACAACGGTCAGGATCAGAAACCACATATTCTAGCGAATAATGATATTGGTCAGGCTCCATCATATCTTAAAGAGCTCATAGTGCCGTATTACCTGACTAGATCGCTGCGCTCTCAGAATGCAGGGCTACTTGTCTTTCCAAGAGTCTCCAAAAGTAGAATGGGAGGCAGAGCCTTCAGCTACCAAGCTCCTCTCCTGTGGAACCAACTCCCAAGTGTTGTTCAGGAGGCAGACACCATCCCCATATTTAAAAGTAAACTTAAAACTTTCCTCTTTGATACTAGCCCTTAATTATGTGGCTAAGTGCCTTGTCTGCCGGGGCATAATACTGTTCTTGATACTCTAAGCTTCTATCCTCTCTGTCTGTATCATTCATGTCCAATGAATACTTGTTACTAATTCAACTTCTTCCCCGGAGTTGTAAGTGCTTTGTGTCTCGCAGGTCTCTGCTGATCATGTGGTGTCTGCTGCCGTGCTCCTGCATGACGCTTCCTGCTGCTATTATTACTATTACTCATATATGCTCTCATTAGTTTAATACATTAAAAAATTTGTAGCCATAACAATATTATCAGTAATATAGGTCATTATATCACAACTTTTATTACCACTACTCATTGATCATATTTACCACCATAATTATTATAATTGTCATATTCCATCCCCTTACTTGTACTTGTTTCTACTATTCTACTATATTAACTGCCATAACATATATGTCATGTTCACATTACTATGATTTTATTATAGTTACTGTTACTTTCCCTCCCCGGGAACCATCACCTTATTGTGGTGGAGAGGTTTGTGTGTCCCTGTGAACCTGAGGGCTGTGTTGTCTGGAGCCTAGTGCTCCTGGTAGTGTCTCCCATGGCAGAGTGGTCTCAGGCAAGGAGCCGGACTAAGAATGGTTCATAAAGACTCAATGGACAAACGAGGAAGAGGAATAGAGACCCTGCCCAGAGGAAGCCTTGGAGCCAGGCCCAGACGGAGGGCTTGCCGGAGAGCGCCTGTCGGCCGGGTTTGCCACGGAGCCTGGCCGGGCACAGCCCGAAAAAGTGACATGGCACCTCCCTCCTCTCCATCCTGTGGGCCCACCACTCGCAGGAGGAACCCCTTGGGTCGGATACGGGCAGCAGAAGCTCGCTCTGGGGACGTGGAATGTCACCTCTCTGTCGGGTAAGGAGCCGGAGCTTGTGCGGGAGGTGGAGCGCTACCAGTTAGATGTGAGGCTTACCTCCACACACAGTCTCGGTTCAGGAACCGTACTCCTGGATTGGGGTTGGACCCTATTCTTCTCCGGAGTTGCCTAGGGTGTGAGGCACCAGGCGGGTGTGGCCATACTCACAAACCCCCGGCTGAGCGCCGCAGTGTTGGAGTTCACCCCGGTGGACGAGAGGGTCACCTCGTTACGCCTGCGAGTGGTAGGGGGGAAAACTCTGACTGTTGTTTGTGCATATGCACCGAACAGCAGTTCAGAGTATTCGGCCTTCTTGGAGACCCTGAATGGAGTCCTGCATAGGGCTCCAGTAGGGGACTCCATAGTTCTGCCGGGAAACTTCAACGCCCACATGGACAATGATGGAGACACCTGGAGAGGCGTGATTGGGAGGTACGGCCTCCCTGATCTAAATCCGAGTGGTCGTCAGTTATTAGACTTCTGTGCTAGTCACGGAGTGTCTATAACTAACACCATGTTCGTCCAGCTGGGAGGAGGCCTCGGGGAAGACCCAGGACTAGGTGGAGAGATTATATCTACACACTGGCCTGGGAACGCCTCAGGATCCCCCAGTTAGAGCTGGTTAATGTGGCCCGGGAAAGGGAAGTTTGGGGTCCCCTGCTGGAGCTGCTACCCCTGCGACCCGACCCCGGATAAGCGGTTACTTTTTTGGTTGCTTGCTTGGGACTGTCTGTCTTTATATCTGTATTTGTCTCTCTCTGCCCTTCTGTCTGTCTTTCTCTTCTCTCTTTCTCTCTCCTTTCTTCCTTCCCAACCGGTCAAGACAGATGGCTGTCCTCCATAGAGCTGGGTCTGTCCGACATTCCTGCCTGTTAAAGGGAAGTTTTTGGTTGCCACTGTGTACTCATAGGTGAATTGTTGGGTCTATGTAAATCATAAATAAGTCATAGAGTGTGGTCCTTACCTTCTCTGTAAAATGTCTTGAGATAACGTTTGTTATGATTTGGCACTGTAAATACAATTGAATTGAATTGAATTGCATTCAGTTCTTACATTAGCAGCTATGCAATCATTATTAAAGTAAAAAAGGGTAATCAGTCAAAGTTTTCTATAGTATGCTAAGTGTAGCAAAACTGCAAAGCCTAGATATGTCTATTATCCGTCACTGTGACAGCAAATGGACTTTTAGGGTGAACAAACGAGGATTAGTTGTGCTTTTTCAATAAGCAAGAGAGGAAGGACAGAAAACCTGGATGTATATCAAGAATTTGTTGGCAAGGATGAAGAATTATATGTATTGCGACCAGATACAGGGAAGAAAGCTACATTGCATTAGACAAGACACAACGTTTTTCGGGCATGAATTTGCTGACCTATGAAAACCTTTTCAGTACTGCGTACAATGAGTCTGTCACCAGATTTGAGTGTGGGATTATTATAGTGTACACAACACAACAAGAATTCAATGCAAAACTCTAATCTTCGGTACATTGCACAGAATGCAAATATTGTCGGCTTTGGTGTAAAAGCAAAACACAGTGGCCAAACCTTTTTTTCTTTTAAAAATCCCACTTCTTACAACCATTAATAAGGCAAAATAATAAATAAATAAATGCATGGATACAGTATATAATGAGCATCCAACATACAAAAGATACTTGTAGATACTGTGGGTTTTTTTTGTTTTTGTTTTTTTTGGGGGGGGGGTGTACTGACATTGAGAGGATGTCTGTACTGCTTATAATGTTTACTGTCTAGTCCTGTCCTGCATGTTACCATGGTGATATTCATATTTTTCTTCATTTATATGGATGGATTTTTGAGCAGGTATGAGGGGAATTTTGATAAGTTGATATACAGTATGATGTTACCCATAGTGTATATATACTGTATATATATATATATATATAGATAGATAGATAGATAGATAGATAGATAGATAGATAGATAGATAGATAGATAGATAGATAGATAGATAGATACGTCTCATTATACATACTAATGTAGGCAATCAGAAAACGAATGTGTGAAAGAAAGAAGTAGAAGATGTGACCCTTGTTGAATATGCAGGTCATTTAGATTATTTTAGTAAATCGTTCTTATGAGACCCTGAAACATTTATCAGAACAATAAAGCATTTTACCGTCAGATTTCTACCACTGAGGAAGCATTCAAAGAAGTCACAGAAGAGCAGTGTTTGATGAATAATATAAAGAGGACAGTTGTAAGGTTGTAGATTTTTTTTCTTTACCACTATACTCCCTGTCCAACATGAAGCACATACGTCTCCAGTGGCTGAATATCAAACAAAAAAAAATTCCCAATTCAGACATAACAGAATATTTTTTTCGTAAGTTTTTAACTCCTTTGAGAGCAATGCACATGTTAAGGTGTTTGTTTAACACTCTTCTCCGTGAGATGCCATGGCTTTTTCTGGAGGAAAGAAAGGATGAAAGTAAAGAAGAGAGGGGGGATAGAACTAAGGAAGAGAGGGGGGAAGGATTGTTGCTTCCCAAAGTCATGTTGAGCAGTCAAGCTTTTTTTTTAGATGAGAATTGGCAAATATGTATAATAAATGTTGAAGATGATGCACAAGACATGGAAATATATATATATTTCCATTTGATGTACTCTACAGCTACAATAAAAATTGATAGAAAATAAACAACACGTATAATAATACCAATAATACCACTGGGCCGGTGGTTCAGTGGTTGGAGCGGTCGCCCTGTGTGGGGAAGTTGGGTGTCCTTGAGGCAGCGGCCGCAGGTCGACTCCGACCTGCGGCCCTTTGCTGCATGTCTCCCCTCCCTCTGTCTCTCCCCATTTCCTGTCTGTCCTATCTAATAAAAGGCTTGAAAACTGCTAAAAAAATAATCTTTAAATCTTTTTTTTTTTTAAACATACAATGTAATGGGAAATTCGGAATTTTAGAGGTTAATCAAGAAAATATCGCCATGTACTAAACTGAGGGCACGGATTGCTAAATCCTGCGCACGTTTTACTAAACTGATGGCACAGATTATTAAACTTGGCAACCCACTTTGCATATTTTCACAAATATCATAATACAAATATTTGTAGAACCCCTGTTTTTAAATGTCAATCCATTTTCAGATGTGACAGTGGTTAAGTACCAAAGTGACCGGATAGATTTTGCAGAAGATCATGGAATGGGTTAAAACAATGTCTTAGTGAAGGTTAGGGGACCTTCGTTGTTATGATTATAATAATAACCAGTGCAAACAGTGGTCTCCCACATTAGTTCAGTGTTTTATATAATTCCATTGATTTACTTCCTCCTTTGCTTCCATCAAAATTACTATATACACTTGTGGGATTTAATGTAAACCAACCCTATCTCCTAGAAATAATGAATGGATATTACTAAATTGGTCTCCCAGTTACGATGTGGTAAGTGAGTATTTTGTTCCTGCAATAGAGTAAGCTGCAGTTTCAGGATCACATTCCTAATACTGCATTTTTAAGACTCTAGTTTTTAGGTAAGGAGCTAGAATGTTTAGAATTGTGTTATTCACAGAAAAAGAACTCAAGAACTTGCTTAATTAGGATCAAACGCTAACTGGGTTATGGCCAGTTGCTGGGTTGCTTTGTGCACATGGATGTACATAGATTCTGGGTAAGCGTCCAGATGTCATAGTAATATATTTCTCAGGAGCAAAGCTTGTACCTATCAGTAATGAACCCAGGGTAATCTTTGAATCAACAGGCACAGCAGCAAAGCCCTTTTCCCCTTTTCGTATAAGTGCGAGACAACTGGAGTCACAGGCTCAGTAAGAAATCCCTCCTCCCCAGTGTCAAAGAAAATAAATGAAGGAGAACAGCACAACTCTGAACCACTCTGCCCAAACCCCACCACCATGCACTCCACTAAGAGGCAACTCAGAGTCGAAAGCACACATTAATTAGACATCTATCTATACATCTTGGCTTCGCTCAATTCAGAGAGAGGAGGGAGAGTGAAAACAGAAGAGATGAAGGGGGGTAAAGAGCGGTATGTGTAAGTCCATGCCCCTCACATTTGAGTGTGTGTTTAAACCAGTTATTCATTTTTCTTTTTTTCTCAGATTTAACCATGATAAAGACATAACAGAACAAAATCAAAGATATAAAATAAAATTTAATGCAAAAAATTAGGTTGGAGCTTGCGTGTATGTGTTTGTGTAGGTTTAATAGAGACAGAGAGAGCAGCATGTCTCAGCTGGACCTTGCAGTTTATTCTGAGAGGAGAAAGCTCTCTTGCCAGAAGTCAAAGGTCAAAACTTACAACAAAGGACTCGGGCAAAAATAGTTGAAAACCTGCTGCTATATGACACCTATCACTTTTCCCAGCTCTCCCGACTGAAGTAAGCAAGCTAAACAGGAACAGCCTGTTACAAGAAGGTCAGAACTTGACAGGTTCTTTATATATATCCTGTATATTTTTGGCCTGTATCTATTTTAGTTGATATAGAACAGAAATGGGAGACAGAAGAAAAGGGACAAAAGGCTGAATGAAAAGGAACAAAAACAAATGGGGAGCATAAGAAAGCAATTGTGAAACACATTTAGACACAGAGATAATGTCAATGCATGTGAGAAGATAATCACACATCCTTGGAGTGTAAATGAGTTCCAATTACTGTATTTGTTGTGATGGTATGACTTTGCGGTGACATCCTATGCTGAGGTGTTAAAAGATGGAAGAAAGCCACTCCTGTGAGTTCATTTACACACATCTCACGAATTAGTCATGCATGAGCTGGCAGCTCTGGCAGTAAAGTCATTAGCGTGCAAGTGCTGGAATTTGTTTATCAATTTATTAATACCTGAGGATTCTCATTAATTGTTGCATGTGCAACATGTCCACCACGTCCACTCTGAATACAGAGCACGGAGGTCAAGTCAAGACAAAATGCAAGAAAACAAAACTATTAAATAAATATTTCATCCAAATATTTAATCTCATTATCTACTTCCATCTTAGTCAAAACACCAGTGAAATATGTATGTCTACTCTGATGGGCACCTGTGGTTTAAAGGGGAACACCACCTAAATTAAGAACGCAAAGGCTATTTTCACCCTGGTACAAATATCAATGTATGCTATTTGTACCCGGGTGTCCGTAGCCAACGATGCTATTTTCACCCATTTATTGCCTAACCCTAATCAAGTAGATTTGTTGTCTAAACCTAACCATGTAGTTTGGTTGCCTAAATCTAACCAAACTGCGAAAATAATAAGTCAACAAAATGTGAAGTTGCATCCCAGCTTGGATTCAAACCATGGTTTCCTGGGTGAAAGTCCAGTGCTGAACCAACTCACCCACATTTAACTACCACAATCCCACACTTTGTCGCTGTTTGAGGCGGTGGTTGAGGGGTCAGGTGTAAATAGTCAGATTGCGCAGTAAAGGCTGATATTTCCCTTTAACAACTCTTCTGTGAACTAAGTTAAATAAACAAAAATTGGCTTTTGTTTTTGTGATCACTGGTGTACTACAGGGTTTCAGTTCAATAGAAAGGATGTTTTTTTTTACTTTTGGGGTTTTGGAATAATGGACCAGACGTTGTCGGTATAGAACTCTGGCTGTGGATTCATGTTTAGTGTACAGACATGAGCGTGATGTTAATCTTGAAGGAATACACATACAGTATTACCTTAAAGTATAATCTCTTTTCATACAAAAGCAACTGCAACAAAAAACAATAATACAACCTTTTTTTCATTAATGTTTATTTATACCTTTCAGTCATATTTCAAATATATTTTCCTCTAAAATACTTCAGTACATGACAGAGATATACAACACCCAGCACTGTTTTATACCCCTCTCCCTTTTCTTCCCATTAAAGGTGCATTTCACATCTTTTGTTACAAAATGTTTGAATACATTGTGACTGGTATATGCCTTAAAACCTGACAGTCCGCATGTGTACTATCACTGTGAGCTATGCAATGTTTCCCAAAGCTTACTTAAAGCGAAGACAATGCTTGTCACAGTGAGTTACAATAGTCAGGTAAGTCCTAAAAATGTTATTCATAAGGTCTTAAGGCTTTTCACTTTGAAGCTGGCAAAACATGATGCCACATAATTCTGCACGGAGACGACGTCATGTGTGTCGGTCAAATGTCAAAAAGTCAGCGGGAGTACTGGGATTTAGTTACTTGTGGACTTGAAAGGTGGGTGCCAGACATTGATCAGGTAGCTTTTGTATGTGTTTGAGAGAATATACTCATTCCAACATCATATAATGTTTTCCTTTTGACCTTTTTGGAAAACCAGAGCAAGGATCAAAGAATGTTGTGAGAATTAAAGGCCATTTCAGCCTATAAACGGTTGTCATACCCTGATCAGGTTTGAAGTAACATTACAGGGAAGCATTACATGGGAGTCTTACCAGTTTTACATTGTCTTATTTCCCACAAAAAAAGAAAATAACTTTTAAACATGTTCCTCCTTTTATAACTGTTGCCAGGAGGAATATTCAGTCTATTGCCACGCAGTTGCTCAGTGTATTGGCAGCGTTTGCAGTTAAGGAGGGGAAAGAGGCTGAGTTGTTCCAGACAGTTGCAAGACAATTCCAATCAGTACAGACGGTATATAGTAGGTGGAGGATTAACAGTCAGTTTGTCATTCCAGTTGTTGTTGTTGTTGTTGTTGTTGTTGTTGTTGTTGTTGTTATCTATGTATGTGTGTATATGCACATGTGCAGCTCTACAGGGGCTACACAAAAAGATGAATGAGTATGTTAACATAAAGTTGGAATGACCAAGTCGCTCACATTAATGGACTCAAATAGAGATCCCAAAAGTATGTACAACACTGATCACTGGTGTTTCACTGATACCAGCATTAGATAATTGCAACAATGTAACATTTTGGAATATAGACTGTGATGAGAGACAGTAAAACTGTTTAGTAATTTTCATCATTAATTAATTTGATAAACTAACTAGTTGTCTTGTCTTTGGTTTGTCTTTATTAAAATAGTTTGATTTGAAATCATCTAAGTTAAATCTTGAGATGCCTTCAGTGTATCCGATGTACAGTAAGTGGTTTCTACCTTTGGACAATCCATCACATTATTTATGCTGGGTAAAAACCACAGGAAATTATTTTATTAAAGTTTAGTTTGGTTATATTTACGCAGTTTGCAATGTAAGGGTCAAATATGTTTTGATGGACCTTCAACCTCCTCTTACACTCAAAATATCAGTCAAATTCATAACATTTCTGTTGTATGCTAACTGAAAGTTGTGCTACACATCTCACTGTGCTTAGCTACAGCACTGTATATCATGATCAGCATGTTTAAGATGTTTGTTTGCTATCAAAGCATGTCATCTACAGTAGGACAAATATTCATATTATCAAGAAAAGCTTTTGATTTATTTCCTTTTTAAATGTTTATTTTATTGAGAGATGTAATTTTGAAACAAATGAAGCAAATTATTCTGTTATTTTCTACTGACATAATAAATATCACTTGAATTAGAAGCGATGCTTTAAGCATGTGATTTTATTATGGAAGATGCAAACCTCACTTTGTAACTGTCCTATATACACCATGGGCAAAATGAAGTGTTGCTACAGGTAGAATTTCCCTATAAATGTTGTGAAGTGGTAGTTACTAAACCATTGTTAAAATTGTTTATATTATAACAAAAAAACATACAGTTGTTTCATTTACATTCTCTTGAAAACAATGTTTCTCATTTGTACAGTCATATAGCCTACTGGAAATCAAGCATTGCTTCTGATAACTCAAGTCAACTGTAGTGTGCCAGTTGTGAAGAATTGTGTTGATTCATTTTACTTCCCCACCTTGTCATATACTGCCACATTTTAATACTCATTGGTAATACGTGACCATATATTCCCTCATCAGTCAACACAATGATAATAAGAAAGCTTAGCAATGGGTTGGATTATTTGCGCATGTACATTTGATATTCTGTTCTCAGGTGGCTGAAAAGCAAACTTGAAATGTAAGATAGAAATTGTCATTAACAGCCAAAACACAACCCAAGTGTGTTTGTGTGTCGGTTTGGGAACTAAAACGAGCGTTACGTCTTGCAAACAATACATTTTAAGATTTCCACAGTATTCTGACATGCAGCTGCTGCATGTCTCAATGCAATGATGATAGTGATAGTCATCGTGTTACTGCTGTCATTGAAATACGAGGCAATATGCAGAATGATTTGACGGCACGATGAAATGCCATGCACATCAAGGCTTAATGATATTTCAAAAAATGTATTTAAGACTATAGCCTATGGGTAAGGTACTGACCCACAGTGTGCTGCTTTAGTGCTAAATAATGCTCATGATAATACTGTACAACTTAAGCTGATATGAATACCACATGTAGCCAGTTCCTTTAGCCACATAAGCTGGGAGGTGTTGCAATAAATGCCTAAAAATTAACACTTTTTGGGAAATTTTAGGAGATTATAAAAAGATGAAAATATTTCCAGCTTAGCTAGTATATGATTGCCGAATGAACAAGCTACATTTACAGGAAAGTCACTCAAATTCACTTCTAAAAGTGTCATCCAGTTTGTATCTAGTTTGTTTCATCCAGGTACAACCTTCCGTCAGGTGCACTCATCGCACCAAAGTAAGTATATGATGACAGAGATAAAGCTAAGATACAGGACTATTGAGATTTTGCATACAGTAGGTTTCAAAGGGCTTCAATGTTCTTATAATACACTACCGTCAGTGGAGCTTCAAATATTTGTCCTACATGCCTGACATAGCTCTGTGTGAGCTAAAAGCTGGTAATGATACAGTTCGATGTTCTACTCATACAGTAACCATCAGCGCCCGCTTAACAAGGTAATTGCCACTCACACCAAACTGGGCAAGTCAAATAGGCACATTATTTTGGTACGGTATGTACTATTTATGATTATCAAATAAATATTACAGTTCGTATTGACCACAATAAAGAAAAACTAACAACAAAAACAAGTGCAGTGATCAAATCAACGTGACAGGACAGCCACAGTAGGTTCTGATGATTCACGTGTAATGTACATGGTAATGAAGCAGATCAGCATACACAAGGAAATCATACAGTTACTGAGGCAGGTGACTGGTCAATGTGGAGCTTTCTTGAGATAAGTTAGAGCATGATGCAGCAAAATGCAAACATACGATCTATTCCCAAAATGACTACAATAGCTACAGCTTTAATTTTGGAACTTCATGAATGGTGAATACACTGGTAATTATTAATTAAAACTGACAAGTGATGAGAGAAATACGCATTACAATGGACAAGATGGTTCTTCTGCAGATTGAACTGCCACCCTAAATGCAATCATGAACTACTGTATACAGATCTATAGATATGAGTATTGCTTAACTTTAACAATCATATCTATTTGATTATGAAAAACTGTTTACAATACAGACATTCAATGTTAATTAAACAATGACAGATAATCTGGTATGCAATCCACAATACACACCTGCCAGTTACTGACAATATTCACCATCTCTTACTTATGTAAAAGAAGTGTAAAATTCATACATGACATTCCATAACCTATGGAGAAAGAAGTTCCTTAACTGAACCCACTCCAAGCTATTTTCTGCCCTCCAGTACCACAACATGTTTTTCTCTTCATTAGAGATATGTGCAGCTATTCTGTTATGGTTAATCAATCCAGATATCTGAGTCATGATGTCCAGTTATGGGAAGTTCATTGTAAGGGAGCAACAATGTTGCATCTAATCAACATGGTTTTCCTTCTGTGTCATTCACAGATGAGGCATGTTTTTGAGGCAGAGGGTGAGCTAAGGGCCTGGCTGTGATGTCAGCAAGGAAACTGTGTGTGTGTGTGTGTGTGTGTGTGTGTGTGTGTGTGTGTGTGTGTGTGTGTGTGTGTGTGTGTGTGTGTGTGTGTGTGTGTGTGTGTGTGTGTGTGTGTGTGTGTGTGTGTGTGTGTGTGTGTGTGTGTGTGTTCAGAATGTGCAAAGAAAACTTGAGGTTTCTATCCAGGTGGCTTGCGTCGCCCTTGCACTTCCCTCCTAATGCTCAATTCAGGGTCTTTGATCACAAATCTTCTCTTCTTCTCATAAATATTAATATAATACGTTATTACCCATTGTCCTTGACCCTTAGAATGCCATAAACAAAACAAAAAAGCAAAATATCAAAAACACTGAATAGGTCTGACAAATTGCAACATCACATAAGTAGAATAGACCCAAAGAAACAGCAGAGGTTGTATAAACATTGTGCTTCTTTAATTTCACTTTGTAAAGTCCTCCACTGTCCCAGTTGTGTTTTAGTTTAAACTTTGTTATATTTAATATATATGTAGATAAATGTACACGTATAATCCGCACTGAGGTTTGTCTCTTGTGGCAAGCAGAGGGCAAGCAGAGAGGCTACCAGGAGCACACTTCTTTTTTTCCTCTGTTTCTGGTTCGTCCTTTCCTCAGCATTCATTTCATTATTCATTCATTCATCAGTTTTTTCTTCTTTGTCTGTCTTTTTGTCTTTCCATAGTTCCTATGGCCCCAAAGACTGGGACTGAAGGGAGACAGGATTTACCCACTTTCTCTTTCGATCTCTCTCTTTCACTTTCTTCCTGGAATCCCTGTTCCCTCGTTTCATTCCCTCAGGTCCTTTGTCATCTTTGGTTGAGAGTCCGACACTTTGGTGTGTCTGGGGAATAGGGTGGAGGGGCCATTGAGGATTGCGGTTCGAGGGAGTGGAGAGACATGAGAGGGGGCGTGTATGGATGAAGAAGGTTGATGAAGGAGAGGTAAAGGTGACAAAGTGATACGCTGACATGGTTAAAGTGAATCTAATCAGATTAAGAGAGTGACAAAGGAGAGAACGTGACAATCAACTGTCAAAGATCATTAAGTATGTTTACCTTAAATACAGTATGCATATTAGTTGGTTATACTGAGTGTCTAGGGAGAAACATTCAAAGAAAGCAGAGGAGGAGAACTAGACAAAGACGTTGTATTACCATTTATCTAAGCAATAAGGATGAAATGGATGCATGAAGGATAGAAAGATAAAGAGTGGAGAAGGACAGACATTTAGGGAGACAGGTAAGAAGAGGAAAGAACAGGGAAAGGGTTAGAGAGAGAGAGCGAAGTATAAGAGCGCAAGTCAGGGCAGTGTCTGTCACTACAGACAGTTGGTGTTTCAAGAAGTGCTCATCATCTGTAGAGTAGCGACAGGAGGCAGGAGAGGCCAAAGGTCAGCCAGCTGGCCGATAGGAGTGAGTGTGATCCACCGATCAGAACTATGGAAACAAAGAAAGAACAGTGCTATCTTAATAGTTTATATGTAAAAACATTTACAGACACCTTGTTGCCAGGTTTTGCTGTTATATTCATGATTTTAAAAGGTTTTACAGCAACTTTTACAGACCCTTCACTGTCCACCAGCCATGTTTTTGTAATTTTATGATCACAGGCAACAATCTTTTTTACTAATAATTCATTCTCTTAATGCAGGAATACAGAGTTGCTTGTGAGTGTCAGGGTTCAAAAGTTGATTCACAGAGGAAAAAATAGCATATATGTATATTACATATATATACATATACATATATATGTAAATAAGTATCTATGTAGGCTGATGTTGATTGTATTCATTCAAAGTAAAAATCATTACGTTATGTATTTAATAACGTGTAAATGTTATAAGTGATTTCTTTCTTTGTCCCTTGTAAACTGCATTTTATACATAACAGGTTAACCTTGACATTATTTTAACCACAGGCTGAGTAGATAACTGTACATGTATGTATTTATCTCTTTGGCCTAAGGCTGCCTTCAAGCCTGAGGCTGACTTCAGAGGCATGTGCAATGAAAAAGCCCAGGGCCTGTATCCACAAAATATTTTATCTTATCACTAGGAGTTCCTAGCTAAGAGTGTCCACTTAACACCTATTCACAAAGCTGCTGAGACCAATTCTTAAGCATCATACATAGCAACGGGGTTGTCTCTGTTGCTATGTATGATGTTATGTTTCATGAAACTGTGTCTTAGGTCTTGGACTGTTTTGGGTCTCTGTCAGTTCATCCTTGATAGAAATACTGTAGTAGCTACGTACGTATATTGCCAAGTAATACTGATTTAAAATGGAAAAAAGTGTAATATAGGCTCCAGACTAATTGTCCGCCTCACAGATTTAGGAACTGACCAAAAATGTAGAGTTACTCCTATATTTACATGAAGGGGCTCTTGCTCGGACCACAGCCATTTTCAAACTAAACCTTAATTTTGATCTGATCCACACACTTGTACCGTTTTGGGACTGCATGGCTGGGACGCTACCGTGGCAACACAATTTGTCCACAAACACTTGGTAAAATACTTAACTGCCTCTGTGGTAGTTCCTACTTGCATAGGTGTCTCTCGGACCACATTTTGAAACATACACACCCACACAGGCACACGCACGCACGCACGCACGCACTCACACACACACACACACACACACACACACACACACACACACACACACACACACACACACACACACACACACACACACACACACACACACACACACACACACACACACACAGTGAAAATAGAAAGAGTTTATGGGAAAGTAAGGGAGAGAGGGAAAGAGACAGAACACACAATGAGGGGGGTTGATGATTACCGTATTTTCCGCACTATAAGGTGCAACTAAAAACCTTCAAATTTCTCAAAAGCCGACAGTGCGCCTTATAATCCGGTGCTCCTTATATATGGACCAATATTGAGCCACAACAGGTCTCGCAACTACGGTAAGCAGCCGCCGACTCTATTTTCCCCCGTAGAAGAAGTAACGCGCAGTGCATGTTGAGATATATGACTGTGCGAAGCATGCCATTTCATTTCCATTTGTGTGTTTGTGTAAAGACTCTAAAATGGCTTCTATTAAGAGACACGCTTACGATGCAGAGTTTAAACTCAAGGCGATTAGTCACACAGTAGAACACGGGAGTAGAACAGCAGCGAGAGGGTTTAACATTAGCGAAACAATGGTGCAGAAGTGGAGGAAGCAAATAGATGACCTGCGCCAAGTAAAGAAGACTAAACAGAGTTTCCGAGAGAACAGAGCGAGCACAACAGCGCTAGCACGCGAACTTAACATCAATGAATTTAGAGGCGGTCCTTAACGTAACCCCAGCCTCGACTGTAGCATCTATTCTATGCGCCTTATAATGCAGTGCACCATATATATGAAAAAAGTTTCAAAATAAGCCATTCATTGAAGGTGCGCCTTATAATGTGGTGCGCCTTATAGTGCGGAAAATACGGTACACAAGTAAGAAAAAACAGAGATTCACCATTGAGCGTATACACTTTGACATGACAGCTTTGAGATTTTAATGAGAAAAATAAGTTAGAATTGATGTCATCATCGCTATTAAGTCATGGATTGTTTTTCTTTTCCTGCAGGTTGTTATTGTTTATGCAGTCATGAGATGGAGTGAGTACACACATCTTCTATGTGCTGTGATTTGATTGTTCAAAACATAATAAAAACTGCCAGCTGCATACATGGGATCATCTAAGATTTCCTATTTATATTATTTTATGTTAAAATGTCCCACATACTCATTCTCTTCTTTTACATACATACAATGAACTATCTCTTATGCACAGCATTACAAAAACAACAAATGACACATATGAGCTGCTCAAAGACAGTTTCATATATAAAAAGTAGGTAATGTATAAAAAATGATTTCATATCAAGGGTTCATCCTCCAGGCAGAAAATCAATAATTATAATAAAGCTTTATGTGTACATAGCAGACACACACGAACATTCCTAAAGTATAGTTTGTGGGCAAAAGACTGAAGCGGAAAATGATGTTTTACATCTCTCCTGCTCTCTCTCTCTCTCTCTCTCTCTCTCTCTCTCTCTCTCCAAGTTATTAGAAAGAAGCAGGGATGTTATTTAGTGGAATTAAAATGGAGTAAGACTGATAAAGGATAACTGTGGTTGTATACAATGTATTTGTGTGCGTTGGTGTGTGTTTATGGTAGTTGGTTCCATGTATGTCAAAGTACATACAGCAAACAGGCATTTTAATACACTCACATGAATCTAAACTTCTTAAACCTGCTTCCTTTGGATGAACTTAAAAAAAAAAATCACTGCTTAGCTAGTAATATCCAAACAATCACAGGTAGTCACATATCTAAAATGACTACCTAATCTGTCAATGTCACTGCCCTTTAGATTTGGCTGAGCTTCTTCCTGGTTTACATTTTTAACTTTGTGACGAGAGTAGATTTTTTTTTACTGCTACTAAAAAACAACTTAAAATGTTTAACGTTGAACAATGATCATTGTATAAATTCCCGAATTGTGTCCATATGTTACAGGTTTGTGGACCAATAACCAAAATTGTCTAGGGCCAACCACCTTTTTAAAAAGATGACCTTTAAACAGTATGTTTGGGGTTCTGGATGAAAATTGTCCCCAGATAATAAACACAGTTATTCTGTAAAACAATTAAGCTGTATTTAAAGCACAATCATGCACAATCTGCATTAATCCAAATTTCATAGAAACAATTGTGAAGCAATTTCTTTTGAAAAAAAAAAAACTGCCACACACCATTAAAAAGTCTATCTATCCAAACACCTGTACTTCTATGAAGACAGCATTACCCAATAACTTAAAACCAGTGTAAAAATGACCTTTTAATGCCAAAAACACACCAAGCAGCAGCAAAGTGCTCCTTGGTACAATAATTACACTTTTCTGCTGCCAGGAGGTGAATAAATGATTTATAACATAGGTCAAAATGTCACATGAGTCACAGGACGGATTTCTTTTAATTTTTTATTTTATCCTTAATAGGTTCATGCCATTGAGATCAAATATCTCTTTTACAAGGGAGACCTGGCAAAGAATAGCAGCAACACAGAGGTTCAGCAATTAGCCTGAGCACACAGATGTGTTAAACATTACGTAAATCAGTTACAAAAAACCTCTGCATAGAGACAGCCTGGTCTTACTAGATTTCAACTTTGCTTTTAAACTAACTCTGTTTTTCTATGTTTTGACGCTTAAGATCAACCTTTAGATTATCCCATGCAGTAGGTGCAAAAAAAACTAAAAGCATTCTTTCCCAGGCCAGTTCTGACTTTGGGAAAGGTAAAATTACGTTTTAAGTTCCATAAAAGAAATTTAAAACCAATCAAGGAATGAGGCGGCAATTAACTTTTGCATATAAAACACAACGGTGAGTAAGAGATCCACAGTATGTAATAAATCTCCAAGACCCATGATGCACACCATCCAGCATGTGAAGACAGTGAGCCAAGGCATTCATAAACAACACATCACCATCATCAATCATGGGTACAAAGGCAGACCCTACCAATTCCTGTTTCACACAAAAAAGCAAGACTTGTTTCCAAAATAATATACAAGTAAAATATTCATAATAAAAAAGAAAATAAGTAAATTTAAGTCATATTCTCTTTGATTTCACCATACCAAACATTAGTTGAGTTTAATCCTTCTCAAATCCACATTTACTTCACAAACTCCATGGTGGCAAAATGTGTCCTCAAGACAGACGCATTTGCGTTACTTTCAGTGGCAAATACTCTTCAGTCGCCTGCCTGATAATTATCCATCTGTCTGCACTGTATTCTCTAGCTGCACAAAACCTGCAGGACAACACATGCACACACACGCACATTCGGAAAGCTCAAGAGCTTTCCTCTTCCTGTTTACACCTTCATCCATTATTCACTCTATCCGGCAGTGTCTTCACATGCACATATGCGCAAGATCGCACAGATACGCACACATCTCACAATTGGGGGTTTCAGAAGGTAAAAGCAAGATGTTAAAATTGTACTCACTCATTTTGGCTGATTTGTGTTGTTTCTTTGGCTCTAATGTTTTCATTGTAGTAAGTCCTGACAATTGAAAAGGTGAAAAATACCATGTAGGTTCCTACAACCTGCTGCTTAATAAAATTCTGACATCTATTGCATGTCTCTCTTTCCTGGAAGTGGGTCCTCTTCTTTTGTTCTACATCATGTCTCCCCCTCCGTTTCCACATTAAGGAATGTTTTTTGGGAGTTTTTCCTTATGTGAATTGATACTAATTACCATTATTATGCTACTGTATACATTTGATTCTTCATCAGTCTTCTTCAGTTTCAAAGTGTCCTTATTTCACCTAACAGCAATGACAGTGTGCAATACGAGAATGGTGCCAAGAAGCTGTTGTTGTGCATGTCTGTAGACAAAGAGAATGCAGTGAAGGCTATTATGAGAATTTAATGATGTTTATGCGCCTTTGTTTGTGTGTGTGTGTGTGTGTGTGTGTGTGTGTGTGTGTGTGTGTGTGTGTGTGTGTGTGTGTGTGTGTGTGTGTGTTTGTATGCAAGTCTTGGCTGGAAGGGGCAGCCCTTACTGTAGCTGAACTGCTGGCAGGTTTTAGCTTCATATTCTCTTTGTTCTCTTTGTTCTTTAAGTTCTTGGACCTGCTTCTCTCTCCACCTGTTTATCCTGCTCTGTATCTCTCTTTCTCACTCTCTCTCTCTCTCTCTCTCTCACACACACACACACACACACACACACACACACACACACACACACACACACACACACACACACACACACACACACACACACTTAAACATATTCACACCTACACATTTTCAGTCACTCTCTGTCTTTGACCTTTTCTCTATCTCTGTTTCCTCTCCACACCCCGACCCTTTAGGTGTGGTCTTTTTCCACACACTTACATGGACATGCACTAATTCCCCGTTACTTGTTTGTTTTTCTCTCTGATCCTCCAGTATTAATAAGTAGCAAATAGTGGTGTGGTGAAATCGTGGTCAGTTTTTGGAGTAAAACAACTCTTTTGATGGACTATTGAACTAAACAGACATTCCTGTCCCAGTCTTTCTCCTTCACTCTTTTTTCTCTAAATTCTTTTCCTTATAAGCTTTCTCTTTGCCCCCCCCCCCCCCCTCTCTCTCAGAAGCTTTTGAAGATGAAGAGTAGTCTGCAGATGTACACAGATAATAAGTTAAGGCTCATTTATGCTCCCATTTTGTGCGTAAATAGAGACGTATGTTCACAGTTCTGATCATCACTGACCTCATACTTTCATGCGTCCTTAACGTTGAGCAAAACATCCTCTAGAGGATGTCACTCATTTTAAAAGGTTAATCCAATAAATGTTTTTTTTAAAAGTTTATGACAACAACGAACATGGCAACGATGGAGGAAATAACGACCCTGCGTCTATTGAGAAGGAGGCAAAATGGCAATGTTGTAGACGGCAGTGGTTTGTGAGACCACTAAATACATCCCGGAGTGTCGACGGAGAATTACAGTCACTGGTTTTACAGATAAGAGAAATTGACGACGAACGTTACTTTCAGTATTGATGACTTGCTTGCTCCTGCTATTCACATATTTTTTTTAGTTTAATGCCCAACACTGCCCCCCATAATTTCCAGTGGTACTGCAATCTTCAGTCCGTATCGGTACGTATCTGCAAGCTTGCGGGATAGGTGCAAAAATAATAAAGATTAAAAAAAAAAAAGGTTTTCTCTTCTTCTTGGTCTTTTGAAAATCATGTCTGCTGCCCCTCAATGTATTAGTTGAAATCAATTAAACTCAAGTTTAATTCAGTTCATCATCGTAGCCAGGTTTTATTCGTACAAAAAAATAGCTATCAACACTCTTTTAGATCTTAAAGAATCATCTTGGCTTCCGCATATCAGTTCCCCGAATATGCCTGCACACACAACATGCGGGGGTAACAGTTAATCATTGATGCTTCTATGTGTTTCTCTGGGTGTTTATGTCTATCTTACCTGTCTTACCTGCGCTGGCTACAGTGTTCTCCTGCTTGCACTTCCCTATTGTGATAGACACGTCGTCAATGGCAATATCCCCCTCAAAATCAGGGCCTCGAATTCCTTCAAATACAATCTGTATAGGAAAGAGACAAAGAGAAAGAGAAATGCTGGGTGAGTATATAAAACGATATACTACTGTATATGGTGAGTCAAATCACAGCCAGTGCACTGCTAGAACAAACTTGAATTAGACGAGTAAACCACGAGGCAGTGAATCTGTCTAAAATGACTACAATAAATAATAATAATAAAATTGCTGTTTTCCCACACTTTTTATATCTCAATGAAACAAACTATGGTAAAACACTTTTATTTCATCAAATGCACTGTCTTTTAAAAACAAATTACGCTGAAACATTGATTAAAAAACAACATAGCTGTAGAGTATGCAGGTATCCTTCACTATTAAGGATTTAGCAGTTCTGTTCTTATCCCATAATCATTTGGGGACCCATAAAAACAAAACCAAATAGGAGACACGTCTGAAAACCTTCCAGGCGACTTCCCCATCTTAGCTACCGGCCATCTGGTTTTGACTGACAGACTAATTACTGTGGTGTACCAAGGCACCCAGCTAATCAAAAACTAAACGTATTCTGTATGGAATAGGAAAAAAAAAAGCAAATAAATAAGGAAACTTTTCTGCTCCAAAATAACAACAAAAGCACATCTCAAGACTTTAGTTGTTATTGACATTAACTGCAGACTTTTCTACTTTGCAATGTTTAATTTTAAACATGAAAGACAAAGCACATTCTGTGTAATCATGGCTGAGGTATTTTCAATCCTACAGTAATAATGGCTTTGATCTGTTAAGTGCTACAGATATGCGCTCCATGCACAAATTGCTGCACAGGTTTGCACATTTAGCAATATTTCCACTACATCAGCCAAATTGCCCCTGAGCAAGGCACTTGTTATTTCCGACAGATACAGGAGCAGGTGTGACTGTGTGTATGGACATGATGCTGATGGAAAAACTCACTGCATATATGCCTATATACCAGTGGTGATTGCTCTAAGACTGCAAGGGAAGCTCAGCTTCCCCTAAAATGTCACCAGAAAAAAACAGCGACACAGCGCCACCACGCTTTACACAGCTCAGCTTCAACTGACTTCAATGGGGAAGCGTAGAGCGGGTTGTTCCACTGCAGCGAAACTAGACGGTCACTGGATTAATGCTGGGCTTTGTCCCGCCCATTGGACGCTCAGCGTCTCTGGGGGTCTATGGGACAGTGGGCTGGCCCGAACGCTCGGCTTCTGCATGATGGTTGGATGAGCTGTCTGAGGCGGAATCCTTAAATGACAGCTAAATGAACGAATCAGCAATCTTGAAAAATAAAGATCCACCGGAGCATTTTCCAAGTTTTTCATCCCATTGTTCTGAACTGATCCGGAGACTTTACCGATCCCCAGCGACTTTGTCTTTGTTAAAATCGACTAACATTGTGTTTGGCGACTCTGCTCTGACATTCTGCGGTTTCTTTACCCAACGAGCAGCGGCAGCTGCGGGGCTTCTCCCCCCGTGACTCACACTCACACTCACAGGTGGTCACACTTCACAGTAGCCTGGCGCAGCAGCTCCAGCTGGGCCAAGGTCGTTTAAGCAGCCTAGCTCTGCTGGCCATTGAGAGGACACTGGTCAAGTCCCTAGAAAAGATGCCTAGTTGGTACGACAAAGTCACAGATCATTTTCTTGAAAAGGAACGAAGGGTAGAATTTACATATAAATAAACAAACACATTAACTGTATGATGTAGGCCGGAAAAATTAGCCCCCCCTCCTTGAAAGACCAGCAGCTGCCACTGCTGTATACATACAGTACATATTGTACATATTGAGTGGGCAGGTGCATGTATGGAGGGGTGCCAAATATGCATGACTGGCTGAACTTCAAGAACCCCATCTGTTAACATCAATGTGCTGTGCCAAAGTTTAAACTAGGGCTTGGTATCATTTAAACAACTATGATACCAGTACCTTTAAAGTGATACGATACCAATACTAAATTCACCTATTTTCTGCTTTAGTCGATACCCATCCTATGAATGGAAGCACCCAGCCCTTGTATTAGCCAGAGTATTTAACCAGCAAGCAGGACAGACCTGCCATCCATTTGTGTGTAAATACATGAAGCTGTACCAACGGTAGGTTAAATTATTCAGTTCTGACATGCCAAAGAGAAAAAAGCCTGACCCACCCAATTTATGTTCTGAGTATATTAAAGGTGGAGAATAGCTTGGGAAAAAACACGGTAACCATCTTGCACTGCTGGGGCATTCCATTACCTGTGTTTTAATCTGCAAGAGTTGCTGTTACAGTTTTTCTCAATTGCTAAAACACTAAACCCTGTTGTCTGAACCAATTTCTCTGTTGCCTGAACCCACTGATTGAATCAATCACTCTTTTGGCAAAACCATGAGCACTTTTCACCTGTTTAGACACAACTTACCAACACATTTTCATTGTGATGCACATGTGCTGCATAATGGTAAGCACAGGTGGCAAAAGTCAAACACAATTAAAGCAGGGTTGTCACTACTTGAACACAACAACTCAAAATTGATAACACTTGTGGCTAATGATGTGAGGGAATATATAAATCCAGTTCAGAGAGCACTGATTTGTGAGGCACTACAATGGATAGAAATCTGAGAGGAAGAGTTTGTGTGAGAGGAGGTCGAGGTGGTTGAGGTGGTCAAGGTGGTCAGCGAAGACAAAGAACAGTAATATCTGACGAAATCAGAGCTACTGTGATTGACCATGTTCTTGTCCATGGTATGGGCATGAGGGAGGCCGGACAAAGTGTACAACCAAACACCGCTAGATTCACTGTGTCCACCATAATCCGAAGATTTAGAGAAGAGAATAGGTAATTACCTTTTTTGACATTATGGTAAAGTATGTAAATGTTGAGAGCAAATTACTGTATGGCATATTACAGTATATACTGTACCACAGTATACTGTTAGTAAATATATGTTTCAGTACATCACTGTGCCAATGTACTGTAGTATTGTAATGGAGGGTTAGTCTAACTGTCTGTAGGCCTGGTATTCCATGTATATTTTTTGTAACTGCATGTTCTCTTTTTGTAGAATTGAAAGACTGTCACATAAGGGTGTGAGGACAGGTATGTTCTCCCCACACCAAGAGACCCTAATTCTTGATATGGTCCGTGAGGACAATGCCGAACTGTACACAAGTGGCAAATGCATACGGTTTCTGTTTGTTTTGTACAAATAATATGTGTACTGTAAATGCAAAAGATCTTTGTTTTTTGTACTGTACAAGTGCTACATGTTAATGCACAAGGTTTCTGTTTTTTGTCTTTGTGTAAAGTGCTAAATGCAAGTTTTTTTGTTTTGCAACATGCATTCAGCTTCATGTCCTGAGCATTGTGTTTTCTATTTTTCTATGTAGTGTTTAGTGGCTGCTCAGTAGTGTTTTTAATTTTGATTGACTTGGGGCATGATTTGACAACACAGTTCAGTTTTGGGCACAGATTGAACTGTTTTGAGATGAAAGTTTGGTTTTGCAAGAAGAGTCTGAGGTTTTGTGAATGTAGCTTGAAAATTGGGGTTTGTGTTCAAAGTTTAGAGAAAAGGAGAGAAGCTTTCAAGAAATGTGTCTTAGCAATCGAGAAAAACTGTAATGCCAAACAGCTATGTCAGTTTGAAGTATCAAACAGATATCCATGGCGCAGATAGTAATATCCTATGCATTGCCATTGACAATGGTGCAGCATGACTGTGTGCATGTGATGTAATTTTCTCCAGTTCAACACAGCTGCATAATCCTGAAAAACCAAGGTAAAAGTGCATGAAGAAGGACGACGGAAATAGGATAATTCTTTAAATGTCCCTCAGCTAGTTGGATCAACCTCTGGCTCAGTGAACTCTACCACAGTGACTAGCGCACACTGCAGGCCATGCGATGGCTGAAGACACACACACAACCTTACAAATGTGCAGTGTTTATACAAGGAGTCTAAATAATTGTCCTGCTCTTTCCCTCCCTGCGTCTCCCACACTGTCCAAACAAAGAGCTTAATCAGTCACATGCATAAAGGGGAGGGAAACACAAGTACCAATTCCTTCCCACTTGTTTGCCAATTAATATTCTTTAAATGAATAAATAAAAATAATTAGAAGAACCTTGAGACTGATGGGGCGGTGTGGATTGAGAAAGAAAAGAAGTGCAGCAGCTCAGGCTGAATGGGTTTGGCTGGTCGGCTCATTGTGCAAAAGGGTTATTTAAATTACTAGGAGGAGGGTTGCTGTGAGGTGCTGTGAGGACAATTACAGTGGGGTAGAAGGAAGAGGCTAATTGGTCAAAAGGCCACGGTCATCTAATTTTTAGAAGCTGGAGTGCTGTTTCTTCACTTTGTAGCTGTGGTTAACATCTTGTTTTATTTTTATACTTTCTTCCTCAATTCTCTGTGTAAATTTGTGTTGCTAATAGAACTACTAAAGTATGCTACGGAATAGCCAACAACAAACACACCTACAGCTGCACTTACCTGCCTCTGTGTACCAGCAAGCACGTTGACATTACACGAGTTGAAGCACAGACACCAGACTGTTGTATAATTAGAGACAATGAGAAAAATAATTGGGGGAAAGCCCAGAGACTTACACTGACCTTGACACAAATGTACAAAACAACAGCACGAATAACCAGTATCCTACATAACAACATTGAGTGGAATAATTTTCTCTATATCAAACAGAAAGCCAGCACGAAGAAATGTAATATCCTGCCATGCAACAGGGGATGGCAACATTATGATTTTATGTGTTTATTTTCTGGAAATGCTTAGGGAAACAGTCCTGTGCCCTTTCACTTAATGCTCACTGCTGACAGATCCAGCTGGAATGTGAGTGGCTGGTGCCAGCAGTGCCTCACACTTAAACATCACTGTTGGGCACTGTTAAGGTGCAATATATCTCAGAGTTTCTCACCCATGGGTGTGGCGAGGGTGCTTGATATATAGTCGCTGAACATTTTAGAACTGATACTCCTGAATAGGGATGGCCGTTTAAAGGAATTTCCATATTAGAGTACTTGTTTTAAATGATTATGGATCACTTAAAAAAAAAAAAAATGTACGAGCAAGAATCCAGTCCAAAATTACCACTCAAGCAAAATTACAGGTATGGGTGTTGGTTAGTTGTTGTTAGCTGTGATGGTAGCTTGTGTTCTGGCTAAACAAAACACCATCAGCTCGCTAAAGCCTTTTCCTTCCACAAAGCTTAACAGGAGCATATCTCCAGTCTGGCTAATCTTCTCTCCTCTGGTGGTATCAAATGTGACATGACTTCATCACTCTATACGTTGATGAATACTGACATCCAAATCGAGTACTCATGTCCATCCCTAATTTTGATATTTTTCAAATAAAATAAATAAGTATATAGGAAGATTTCATTATTTATGTATAACATTTCTTAACTGCACTTGTAGATTACCAAAGAATTCCAAATTCACATTATAACTTGGACAACTCCCTAAGTGATATGGGCCATGACAGTGTGTAAAAATGGGGTCATGGGCCACAAAAATACTGCTGCTTTATCCAGTGTCCTTGTTATTTAACAATAACGTTTACCAAACACTCACGGCAACATCACACTCTTTTGTGTGTGTGTGTGTGTGTGTGTGTGTGTGTGTGTGTGTGTGTGTGTGTGTGTGTATGTGTCTGTGTGTGTGTGTGTGTAAATGTGTGTGTAAGTGTGTGTTTGTGTGACTGTAGGATCAAAGAGTGTTCAGTAAAAGTGTCAGGTTGGAGTTGTGAATGTGTCATTTTGTCGAGCCTTGTAACCTTTAATGTTCCCATTGATGTGCTGTCCATATACCAGAGAAGACAGCCGTGAGAGAGAGAGAGAGAGAGAGAGAGAGAGAGAGAGAGAGAGAGAGAGAGAGAGAGAGAGAGAGAGAGATAGAGAGAGAGAGAGAGAGAGAGAGAGAGAGAGAGAGAGAGAGAGAGAGAGAGAGAGAGAGCTTTGAAATACTGGGGCAGAGAGTGCAGTGTGAGGCACACAAATGTGGGTTGGCCTGGTTTCCAACAAGCCCCTCAGGTACCAAACACTGTGAGGAACACAGATGGCCTCTGGGTAATCCACAGAGGAGGGAGTTTGGACACAAATAATCTACTACAACATGTTACCTTTTTTTTTTGCAATACCATTGATTTTATGTGTACATGCAATGTGTGCTTCATAACTTGGGCTCAGTGAACAAGTAGTTTCAAGGCCAATTCACTCTGATTATGTGACATTTTAGACAGGAACGCGATTGGCAAGCTTGCAGACGTGAGACAGATGGTGGTTCTATGGAGCAATAAAAACATTCAGCAATAGCCATTGCTAAAGATATAATGATTGACAATGTGATTGTGAGACACTAAATGTGTATGGCCAGCTCAAACAAATGTGTTAAGATTTTCCTAAATATGCAATGAACCGAAATCAAGAGCAGGGAAGCTCATAGAGTGACAGTCCACATACACAGACAAGCACAGCCAGCAGGCTGTAAACTATTTACATTCTAATCATTTTCTTTTTGGCCAAACTTTACAATAAAATCATTGTATTAATGCAAGCCTTTGGCTGGGCTACAGCTCTTTTAGAGAGGCAGGAAGGGAAGCTGTTCTCAAAGACATCATTACTTTTGTTGGAGGGAGCACAGAGAGGGGAAATTCAGAGACGAGTGGCAGCACCTCAAAGGCCTTCAGTATATGCAGTCAGTGAGCTGTGCACAGGACTAGAAAGTTTGTGTTCTCCATGGACATGCTCTCAACATGAAGCAAAAATTAGACAAGCATCAATATGCAGTCACTTCTGCACTCTGGGACAAAATAACATTTACTTTAAAAAAAAACATCTACTGTGAATTCAACTGAATTAAAAAATCACATGAATGTCATTCAAAGGGGAAATTTTAAATAATAGATATTGAACATGATAAGGTAATTTCTGTTTGTTTGTTGGGGATTTAAGTTAATGATTCCTTTAATTGTAGACATAAAGACTCAACATTAAACTGCAAAGCACTGTACTCAACAGTATATGGAGTATTCAGCTCTGGACCAGTTAATAGTGTCTGATACTGCAAACTGCATCCAACATGATCACATTGCTGTAGAACCCTATTCATAAAAACACAGTAATGTTGGTTGAAACCAAGTGGGGAGGCAATCTGAAAATTTCAACATGTGTCACCCAACCTGGTTTCACAGCCCTACATTAAACCTTGACTGAACCTGGTTGTCACAGTTCAGTCATCCGGGCCTCAGTAGTTTTCCATTGATCCTGCCTCTGCCCGACTCAACCTGTCAGCCACACCCACCTCGTCAGTTCACTCTACTCACCTGTGCACACAGCTGCTTCTCATCACATGCAATCAGCCCAGCATAAAATTACGAGCTCCACACTCACTCCTTTGCCAGATTGATCTATGCCATGCGAGACTTTCCAGCATTCTTCTGCCTGTCTTCCTGGTACCAACCTCGCTTGTCCTTGATTCCCTGCTTCGTCTGCATCCTGGTAAATCGACCCAGCCATCTGTCCCTGACCAAGAGTTTAGCCTCTCCTCTCCTGATTCCTGTTTGCAGTTTTCTGAACCGTTTGCTTGTCTGCCGGAGTCTGAGTAAACGTTGAACTTTTACCACTGTCTCGGAGTCCTTCGTACTGCAATTGGGTCCATACACCACCCGATACACTGGTTTGGACATTACCCAGCTCTGGTAACGTTTTTGCAGAAACATACAATGTCAACATTTTGTCAACGACCGGGCAGAATATAACTGACATTTAACATTTACCTGACTTCCCAACTTATTTGAAAAAGATCAAAGAAAGAGACAGTAAGACAGAGACAGAGAAAATGTAAAGAGTGGCTGAATCTGAAACATAAAGGGGCACTCCACTAATATTACTGGCATTGGTTAGACAGACATGACTGAAGTGAAGCGGTGGAGCTGGCAGCTCAACCCCTAGACCACACTGCTTCATAACAGCAGGACCAACAATGTAGACAAAACACTTGGGACTATTCTTCATGTAACATTTTGTCTCTAGCCTATATATTATTTACATTAGAATGAATGTAAATAAGCTATGACAAAGGACAATGTATGTGATATACTATTTAGTTGCCAAGAGTTGCCTAGCCTTGCACCATTTACTTGTGAAAACAAAGCAATAACTCTGTTGCCTTACAGCAGCCAAAACACATCCCTGATCAGCTTTAGCAGTCGTCTACTTGATAAACATCACTACCACGAGTCTGAGATGCAGCCAGCCATAGAAATTGGCAAACTAAACTTAATAGAACCATTCTCAATTTCAACTTGTGGAAAATAAGCTAAACAGCAGAACATAAAAACAGCAATTGTGTCAGGTAATTCCCATTGTCGACAGCAGACAGCTCAATCATTATTATTGATTGTAAGGAAGCCAGCACTCCCCAGAGACATAGACATAGAGATAGAGAGGAAGAATGGGAGACAGAGAATGTTGGAAGACAGGGCAGCTGGACAAAACAACAGCAACAGAGGGCAGTATGAGAGGCAGCAATGACAGCTGAAAGAGACTAGGGAGGACAGTCTGAGGGAGAAAACTCAAGAGAGACAGACAGGTATGTAGTAGAGAGAGAAATGGGGTTCCCCCTTCTTATTTAATTTGGTCAGGCCCTTGGGGAGCTTGATACATAACAGAAAGTAGAAAAGCGAGAGAGTAACAATATACTGTATGTTTATCAGCTCACCTCTGGCTAGTGCTGGGATCAAGGTTGCATGCTACATTATTTAACAACTCTATTTGTTACACAGCAGTGCTTTGTGTGTGATCTGTGTGTGTGTGAGAGAGAGAATTAAACAGAAAGGACCGCAGACAGGAAACTGAAGAATACCTCTTACAGTTATTGTAAAGGTTAAAAAAAATACTAAACTTAAATGATTACACCGTAAGTATATTTCAGACAGCAGCAGATTTCATTGAAGTGTTCAGCCAGAGATTGAGGCTATGGAAGACACTTTGACTGTCTATAGCAGGAAAAGCCCAGGTGATATACAGTTCCATTAGGTTTCCTTGTAAGCCATGGCAGTGAGCCTGCATGCATAATATCAGGACAATGGAACTAGCTCAACTAAAGGGAACGTAGTCATGCATGCAATTACAAATGTGATTTTCTGATACTATAATGTCTGCAGTGAAACACGTCTCAATGGAACATGACTGACAACCACTACAGGACACACACAAATGTAATGGATCGGACAAACATGCATCCACAAATGGGAGAGAGAAGTGAGGGCATACAAAACTATACTCATACACCCCTGTGATGGAGCGGACAGTACAAACATGACTTTGTCAAGGAGACAACCCCTCTTGCATGCATCCTTCTTCATTGATACATCCCGCCTCACCCAACTTTGACTGAGTCACAAGACAAATGAGACAAACACATCTCATTCCCACTTGCTCACACAACCTCATTCTGTATCTCTAAAACACCTCCTACTTTGCTCACTAACACACGTACACAGTTCTCCTTGCTGTCGTCTTCTTGACGGTATAATTCCTACAAATTACCAGCAGGCTGGTGTCTGGACCAATTAAGCTGCCTGCTTTAACACTGCATAGATACAGTGTACAATGGACATGGCTCTCCCTGGGGTCTGCCTATCTTGGCAGAGAATACAGCTGTTTCTTGTGTGCAATTGGTGTCTCTGCATATATTTTCATGTTTGCGTCTGTATCCGCACATATGTCTCTGTGCTGTGTTACGTGGGCAGGTTTGGTTTCTGTTCTTAGCTCTGAGAGGAGTTTCCTTTAGACCTTTGATGCCATTTGGTCGCTGTGTTTTACCCTTTTACTGAAAAAACGTTCTCTGGTGATGCAGTCCCCCATTTCCCATCCCACACACACATAAACTGAAAGACATAAACACTTCAAGCTCCCTTAGTGTGGGGATATGAACAAATGCTGTTAACAAACTGGATGTGCACTTTAGCGATAGTTTGACAGGATAAGCTCTACCTGATAAAATCCCTAAACTGTAATTTATGTATCTCATTCTCTTATTTCATTGAGGGCCTCACATCAACATAAACAGTATGTCAGCAATTTTGTTAAAATTATATAATGAAAAACAAACAAACACACTGTGTTCCTCTCCCCAACTTACATACTGTTGAGTAAGTATCATCTTGTACAAATGGCCATCTCTTATAGCAAAAACATCATATGCTGGACAATACTAGTTTTTTTTTTTTGTGTGACTTAAAAAATGAATTTCTACTAAATTGACGTGGACTTGATAAAAAAAAAAAAAAAATTACACAAAAAAATAAGGTACCTGGCAAAAAAAAAAGATGCACCATGATTGGTCATGGTCATGTTAGCTTTCTCTACCACAAGGCGCACTGATCAAAAGTGTGAATTTTGACATCAAGTTAGCCACATGTGGGAAAAAAAAATCAATTTCACTGTATAATGTGTGTGTGTGTGTGTGTGTGTGTGTGTGTGTGTGTGTGTGTGTGTGCAGCAGTTTAAAACTTTTGTCTAAGAGACTTGTTAACATGTAAATACGATAAAATCTGCACTACAGAGGAGCACTAAAACATACAGTATGCTCTCTGTTTCCGACTTAATTTTCCCTTTAATGGTGAAATAAACATGGTGTTGCAGAGGCATAGTTAATGAAGAGCAAATGCAGCCCCCAGCTAAGGCCTTATGCCCACATTCATCATGGATTCAATTTCCCCCATGCACGTACAAAGAGTATCTGGAATCATTACAACACAACTAGCAGGCATCCCTTGCTCATAAATAAGCCTGTTAATTGACCTGTCATAGCTAATTGCTGCAGGGGATAGGAGACTTGTTTGTGTTTGTGCTTCAAAAAAGTTTGTCTGTATGTGTGCATGTGTGTGTTTCAAACAGTGTTAAAGGTGTTTGTGTGTAAGATAACGTAGACAGATGTATAGATAGATATATTGAGAGAGAAGGTGTGTGTGTGTGTGTGTGTGTGTGTGTGTGTGTGTGTGTGTGTGTGTGTGTGTGTGTGTGTGTGTGTGTGTGTGTGTGTGTGTGTGTGTGTGTGTGTGTGTGTGTGTGTGTGTGTGTGTGTGTGTGTGTGTGTGTGTGTAGGGGTGATTGTATGAACAGTTAAAGACTATTTTTCTGGTTTGTTTTTATTTTAGAGCCATCAGCATTGAGACAGGGAGGGGACTGAAGTAGACTAGGGCAAGAATCGACCCAACTGGTCCACCTGTCCCAGCACAGGGCCAGAGAAAAATATAAGCAGAGAGACGGATAAAAAAATACAGAAACAGAAAGAGATCGAGAAACACACACAGGAGGATAGAGGCACACAAAAAAAAAAACATCATCATTTTTTGCCCGCATTACTATGTTGAACTTTACTGAGGTACACACATGCACTTACACACTCACGAATAGACATTGTGAGGGGAATAGGCTGGGGAAATGAGTGAGAGGGGAAGTATTGTGTCCAGTCAGAAAGGAAGACTGAGTCATTAAGTTTACTCGGCCACTTCCCAACAGGGAAGAACTAACTGCAGGCGCAGCTGCCAAAGAGCCGAAGGGACCTCGATGATGTGTCAACAGACAGTGCTCAAACACAGGCGCTTCCTCTGTTATGTCTCCCAGACCATTTTCTTCCACTATTGACTGAATGTGTACAGTACAGTGAACTTAAACAAGGGGAAATTATAGTTCAGCACAAACTAGTCAAGTCAAATCAAAAGTGCGACCACTAACTGTACTTGAACTACTTGATCATTACTTTTTATCCCATTGTTAAATCCTGTCTGGGTCTGGTGTCTCTCTCAGTATGTAATGTATTGTGCTGTGTTTACTTTTTCCTCTAATTGTGTTTTATCTATTTATTTGCTGTCTCTTCCAATTTTTATATTCTTTTATTTTACTTATTAGAGACTACGGATGCAAATTAGAAGCTTTGCTTTAATTCGGCACGTTTACAGAGATATGTAAATATCTATTTTCATTAATGTGCACTGTATCTTAAAAATAAAGCATTATCGTTTACTAGGAAACAAGCTTAATTTGAGCTTGGTCAGAGTTTTGGACATGACAAAATAGGGCTGGGTGATAATTTCGATATTATCATTTATCGTCTTTCAATGGAATCGTATCATGATCTGAATTGATAATAACAAGTTCTAAAGTTCTTAATATAATGAGAAAATATGAAGTATTTTTCTTTTGTTACATATTAAATTCACAGGAGTATACAAAAAAGGCAATATCATGTGATTATTATAGGCTGTGTTTTTGTGATATACGGTGGAGATCAAAATTAGAGAAACTAATTATAAATACTTGATTTATTCTGAAGTACTGTTATTTTTTATCGTCCAGAATTTGATGGAATATGGCTATGCTACTGCTGTACTAGTATGCTTTTTTAATAACCAAGGCACAAAAAAATGTATTTATTGAAAAAAGCAGTGGGCAATATTAGAGAACACTTTCAGATACATCCAAGTTATTGGTGTTTATCTGGCAGCTCTCTTTGGGCCTTATTTATAAAGCTGGATGAGCACAAAAACCTTGCATAGACGGGCAAAAATGTGCGGTGGCAAACATTGGTTTTATAGGAAAATGATTTGCGGAGAAGTATGCGTATCACTCGTGAGTAGAGCTCCCGCAAAGTTTTTCTGACTCAGGAATAAGTAACCCTTGATGGTAACACAATAAAAACCGCTCAGTCAACAATGAAAAACACACACATTAACATTAAAATAACTAAAAGCAAATGTATTTCATACTGTATAAAACCTAGTGGTAGTTGTGGATAGGCTATACTAATATAGGACTATACTGTTGGCATGCTGTTAAGCTGCAGTTTGAATTAATTATCAAGTTAACATGTTTTTAATAACATGTTTAATTGAATTTTATGACCGCATATGTCACCAGCTGTGTCCATTTAGCCAAAGTTGTGAAAAAGTTTTGTGCAAAGTTATGGCCAACAATTAAGAATTGAAAAGACAAATTCCGTTACAATCATATTTTAAATTTAGGAAATGATTACATTCAGTAAAATTTGACCCTGTTGAGATAGAAAGATGTGTACGATGGCGTATTGGGGCCAAGTAAAGAAAAAAAGTTACGGATATGTCGCAAATAATGCTCTCGAAAATCATCCTTTATTTCCTTTTCACTTCATACATATGAACACATTAAGGCCTGCCATATTATTCCCATTTTTTAAATAGACCTGATATTTTGCATATTAATATGCTAAACTTCCTTACAAATAGTCAAATAGCTTACATGTCAGTCAACGTAACATCCTAAATAAGATAACGTCCATATTCATGAGCTATTTGGCATATGCCATTTATGGAAGATAGTGGGAGGAAAAGTGGGATGACACTGGATGGAGATAATCTGGCAATTTATCGGTATTTATAAAGGAAAGATTGCGTGCAAATGTGCGCCACACAGTTTTATAAATCTCTTTTTTTTTTTCGCTCAGCACATTCATGGTTTTGTGGGAAGGCAATGTTTTGGGAAGGATTATACGCACAGTTTTGTAAATGAGGCCCCAGGTTACTTTGCAAGATGACAAGCTGCTCTAAGGTGACTGAAACCCTGTGAAAGCAAGTTGTCCACATGAAGGCCAAAGGGATGACCCTCTCAGCCATCAGAGAGAGGTTGGGCGTTCCAAGTCTGTGATTTGAAGAATATTGAAACTTTACAAAGGACACAGAGTAATCTAAGGTCCTCAAAAAGGCTGGTCATCCACATAAAACAAGAGCACGAGGAGACAGGAATATGCAAAGACTCTCAATAGGGAATTGGTTCAATACTGCAGTTGGAGTTGCTCACCAGTTCAGTTCTGAACAGGTTAGGGTCTGTTTCAGCACACAGTATCTCATTGTTTAAGACAATTTGGACTGAAAGCCCACTCTGTAGTGACCAAACCTCTCATCAGCAGAAAGAATGAAAAGGCTAGACTTGCCTTTGCTGAGGAGCATGCTGTGTGGACAGAGGAGAACTGGTCCTGTGCACTTCAGTGATGAGGGTACGTTCAGTGTATTTATGTCTGATGGGAAACATGTTTGGCATAGGACTGGGGAAAGACTGAACCCAGAGTGTGTAAAGAAGTCAGTTCAATTAAAAAAGGAGGAAGTGTCATGGTTTGGGGGATGTTTTATGCAGCAGGAGTTGGGCCTCTTGTACAGCTACATGGCAGGTGAATGCAAATGTTTATATGAACCTCCTTCGGCAACATGCAATACCTTCAATGCAATTGTCTGCCAATCAGCCCACAATTTTCATGCAAGACAATGCCCCCTGTCACATTGCAAATGGGTTAAGCAGTTCCTTGAAGCTAAGAATATTGAAACAAATAGAGTCCAGATCTAAACCCCATAGAGAATCTCTGAGAATTCCTCGGTGACAAAGTAATGTCTAAGAAACCCACTACGGTTACCAAACTGTGGAAGAGACTGAAGAAGAATGGACCAAGATCAAACCGGAGTGGTGTGAGAAACTAGTGATGTCCTGTGGCTGCAGATGTGCTGAAGTCATTCAAAGCAAGGGCCTCTACACTTTTTAATCATTTTTGAATCCTAAAGCCTTAAGACAACACTGTTTAAATCTTCTCTTCTGACACAGTGGTTACTGTTCTCTAATTTTGCTCACTGTATTTTTCACAATATAAAGTTTTTTTGTTGAAGTGCCTCGGTTATTTAAAAAAAAAACATGCTAGTAGAGCATTGGTATTGCCACAGCTGATATTATATCAAATTCTGAACATAAAAAAATAACAGTATTTCAGAATAAATCGAGTTTTAATGAATTGTTCTCTAATTTTGATCTACAGTATATATATTATTTTCTTTCTCATGGTATATTATTTGTATCTTTCAGAACGGTGTGAAACCTTGTTCTTCACCCTGAGATCAGCACATTCTTGCCGAGGCGAATAATCCTTTGGTTACTGTCAGGATAGGCTGACATTCAGCAGAAAATGAGCTGAAGCTCTAAAGGCTCTCATTTATCAATACTACCCTCAGAACTAAAAAGTCAAAATGCTGTACCCATATTTATTTATTAAAATAAAAGTTCACCCAGTCTCTCATATAAAAGCTTGGCTTTAATTTAGATTTACGATATTTTACATTGCGTTTATTAGTATTACTCTTCTCACAAATGTGTGACTTTATAAATAATAATGCGATTCTACAGTATATTGATTCCAGAGGGCAAACTCTGACTGTTTACAATCGGAGACTTAGGTTCTGGCAGGGGCACTAACAAAGCAAATGCTTGCCAACAGAGTTCTTTTTTAAAAAAAACAAAAAAACTTTCATTTATTTCTGATGCCTGTTAGTGTTTTGCCTCCATCAAGGAACAGAAAAGTGATTTTGGATATGTGTTAACGGCAATGATTTTAAGGGCCAGACTTAAACATAACTTCAATGACTTTCCCTGTTTCTTCTGAGCTTTAAATGTCATTGTGGAGAATATCCTCTGAAAAATTCATTAAATTCCAAGCAGAGTTTCAAGCCAAATTCTTTTGGAATTCCCCGGATTTCGAACAGTATAAACCCCCTGCTGTTATATCTAAGCTGCAGTGGATGCCATTTCTCCTGAGGAAAGACACAGTAGAGGAAATGTCTTCAGAGATGACAGAGATGACAAAAAAGAAATGCAGTGAACACAAAAGCATATCATTACGTTTTTTTTCCTTCTTCTTAGAGCAAGACAAAGCAGACCTGACAATTCTGTTTGCAAGTAGTGGAATGTAACCCTCTAGAGGCAATTGCTGGAGGCAGATTTCAATTCAGAGGTTGAGGTCTTTCAACATCAAGCAAACAGTATTCAACTCTCAACAGCTGACCGAGTCATAGCTTTAGGCCAAGTTATGCAACACATCTCAGCTGCTTAGTGTGGCTGCAAGGGTGACTGTCTGACAGACATCCCTAAACATTATACTGCTGTTTTAAGAGTACAAGCACTTTCTTCACTGCTGTGTTGTTGTTTTTATAATTATTTATATATTTATAATTCATAATTTATATTGGGAAGAAAAGCGTTCCCCCTACCACCACTCTCTCTCTACACACATACACACACACACACACACACACACACACACACACACACACACACACACACACACACACACACACACACACACACACACACACACACACACACACACACACACACACACACATATTAGTATTATTACCCTTTAAATGCATAAATTGAAGGAACTGACAAAATTACATTTCACTAGAATTTTAGTTTACATGATATAATGTGACAAATAAATTGAATGATTAATTGATTGATACCTGAAATGGTCCGCTTGGGCTTAGGTCAAAGAACGCTTTCTTCCAGTCCGGGCCCTGATGACCTGATTTCGACCATACCACTGAATCCACGGAGGCAATGCTTCTCACTCTCAGAAGCACATTGAGAGTACCTGTGAAAAATATGCACACAGCCACACACAGAGACACAAAACAATAGAAACTGTCAGTGACCAAAGACTTAATTTTATGTTTAGCTGGGAACAGACTTCAAGTGTTGTAATTAGTTCTGGACAGTTTCTCTCTCCTTTTTTAATCGTTGTTTTTGTCTCCCTCTGTCTGTGTTTTTCTGTACGTGCTTTCTTTCTGTTTTCTGGTTTGAGTTTGTTTTCCTGGCAGGTGATTCTTGTTGGCACTAATAACCTGCCACTCTGTATATCAACCCGGTACTGAGCCTCACTCCGTGCTGGATCATACCCTCTACATACCCTGATGTCTCCCTGTGTACCTGTTCCTCTTGTGTCCGTCAGTTTGTATCTAGTTCTTCGTGTTTTTCCTTTGTGTTAGTGCACCTTTTGTAAATAAGTTTTATTAAATTTGTTAATACCGTCCCCTGAGTTCCGTGTCTGCATTTGGGTCCCCTCCTCCGTGTATTCTCCGTCATCACACATTACATCAAGATTACTGATTATTGATTGATTACAATTATCTAAAGACATATTTTGGTCTTTTTTTGGGCCACAAAATCTTTGAGGGTTTGAGCACCGGATACTTGAAATTGCCTTTACTTCTATTGGCAAAAGCATGGCTGTGCTGTGGTCCTCACCTAATTTATATAGGATATGGAAACAAATGCATTGCTCACTGCATATGCTAGGGTGACGCTCTAAGATCAGATACCATATATGGATGACATTTAGATGGAAATTAAATGTGTGAGGCCCCCTGGTTGACTGGTGATGTATCTTAAGCTCCACATTGACAGTTCAGTGGATAGTTTCATATTTGCACAATGGAGCAAAAGGAAAAGTCAGACAGAGGTAATTGTTAGAAGTTAGGTCCCCTGTGTTTTCTCCTCTCTCCTTCCTGCTTTCTTTGCGGGTTCTTTTCATATTGGAGGGATGGTTGGAGGTGTGGTTACATTGTGCATGTGTGATAAGAGATGTCACTGCCAGAGCGCTGGTGGCTGTTAAAGCTGCACTGTTGGGTTAACAAGGTGGACATGAACGCTGCACATACACTGGCTTTTGAGGACGCTGCTCAGACCACACAACAGTCACACCGTTTCAGCCCAAATACACTTACACTATTGTTTAGTAAAATGATTACACTCACAGCTCACGAGAGTTGAAGACCAGTGCTCGGGAGGTCTCATTGGAGAGACAAGCTAACCGCTAAATCAGCAACAAGCCTGGTGACCGGGTAAGCTGAATTTAGATCAGTCTTCTCTGGTATCAGAAAGCAGCTTGCATGTGTGTTTTCCTTGTTTTCAAGCTATTTAGCTCACTCAAGGTTAGGACTAGTGATTAGAGCGATAGCTTTAAACCCCTATACCTAGACCACACTCGTTTGTAACATAATGATACAAAGAAGATGGAGAGAGGTGGCAAGAAAAAGAAAACTTCCTTCATATCACAGCCACATGAAAATTAAGCTGCATTTCATATTTTGTTTTGTTAAATTTTGGTTTATTTAAAGAAATAACCTATTTCTAATTTGGGTCTCAAGGTATGCTCTGTTTAGGTGTGAAAAAAGTGTTGAGAGTGAGTTGTCATCTACGGAAGCCCTAAACGGTCATACATAACATACATTTTATTTCCTCTGTTTTCTTGTGATAATGAGATAATTAATTTGAGATCTGGAGAATCAGTGTAGCAATGTCAGAGGAGCCATCACATATCACTTCAATCAAGGCCTGACAGGCTAAAACAGCTTTGTGCCTTAGCTCATCTATGAAGACGGTTAGTAAGGTTTCAGCTTTATCAGAGGCATGAATGAGCCAGATGTCCTCCTTAACTACAGTTTTTTTCTGTTATTTAAACAAACTTTATTGTCAACAATATTATATTACAACAACATAAATGCCAGTACAGGAAGGAGTTTTACAATGTGCACATAAATATACAGATTAAAGTTAAATTTCATAACAGTAAATAACCAACGGTGTTTTAAATAGTGTTCTTCAAGATATGAGAAGTCTTTATGAGGCATGACATGTCAGGTGTGATAGAAATCTCAGGCCTATCACGTTTCATTCATTGTCTATCAAATTATTTATCTTGTTATCTTGGGAAAACAGAGGAAAATTATATATATATATATGTATATATAATGGTTCTAGGTCATTACAAGTTCAGGAATGCTGCTATGAATGAAAGAGGACACTGTGGAGCGGTACTTTAGTTGGAATAAATGGACATTTACTATGAAACTGAATTAATCATTTTTCTGCACGTTTGTGTCGGCTTTTTTTGTAGAGTTCGTCAGTTGAACATCATCCCTCCATATCTTCATCCCTGTTGCTTTCCATCTTCTGCCAACGGATCATCATCCACATCGCCATGTTATCCTGTGATACTCTCCCCGGACTGCCTCATTTGACATTCATGGGGGAAAAGGGTGGTAGGTCTTTCTGAGTGCATTCATTTTTTTGTTTTCCTTTTATTTTATTATTTTTGTTGAGGTTGAGGTTGAGGTTTTGTTATATTTTTATTTAATTAAGGCAAGGTAAATTTAAAAAACAACTGGATTACTGTGTTGACATACAGAATTTGTTATTACTTAACTGTTTTGTGGGTTAAAGAGAAGTGTGGTACTTTATAAATAATTTTCTTCATTCCATCACATTCAGGTGCAAAAGTATCTCGATTGTGTAATACTGACACCATAAGTTACATTCTTGCAAAATAATATATATATATATATCTTTAAAAAAGAAGTTGCCAGTCTGTTGTTGTGTGAGTTATTTGGGGTGCATATTACATGTCTATAATAACACTATGACAAGTAAAATATAACCAATCTTCTCATCAAGTCTAGAGTAGATAATAACCCTTGCCTCTTGCTTTGATATAACACTATCTTAAAGCAATATGTGCAAAGAGGGGTTACAATTACATAAAAATCAACCGTCCTGGATCCTGAAAAACAAGCCAGAGAGAATTACACCTCTCTCTCTCTCTCTCTCTCTCTCTCTCTCTCTCTCTCTCTCTCTCTCTCTCTCTCTCTCTCTCTCTCTCTCTCTCTCTCTCTCTCTCTCTAAGGTGTGAGGGACCCATTCATCGTCTTAACAATCCTCAGCCAGCTCCTAATTGCAACATTAACCAACCACTTCTCTTAAACAAATAAGCAGGCAGGGGGCACTGTGTGTGTGTGTGTGTGTGTGTGTTTGTGTGTGTGTGTGTGTGTGTGTGTGTGTGTGTGTGTGTGTGTGTGTGTGTGTGTGTGTGTGTGTGTGTGTGTGTGTGTGTGTGTGTGTGTGTGTGTGTGTGTGTGTGTGTGTGTGTGTGTGTGTGTGTGTGTGTGTGTGTGTGTGTGTGTGTGTGTGTGTGTGAGTGAGTGAGTGAGAGAGCCTGTGAATGTTCTCATTTTTCCAGGTCATCGTTATCCTCAAAGCAATTTCAGTCTAAAGCAACTGGGCTTGATTGTTTGTCTTGGAAGATGTTTAACTTCTCATCCAAAAGGCTTCATCAGTTTATGAACGCATCTGACCAGACTGGAACCCTTTGTGCTCCAAGTGCCAACAGTCGCTGTTAGAGTGACAGTCGTTGGTGGGAAGAGTAAGTTTTGACTTTGTTAGTGCTCTGTTGAGTCTGAACGACAGTCGGTGGAGTCACATAAGGCCATTTGTGAACAGTTGTTCTTTAAGGTATGTGAGTGTGTTTGTGTGAGATTGTGAGTGTGTGTGTGTGTGTGTGTGTGTGTGTGTGTGTGTGTGTGTGTGTGTGTGTGTGTGTGTGTGTGTGTGTGTGTGTGTGTGTGTGTGTGTGTGTGTGTGTGTGTGTGTGTGTGTGTGTGTGTGTGTGTGTGTGTGTGTGTGTGTGTGCGTGCGTGCGTGCGTGCGTGCGTGCGTGCGTGCGTGCGTGCGTGCGTGCGTGCGTGCGTGCGTGCGTGCGTGTACAGAGCCTACAGGAAATCAGTCTTCATAGCCAAGAAATTGTTCTGCATATCTCTCCTCCTTGCAGTTTTTGTACAGCTTAGACAACCAAGATGTTCATTGGTGTTAGAGGTGCTGGTGGGCAGATTTAGATACTTTCAGACAAACACCAGGCTAGCTGTTTTCACCTTGCTCCTTCCAGTCTTTATGCTAAGCTAGCTTACTGGCTTCTTATTGAACAAATATAAATATGGGAGTGGCATTGATCTTCTCATCTAACTCCTGGCAAATAAGCTTATTTTCCCCAAATGTCAGACTACTGCTTTAAAAGCAGAATTATGTTGTAAGGTTGACTACAGTTTGGATCATGCTCAGTGTAGGCAAAAAAGAATGTACTGATACATAGCCACATAAAAGTGTCACATGCAACTATTCATCACATTCAATTTGAAAGGACATGGCGGCACACGGCACTGTAGTTATGTAATAGAGCGAACATTGGCTAATGCTGGTGTAGCCCACCGTCAATTGTTCAGCCCACTCTCATTCTACATCCACATATCTGAGCCCCTTTGTCCATGAATGTTGTCCATTCTCTCTCTCTCTCCCTCTTTCTCTCTTCATATGAGCTTTATTTGCATGACCATATTGCAATGGTGTTATATAAAAATTATATTGAAGAATTATAATAATTATATTGAACCATTATGAAATATGAGTATGAACAACGTCCAAGAATACAAATACATACATTACAAATGTTGACATAAAAAATATAAATATGTAATGGAAATACAATGCAATGTCCAATGCAACGAGGAATGCAAAGATCTCTACATTGGAGAAACAAAACAACCACTGCATAAACTCATGGCCCAACACAGGAAAGCTAACTCCTCAGGCCTGGACTCTGCTGTCCACTTACATCTCAAGGAGAAAGCCCACTCCTTTGATGACAACAATGTCCAAATCTTGGACAGAGAGGACAGATGGTTTGAAAGAGGAGCCATCTATGCAGAGTAGAGAAACCATCGCTAAACAGAGGAGGAGGTCTGAGACACCACTTATCTCCAATTTACAATGCAGCCCTTTCATTCCTTCCCAGGAGATTCAACAATCCAACCTCAAAGAACAAGTGTTCACAAATGGCCTCCTGTGACTCCATCGACTGCCGTTAAGACTCAATAGAGCACTAACGAAGACGATACAATCTTCCCACCAACGACTGTCACTCTAACGGTCGTTGGAACTTGGAGCACAAAGGGTTCCAGTGACATCATCGGCCTTGTGAGAAGTTAAATACCTGGATCTCCACACCAGTTAGGTCGCACTCACACTGTCCTTCTGTACCGTGCCTCAGGACGTTTCACGGCCAAAGTCTAGTTCGTTTGACCAGTGCCGTCCACGGCCCGTTTGGGAAAGGTGGGCTTTTGTTAAGCACGTTTGCACATGTACGAGCACGAGCGTGCGCACATGTAAGAGCACGAGGCCTACGGCAGTTCTGACGTCATTTTATGTGCGCCTGTTTGGACGTAGACAAAAAGAAGGACTGACCATGCGCAGATATTTAAAACAATTGCGGCGAAAGGTTCACGTTGGTGTAATGCGGAGGTGGAGTGTTTACTGCAGTTTTGGTCGGATGAAAATATTCATAAACAGTCGACAAGACGCACAAAAACTCAGAGATCTATGGAAAGTTGTGTAAACAAAGCGACGCATCGCGATGACGTCAATCAATGCGTATGGCGTGTTACGGCGTGATGACATACAGGCAGGCAAGAAGCATTCCGCCGAGGCCCAGGTAGTTTGATTACAAACGGGCCTGGCCTTCGGGGGGGCGACAAGTACCCTAAAGCATGGGGCACGGTACGGATGGACAGTGTGAATGCGCCTGGTCAGATGCGTACATGAACTAATGAAGCCCTTTGTATGAGAGGTGAAACGTCTTCCTAGACAAATAACCAAGTCCAGTTGCTTTAGACTGAAATTGCTTTGAGGATAACGCTGACCTGGACAAATGAGAACATTCACAGGCGTAACCGAAATATTAAACACAGACAATAAAGAAATCATAGGTCATACAATGGATTAAGAGCAGTTGTAAAAAATAAAACTTAAATAAATAAATAAATAAGTAAATAAATAAATAAAATAAAATGAATAAAGTGATAGGCTGAGGCCTGGCGTAGATGGGTGACTACTCTCTCTCTACTCTCTTTTTGCCTTATAGGGAGAAGAACTGTTGGCGGACAGGATTACATTTTGGATAGTGCATGAGGAAGTGGCTTTCTGTCTCCACAGCAGCTCCTCCACACTGCTGGTGCAGCCGCACCTCTCTAGACAGCCATGTTTTCCTGTAGAGGCCTGTCTCTATGGCCAGGCTGTGAGCACTCAGTCTGTACTTTGTTAACATCACTCGATGTCTAATATCAGTCACAGTGGTGAGGTAGGGTGCCACAGTTTATTGTCAGTTTAGGGCCACATAACATTGCATTTTGCTCTGTGTGTGTGATTTGGTTTTCACAATAGGTGAGGTACTTTTATTTTTCTGATCCTGAGGCAGAACCGAGGTAGAATCTGTCTGTGAGCTCAGTGTCAGGACCAGCTAAGTGAGGCGACTCTGCTTCCTGCTCATCTCTTGGCTTTGGGGTAAAGGAGGAGAAGCTAGGAGTTACAAACCATTGGCTCAGAGTGAGAGGACGCTGGCACGTCTTGGCTTCCGCTTCTCGCTGCTGCTTCCTGCTCTTCAAAGTTTTTTCATAGTTTGCTTTATCTGCTGCTACTTTTGTTAATTTTTTTTCGCTAGCTTCTTACTTTCTAGACCTGCGTTTCCATCAGCTGACCATAATCTTATAACCTACCTGCCTAACTAGATCTCAAAAACAAGTCCTCCACGGTTGTGCTAGGCTACTGCTACAGAGCCCCTATCAGTGCACTTTCAACCTCCGCCCAATCCCTACTTCGGCCCCATCCATTACAAAACAAAAGCACATGAAACTTGCCCTCCTCAACACAATATCCCTCAACAATAAAAGTCTTATTCTCAACAAATGTATCACTGATAACCAACTTGACCTGCTCTGCCTTACTGAAACCTGGTAAAAACCTCTGGATTACTTTGCACTCAACCAAATTACCCTCACTGGATACTCATACCTGGACAACCCACACTCTGAGGGCAGAGGAGGGGGTATTGCTGCTTTCTACCAGCATGACCTCCAACCCCGCCCACTCTCCATCCCTGCTGCTCCTTCCTTTGAACACGTCATTTGAACTATCTAGTCCTACGCCTCTCATAATTCAATCATCTACCGTCCCACAAAACCCGACTCAAAATTCCTATCAGATCTCTCAGAATTCATCGCTGCATTGTCTTCAACTTTTGCCATCTATTTTACTTTATGATGATTTTGGCCTGGCATGCTTATCCCTTTTCTCACCCATACCCACAGCAGACCTCTCCAAAATACTCTCCACCATGAAATCACCCACCTACCCCCTGGACCCCCTGCCCTCTGACCTTGTCAAAGCCTGCTTCACCTCTCTCACTCCACTCATCACGGACACCATCAACTCCTCCCTTACCTCTGGCACCGTCCCCCCACCTCTTATGCTTACTGCCATCACCCCCCTCCTCAAAAAGCCTTGTTTCTGACGACCCCAACAACTTCAGACCCCAACCTCGCATTCCTCTCAAAACTACTAGAAAGAGCTGTCTCAACACAACTCAAGCAATACCTGTTCTCCAATAACCTGTACAAAACATTCCAATCCGGCCTGGGGGAACGAGCCTTTGCCATCGCCGCCCCTACCCTCTGGTACTCCCTGCCCTTCACCATCCTGAACTCAAAAACACTCCCATCATTCAAGAGTCAGCTTAAATCCCGTCTCTTTAGGATCACCTCCGACAACTAAAATCTACCATCTTCCACCCTCTGTTTTTCTATTAATGTGATGTTCTTTTTGTATTTTACCATGCTTCCTGTTTGATTGTCTATTTTTTTATGTGTAAAGCATTTTTCAGTACTGAGAAAAGCACTACATAAAATGGATCTATTATCATTATTATTATTATTATTATTATTATTATTATTATTATTATTATTATTATTATTATTATTATTATTATTATTATTTGCAGGGCTTTGTGGTGGAAGGAGTGGGGATCACTTTGTTTCAGATCAAGCCAATATTTAATTGATTGTTTTTGGAGTTTTATAAGTAGTTGTTGGTATTTGTCCTGTGCACCTGCAGGATGCTTTTACAAAATCCAGTGTATGTAATTTTGATTGGGTGTTTTTCCCATTGGTCATAATTAGAGTTTATTTGAGGGACAAACACTTTGCTTCCATAGAGTGAGTCTCTCTCTCTCTCTCTCTCTCTCTCTCTCTCTCTCTCTCTCTCTCTCTCTCTCTCTCTCTCTCGCTCTCTTGCGCTCGCTCGCTCTCATCTTGGTTGCACACTAACACCAACACCCACACACACACATCAGAGGGTAGAGGACTCTGATAAGCAGTCTATTGATTGGACTGAGATAAAGCAGAATGTGTTGGTAAGAGTGTCAGAGAGGCAGAGTAGAATGCATAGCTCTATTAGAGCTACTTGTCTGTAGAATCGTGAGTGGGGAAGAAAGCAGCCAAACACACACACAAACACACACACACACGCACACACACAGACACACGCACACACACTCAAATTAGTTATACTGTCCGATACCCAAAAGGGATACTATCTAGGCGTAGCTTAATTCTAACCATAACCCTAATAGGGTTGAGCTATTGGACTAATACACTATATCGTCTATGGCAATTGGCTGAGTACATCATGGGTTGTTTTTGGGGGCAATTTTTGTCATTTTATATAGCTAATGTAATGGTCAGCCTCTGAAGAATCGGTAAAAGCCGCTGCTCAGTGGGCAACAGCAACAGCAGAGAAAGAGTGGGTAAAAACAGAGTGTACAGTCAGCATATTTTCACATTATTTTGGTTAATTAAAGGTTTATTTTGACGAAACCAGAGCTGGTGATTGTTGTAACAGTGGAATTTTTTTTTAGGATGAGTTAACAAGGCAATGGCTCTAGTGTTAGGTGTAGAAAGAGACCCGTTAAACGTGTTAACATCCAACTAAACTAGTAAACTAAATATGCTGTAAGTCTTACTTAATAAAAGTGTAATCCAAAACTACAGCCAAGGAGAACAAAATTGAAATGACCTCAAACTCTAATTTGCTTTCCATCTCTCTGAAGTGAAAATAATCCAGTGTAAGCTTGCCAATGGCACTCTGCAAACCTGAGCCAGTCTAAAGTAGTAGTAATTAAATGTTGTTTATTATTGCTGCCAGCAAGCCCAAACAGAAACACACTAAGGTGAACAACCTAAACAAACCAAAAATGTAAACTAAATAGAATTATTCTTTCTTTCCCCATTTTGCATAATCCTGAAAAGATATTATTACCTGTTTGGTATTCACACAACCTCAGGATTATAAAACAGCAAATGTACTGTATATGTGTGTCGGAAAAGAGCAACATTTCATCATAATTTTGAAGTTTCTTTGTGTCAAATTACCTTTCAACATACAGTACATAGCACCCTTAACACTTCACAGTACTCTAACACTGAAACTTTTCAGAGTGCTTCAGCATAAGCCACTACCCCATGCAGCCTCTCACTACGTCTGAACATTAACAAGTTGATGGCTCTTTGTTCGTTGTTGCCTTTCTTTAACCTCCCTTTTATGCCTCCTCATACTTTGCTCACACTTCCTGTCTTGTCGCAGTTCGTTTTTCTCAGTCTGTCGTTTTTTCCTACCATCCTCTTTGCTGTCTTCCTCTTCATTAAGCCTCATATTTTCTTTCCAAGGCTGTAAACAACCACCCACCCCTCACTTTTCTCGTCTCATCTCTCCTCTCACTGACCGCCTCTGTCTAAGCCGCATCTTGTCTCTTTTAGGCATTAAGAGTCACACCGTGTCTCCCTAGCAGGGTTGTGAGCTCTGCCAAGGTAAGGCAATTAAAGTGACAACAGATTGGAACATACGAGGAGAACAACAGAGTCAATTGAGGGAATGCTTGTAGCAGATCTGGGCGTAACACCTAACAGAATGCACTAATTGTAAGCAAGCACTGTGTGACTGATGTACCACTGTCTAGTTTCATTGTTTTAGTTGTGAAACACCTACCTTAAAAAGACATTTTTGTCATTAACCTTTGCTGTGATCATTTATTTAAAATGTTGATATATTTGGTGATACAATGCAGCTGTTGTTATTAACCTGCATTCATGTTTTGTCAGATGGCAGCATATAGTCTAAATATGGATCAGATAACCAAAGCAGGTAGCTAAAATGGGAAAAGGGTGCACCGTTAAGTACCGACACTCAGTGAGTTCAGGGCTCTGTCACAAAAGGGATGGTCATTTATAATACTGTAGGTGTCACTTATTTCATGATCAATATAAAATAATATAATTTCATAGAGCTTTCACATGCATCGGCTGTATCTAGCTGCATAATTCCAGTTATAAAATGAAGGAAATTGATCAAATGAATCAATAAACCTTGACATCAGATTATGCTATGTTTATGGTTCTGTGTACTTATGTAGGTGCATTTTCAAATGTGCAACTCTATTTCACTGTTAAATAGTCACTGTGTGCTATGGGTGAGATGTTAATATTCAGCGTGCTTGATTTATAACTAAATACTGATAAGATACTTCACACTCAAATCAGTGCAATTAAGACAAAATTACATTTGGACCACATAATGGCGCTAGCTGAAAAGTCAGATGATCAAAGTTATTACACTCCATCCTCTCTAGACCATGAATGTGTAAATGTCATTGTGACGCTACAGAGAATCACCAATGTCAGCAGGATACATTGTGTGGGCACATTAGGTATCTGTGCCAATCCATCAAGTAAATGTTGATATATCACAGCATTAGTGAAAAACAGAACCAATCATTAGAATGTATCCTTTAGGGGCCGTGAATCAGTGGCGATTGCTCTAGGACTGCCAAAAAATACCACTCACCAAAAAATAAATAAAAAGTGGTGAAATATGTACTGTTGTGTGTACATTTCATTGACTAAATACGCCCTAGAACGCCTTCATCTTTTGTTTAGAATCCGTTACTTATCACAGGTAAGCGGTGCAACTTCCTTGTCATTCATCCCCGCAGTGCCAAAGCGCTTTACAGAGTCGGACGCTCAGCTTTTACTGACTTCAGTGGGGAAGTGAAGAGCGGGTTGTTCCACTGCAGCGATACTAGACGGTCATTGGTTAAATGCTGGGCTTAGTCCTGCCCATCGGACGCTCAGCATCTCTAGGGGGTCTCTAGAATTTACATACAGTATAAATAAACAAACAAATTCATGATGTAGGCCGTAAAAATTAGCTTCCCCTCCTTGAAAGACCAGCAGCCACCAATGCCGTGAATATTTGTCAATTTTATGGCAATCCATCTGATAGTATTCCAGATATTTTACTCTGAATCTCATGGTGGCGCTAGAGGAAATGTGAGGTGATCAAAGACAAAGGAATTCATCCTCAGGGGACCATGAATGTACACAGTCTCCCAGCAATTCATCAAATTGTTGATATAATACAGTCACGATATTATATTTCAGTTTACCAGGCTGGTGAAATGACAAACCGACATTGTTATTGTTAGAGCCATTTACAGTTAGCAGGGCTAAAAACTTGATGCGAATGAATGAGCTTCTCTACATCATATATGTTAAAAGTCTGGTTAATTTTTATTAGACATTAGAACAGTTATTTTCACATTGAACAGGTTTTGGTTAGTACCTGGTACCTGGTAATTTTCTTGGTTGCACCTTGGTGAGGGTTCCAAGCTAGCTGAGCGGATACTAAAAGCTGAAGTCAAAGCCCTGCAGACCATTGATTGATCAGGGCAGTCGTCCATAGCACGACATCCTGCATTTTTTGAATAGTCAAGGTACCAATAACGACGGCAATTTTTTCATCCACTCGATTTGATTCTAAAAAAATGGCAGCCTGCAAAATTCCGCAGTAGATTACATGGTGCACTACGCCCTACAATTGCAAATGCTCCTCTGTTTGTTTGCAGATGAATGGATTCCGCAAGTGCCGCGTTGAAGTTGATGGAGATGCCGTTTCATGCGTCGCAAACTGAGAGTCCCACCTAAACTGAGGAGATACTATGCGCAGTGGAAAATGAAAAGGGAAAAGTACTGGTACTAAAAAACTGGAGTCGAGTCGAGAAGGAAAAAAATGCCTTTTCTCTCATTTATACAATTCAGTATCCATAATTATTGCATTATGTCTGGGTGTGCACACACACATGCACAGAAAAGCTTTTTACCCTTCTATACTCTATAAAATCCTTAGGAGGCATGGCAGGTCAGAATGTAACAAATGTTACTGTGGAGCCTGCATGCTTGGGCTATGGACACATAAATCAACATTGTGTATGTGTGTCTGTGAAAAAAACATAGGTGTGCCTCTAGTGTGTTTGGAACTTTTACTATATGTTTTCTGTGGAAATGCAGGCCTGTGCACAGTATGCATTTGTGGGTGTGTATTAAAGTGTGTGTGCAGGCCACAAGATGTATGCATTCTAGTTGTGTGACAGAGCATATTATGATGAACAGCTCCCCCAAATGACTGATTGTGTCTTACCACTGCCATAAATCACACACCCACTGCCCCCTTCAGCCACCTCCAAACCACACTGAAGCACAAGTAGAAACATACAAGCAGAACTTTGTCAACCCCTGCCCCCCAACACAGACACACACACAAACACACACACACTGTTGTATCTGACAAGCTCTACAAGCAGGGGTCAAGCACAAAGTTTAGCTTTTGACAGGAGCTTGACATTATGAGAACCCTGATAGTATTGAGTGTTAGCATGCTCTCTTCTGTATCCACATGTTTCATTGCGTTCTATGGAGGCCCTCATGTGGTAGAAGACAATGTGTATGTTTATGAGTGTTATTCTCTGGTGTACTACTCACCAATATGTTTGCCCTTCATGTGGTAGTAGAAAGAAACACAGTATGGGACTCTGCCAGAGCCCTTGGGGCCCCTGACTGAGGTCACATTATAAAGTGGAGATAGCAGACGAGCCTTGTCCCCCTGAATCCGTGGCCGTGATGCTTCGATGTACATGTAGTACCCTGAAACCAACATCACAAAAGTATATTGTCAGAGTCACCAATGCACCACAAAATTAAATATGATCATGATGTTGTGTAATTGTGCATTGTGTAATATACAGTCCTGTCACTGAATTACTATGACTACTTAACACAAAACTAAACTTGTACATGAAAGTATTTCCTAGTTTCCTCACCTTCCTTGGTTCCACTGCGGTCAATGTCTGGTCCGGTATTGGCAGATCGCTTGGGATTCTGCGTCAGGTAGTTCTGCCTTGTCCAATCAAAGACATCGCTCCGGTCTTGAGAGAAACCACAGATCCTGTCATCCTCAAAACCACACACATGGTCTGAGATGCGTGAGAAAATAACAAAAGAGGAAAATGCATTACCTCAAGTAAAGCAGGTGACATTACAAACTACAGTTGACATAATTCATTTTTTCGACCCACTTTTACCGGGAAATGAATGGCGACAATATAGCTGCATAATTATCTCTGCAATATTGCGCTTCAAATGTGAAAATCAGACAGCCCGGCATTTACTGACAAAGTGATAGGCACCATGTAGGAGGCAGAGTGTATAATATGAAACTTAAAGTTACCTCCACATATTATGCATATTCTGATGCACACAAATGTAAAAAAAATGTGAAGGTATGAAAACACTTTTATTAAAATGTTTTACTGTTACAAGATTTCTGACAAAACCAAGGCATAGAGCCTGGAGATATGCCGGAGAACATAACATACTACAGGTTATTTCTAAGTCTTAATTTAAAATATAATATTTATTGACACTTTTCAGGCATTAAGAAAAACACTGCTTCTACTAATAAAAAGAAAAAATTCCTCTCTGTAGAGACCTACAATTTCTTTAAATAGGGGAAGTGGAGGCTTAACTTAACCCTTGTATTGTGTTAGAAAGCTGTTTACACCTGTGGTGTTAGCGGGTCCATTTGGACCCATGCTTTTAAAATGCTTGAAAATTCTTAAAATCACCAAGTTTTCTTCAAATGTTGTTTTCCAGCTAACTGCTGGCTTAGTATGTATTCATATAAATGGAACCAGTGTGTGAATTGTTTTTAGTTGGCTCCACAGACACAGGATTTTAAAATATACCACTCGTTTTTGATTGCAAAAACTGTTTAAATTCACTAAATATATTTATTTTTCTTATTGAATGAGTAATAATGAACTGTAAATGTGTTAACTAACTAATATTAGAGTACACCTACCAAAAAAAAATTTTTTTTTGTTATTATTATTTAAAATTATTAACAATAATGACATCTTTGGTGTTTCGGGTCAAAACGGACCCGCATAGATAAATGGTAGGATAAAGACAACACGTCAATTTTTTTCCCCCATAAAACCCACTTTTATTTAACCATACCAATTAACCAAACAATTTAACCATAAACTGAACATTGAAAATAATATGGTGTTAGCGCAGCTATGTCATTCTGAATTAACCATATTTTAAACACTGGAAACAATGTGTTGTAGGTTAAACATAATTTGAACTCTGTGTGTGTGTGTGTGTGTGTGTGTGTGTGTGTGTGTGTGTGTGTGTGTGTGTGTGTGTGTGTGTGTGTGTGTGTGTGTGTGTGTGTGTGTGTGTGTGTGTGTGTGTGTGTGTGTGTGTGTGTGTTCAAATGCATGAATCACAGTATTTGATGGTCACCGTGTGCTCCTTGCAAATGAATTTCTTGCATGTGTGGCAAGTAGTATTGGATTTCCTGTCCTTGTTGGCGGGGCAGGACTGGCACCTCTTTCTCTTCCTCCTGGAATCTCCTCCCTGGTTCTTATCAGAGGATGATGGTGTGGGTGTTGGCTGAAGCTCTCTCACCAAACGAACAGACGCTTCGGTTCGGGGCAGCCGCTCTCGTCTTTCGATCAAGGGAGACACCAGAGACTTGCCCAACTCAACAACAAGAAAAAGCCTCCTCTTGATGGTTTTTTCTCCATTCCATTCTGGATCTATTTCAGTCCACACCACAAATGCGTTGTATGCAGACACATCCAGTATGTTGTAAAACACAACCATTGGCCACCTTTTTGTCACCCGCTTGCATGTATACGTGCCTGTGACCTTGTCCAGGTTGTCAACGCCACCTTTGTTCTTATTGTATTCCAGAATTATGTCTGGCTCCTTGTCCTCCCTACTGTTCACACCAGCATCCCTGTGGAGAGTGGACATCACTAGTACATTTTTTTTTTTGGGGACAGTAGGAGACAATTGTGGTCCTTTCTGTAAATGCGAACTTTGATGAGAGAGGAGCCCTGTCTTTTGTTCCTAGAAGAGCTAGGGGAAGCTAAGGTTTGTTCTTCCTGACTGTTCCCACCATCGTCAGCTTCCTCTTTAGAAGCTCTTGCGCGAGGTCATAGGAAGTGAAAAAATTATCACAGGTTATGTTGTGCCCCCGAAGACCCTTGGTCATGTCCAGGACGACCGGCTTGCCTTGGTTCTTCTCTGGCACTCCGCTGGCAGGTTTTCCGGTATGTATTTGTATATATTTATTTTGCATCACATGCTGCCCATATTTTGATACCATATTTTCCAGGCTTGTTTGGCATGTACTGCCTGAAGGGACAGAGGCCTCTGAAAGGGACTAGCCGTTCATCCACTGTGACCTCTGGCCCAGGATTGTACACAAAGGGTAAATGTTCCACCCATTTGTCCCAAACCTCCCTGATGGGAGCAAGCTTGTCATTCTCACGACGAGCAACTCTTGTCTCCCTGTTGTCAAAACGTAGCACTCTTGATAATACATTAAAAGGCTTGAAGCAACATTGTGGCACGAAAAATAGGGCGTCCTGACTCACTATCCCATAAGCTGGCCGTAGCCTCATTACAGGATGTGTATACCCCTGCAAGAAGCAACAGTCCCATGTAGGCATCGAGCTGTGTTTTGTCCATCTCTGTCCAGCTATCACCAAACACTCTTCTCCCTTCCATGTTGGAAGGTAGGATATTCTGAATAGGTCGTGGAAAGAACAGTTCAAACGCTGACTTGATGTCTTGGGCGTGTGACACAGCATATCTAGTAGGCCCTGGAGTCATTCTGAGGATGTTCTCTGTCGGTGCCCTGGATTGGGTTTGAAGAAGGCTTGATAACCATGAAATATCACCTTTTCTTGACTTGAAAACTTCTCTTTGATCATCTGTGACATCTGGGTACTCCTCATCAGATGTTTGGTCTTGTTCAGGGTCATACTGAACGTCATCCTCATCCTCAGACACATCATCCTCAGCTTCACTTTGCCCTCTATCCTCAGGATCACCATCATTACCAAAGATATGATCCAGCGCTTCATGAACAGTATACCTTTTGCTCATGTTGACTGATGCTCCTACAGAATTCAACTGATAATATCCCACCCAAACCCTCTTTATATGTGCCAATGTTTATAAACAATGTATCAATATGCTGCGAGAAAGTTTGAGTTCACGTGTGGGGTGGTGTGTGTGTGCACCTGTATGCGTTTATTTCTGTGGGTCTCTGTCTGTGCCTGTGCATGTGAAAGAGGCCTGTGTGTGTGTGTGTGTATGTGTGTGTGTGTGTGTGTGTGTGTGTTTGTGTGTGTGTGTGTGTGTGTGTGTGTGTGTGTGTTGTGGGCCATAACTGTGCACATTGGGCCATAATTGATCCTCAAAGCAACCCATAGCGTTAAAGTGATGCATACAACAGCCAGTATTCTCTGCCGGGTCATTTTGGCCTTGACCTTTAGAATTTACTAAAATTGTGAAAATGTATTTTGCTGCATTTAAATTGGTGTGTCTGAGGATTAGATGAAGCCTCATTCCAGGACAAAAAAGGAAAGAGTGCTTTTTACACAGTTAAACTTGAAAACACAACAGAAGGGTTAAAAAGTAAGAGGACTGCATTTATATAACGCCTTTAACCTTACCAGACAAAGTCCTTTACAATTTGTCTCTCATTCATCCATTCACACACACATTCATGGCGGAAAAGCCATGAAAGGCTCTGGCCTGCTCATCGGGAGTAACTTTGGCCTCATTGTCTTGCGAACTGCCAAACTTTTGATTAAAGGACAACCCCCCATACCTCCTCCTCCAGTCCCTGCCACCAAAACAATGGGAGGTGTATGGATTTTAACTGGTGTATCTGTTATTAAGAAGCATTTGTGAGAAACATTTTCCCTGAATGAACATCTTCAGAATGAGAGCACTGACAATTTGGTAGGGAGTAGGTGTCCTGCATGTTCCACATGCAATAGACTTAGTGCGCACTCACACTGTCCATCCGTACCGTGCCCAAACAGGTTTTACGGGTGAAGCCTAGTTCGTTTGACCAGTGTGAGTACAACCGCGCCTAGCTGCGGCCAGCTGGCCGGCCACGGACCGTTTGGGAGAGATGGGCTTTTGTAAGTGCGTTTACACATGTACGAGCACGAGCGTGCTGATGTCATTTTATGTGCGCCTGTTCGGACATGGCAAAAAAAAAAAAAAAAGACGGACCATGCACGGACATTTAAAACAATGACGGCAAAAGGTTCACGTTGGTGTGATGCGGAGGTGGAGTGTTTACTGCAGATTTGATCGGATGAAAATATTCAAAAACAGTCGACAAGACGCACAAAAACTCTGAGGTCTATGGAAAGATTTGTCAACAAAGCGACGCATTGCGATGACGTCAATCAGTGTGTGTGACGTGTTACGGCGTGATGTCGTATAGGCAGCAAGAAGCATTCACGCAAGGCCCAGGCAGTGTGAGTACAAACGGGCCTGGCCAGCGGGGGGAGAGGTACCCTAAAGCCTGGGGCACGGTACGGACGGACAGTGTGAGTGCGCCCTTAAGAGCATGACTACTTTTTTTCCTATCTGACAGTTTGAACTTGCTGTTGATACCTTCTTAATCTTTGAATTTGCATCATCCATATGGAGTCAGGATTTTGCTGTTTGACATTGCTACATACATCAGGAAGGAAAAAATATATTTACATTTTGCGAAAGACCTCTGCTTGCGAGTTGTTAGTATCCTTGATGCTAACATGTCTTGTTAAGCCAAACAGAGGGGCTTCTCTCTATCCCCTTCATTAGACCATCTGGATGGTTCTACCATTATCACAGAATCACCAACACATGTAAATCGATGCAAGCAAGTACAACAACAGCTATCGAAAAATCATCCAAGCAGACCGAGTCTGTAAAAGCTTCCTGGACACTCACACAGTCCGCTGCAGATGCATATGGGTCATGCTACCCACGATGATAATTTGTATGTGCTTTTTTGTTTCAGGGAGCTAATCTATTACTATTCACACCCTGCTCCACTACATGTGCTCCCTTCAATTTGCACTGTTGTTCTCGCAGTCTGTTCCAATCTGCTGTTGTTTTAATTGCCTCACACTGGTGGAGCCAACTGCCACTATGCCAGAAAAATGCTGTTTGCCTCTTAATGAAGAAAATAGACAAGATGCAATTGACTAAGAAAGAGAGAGGGATAGCAAGAGCAGGAGCTAGTGCAGGAGAGCAAGACAGGTGGGGGACATTTAAGTAGAGTCTGCGATTCTAATCCATTGTACTTTTTGCCAAATGCAACAAATATCTCCTTACTAGCTATTCATTCTCTGTGCTCTGAAACACTGGTGTTCATACACAGCCCAGGCTCTGTAAATGGGAAAACAACAAAGTGGCTCAGACAAAGACACACAACACTATTCTGTTTGTGCTCATGCACAGGGCAGCTTAACAGGTAAAGCATACCAAATTAATGAATACTAAATCAAACATTAATAAGAACAGAAGAACACAAGACAGAGAATCAAGCTCAACCTAATCGAATGACAAGAAGAGGTGAGTCTTCAGCAGGGAATTAAAGGTTTCTGTGATCAGAGCAGTTTTCATATAGGTAAACTGTTCCAGAGATTACAGGCAGCTATAGCTCAGTGGTCTAACTGGGGTATGAAGATGCAAGAGTTCTGCTAGATAAACTGGCACCAGCCCATTTAAAACTTTAAAACCAAGCAACACAATCTTAAAATCAAAGCGGACATAGGCATGGCCTGCTTCCTGGCCCTGGTCTGGTTGAGAGAGGTGGGGTGAAAAAAGGATGACAAGCTCTTCAGCACTGAGATCACAGCAACCATCCAGGGTATAAAGTAACGTAGAAAATAGTAGAAAACTGCAGTGTATTTGAAGGGTTATTCACACGCAGGCAGTGTGCAGGAGCACAGTGAGTGTCGTGATTGGGTATAAAAGGAGCATCCCCAAAAGGCTCAGTCGTTCACAACAGTCCAACAGTTGAACAACAATGTTTCTCAACATACAAATGCAAGGGATTTAGGGATTTCATCATCTACAGTCCATAATATCATCAAAATCTCTGCACGTAAGCGGTAAGGCTGGAAACCAACATTGAATGCCTGTGACCTTCGATCCCTCAGGTGGCATTCTGTAAAGGATATTACCATGTGGGCTCAGGAGCACAAACCATTGTCAGTTAAAAGAGTTGGTCGCTACATCTATAAGTGCAAGTTTAAACTCTACCATGCAAAGTGAAAGCCATATATCAACAACACACAAAAAAACACCGGCTTCTCTGGTCCCAAGCTCATCTGCGATCTGCTTACGCAAAGTGGAAAAGTATGCTGTGGTCTGAAGAATCCACATTTCAAATTGTTTTGTAAATCATGGATGCCATGTCCTCCAGGCTAAAGAGTAAAGGACCATCCAGATTGTTATCAGTGCAACGTTCAAAAGGCAGCATCTGTGATGGTATGGGGTGTGTTAGTGCTACAGATAAGCATGAGTGATCGATTCCTCAAGTAGTGCTCATTTAAAATTAACTAGATTGGTAAACAATGGAACTTGGAAGTTTTTTTTCACGTGTGCGCACACGCAGCATATCTTGCTACTCCACTTGACCCAAGACACAAACACCTTCGATTTTTGGAACCAGCTCTTTGCCTCACCATCCGAGAGAAATTGTCTGACCTGCATGATGGGGTTACAGTGAAAGGCCCAGACGATATTGAGGGGGGAAAGCACTGACGCTGGGGGCAGCAACGTCAAGGCACTGGACAACCTCTTTGGGGAGGACTATAGTTCTAAAATATGGATGTCAAAGAGCTAGAAGCTTATTTCAGTGAGCCATGCATTCGTCCTCAGCAAAACCCACTGGAGTCGGGGCCTACGTGGATTTTATTATACTTATTTAGTTATGCTGCTATAGGCCTAGTCTGCTGGGGGATAATACTGTTCATGATACTCTAAGCTTCTATCCTCTCTAGCTGTATCATTCATGTCCTATCGATGCATGTTACTAATGAAATTCTTCCCTGGAGTTGTTTGTGCTTTGTCCTCTTGCAGGTCTCTGCTGATCGTGGTGGTGCCTGCTGCCGTGGTCCTGCATGACGCTTCCCGATGCTATTATTAATATTATTCATATATACTATCATTAGTTTTCTAAATTATAAAATTTGTAGCCATACTAGACATTATCAGTAATATTTCTCATTGTATCACAGCTGTTATTACCACTACTCATCATTGATCATATTTACCACCATAATTACGTCATTATCATATTCTATCACCTTAGCTGTACTTGTTTCTACCATTTTACTATGTTAACTGCCATAATATATAAGTCATATTCACATTACTATATATACATTATTATATATTTACTGTTACTTTTGGGGTTGCTTGCATCTATGGGACTGTCTGTTTGTCTTTATCTCTCTTTGTCAAACTGTCTGTCAGTCTCTTCTCTCTCTCTCTCTTCTTTTCTTCCTCCCCAACCAGATGACCATCCTTTATAGAGCTGGATCTGTCCGACGTTCCTGCCTGTTAAAGGGAAGGTTTTTGTTGCCACTGTGTGCACAAGATTGCTGTTGCTGCTCATGGGGGAATTGTTGGGTCTACGTAAATCATAAATAAGTCATAGAGTGTGGTCTTTACCCACTCTATATGTAAAGTGTCTTGAGATAACGTTTGTTATGATTTGGCACTGTAAATAAAATTTAATTGAATTGGTGGAAGTCCAACAGGCACCGATACAAAAAACTGAGCTTTCTGGCAAAGCAGCCCCTGCTGATACCTGTCACCTCTGTGCTAGTGGAGCGCCTGTTCTCCGAAGCGGGACTGATCATTGACAGAATATGAACACAAATTTAATTACGTTTTTGTAAGAAAACAATGTTTTGAAGTTGTGATTGTTAAAAAAATAGACCCTTTAAAGGGTTACTGTGACTGTTTTGACTGAGAATAAGCATTGGGTGTTGGGTAGGCTGTATTGCTGTGCATACATATAGCTTTTGGAGCAACATATGCTGCCATCCAAGCAACGTCTTATTCAGGGACGTCCCTGCTTATTTCAGCAAGACATGTGCCGAGCCACATTCTGCGCGTGTTACAACAGCGTGGCGTTTAGGAAAAGAGTGTGGGTACTAGACTGGCCTGCTGCAGTCAAGACCTATCTCCCATTGAAAATGTGTAGCGCAATTTGAGGCGCAAAATATGACAACAGAGACCCCAGACTGTTGAGCAACTGAAATCGTACATCAAGCAAGAATGGGAAAGAACTTCACCTACAAAGCTTCCACTATAATTGTCCTCAGTTCCCAAACACTTACTGAGTGTTGTTAAAAGGAAAGGTGATGTAACACAGTGGTAAACATACCCGTCACAGCTTTTTTTAAACGTGTTGCAGGCATCAAATTCAACATGACTACATTTTTGCAATAAAGTTTGAGTTTGAACATTAAATATCTTATAGTGTATTTAACTGAATATAGGTTGAAAAGGATTTGAAAATAATTGTATTTCGTTTTTATTTACGTTTTACACAGCATCCCAACTTTATATCAATTGGATTTTTATGAGATATACCTAGACTGCACCTTTATACATATGTAACATAGTTTTAGGTATTTTACCCATAAATACACATTAAATTAACAATATCCTCTAATATCCTCCAATCATGGCCACTCTTGGATGACATTTTAAATGTCATGGACCTGATTCCAGCAATCACTTCCTTTCTCACATCCTACGGTTATCCCACTCCTACCTAGAAACAAGATTTAATTAAGGCCAAGCCTGGGTCAAGACAAACTTTGCCTTGACAAACTTGTGCTGACATTGCTCGCAGCATACAAGCTTAATTAGCTTGCATCAAAATTTAACTTCACAACCTTGTCATCAATCAGTTCACAACAAAAATCTTTACACTGTGGAATGTAAAAATCTTAAAGAGCGGAGGAAGGTAGTTAAGATAAAAATCTCACCTGAAGGTCTTGGGTAGGTGTAGGCTGTAAGAGAATAATGTTGATTAATACTCTAATGTGCACAATCCATTTAGAGACGTTGTGTTTGATGAAGTATACAGTACATGGAGATGAAAAACTTCAGAAAAAGATGTTTCATAATAACGGTTTTAAAGACTCACGTTCTGAATACTGTATGATGCGACTAACATAGTCTCCAGAACTGTAGGTGGTGATGGGGACCAGTCGGACCTCGTAGGACAAAGGGATTCTCAAGTCTGCTATGGTGTGGGATATCAGCACACCCTTCTCTGGCTCCTTACCATTGAGGCCTATCTGCTTCGACAGCAGGTTCTGCTTGTTCTAGATTTGTACAGGCGAACACACACACAAGCAGGGAAGATGCAGACTTGTTAAAATGTATTCTCACAAATATGCAAAAGTTTGCAGAAAAAACTGTATAAAGACAAATACACACAGTGTATCACACATCACAAACTGAAAAAGATGATCACCAGAAAATGCAGCAACTCTGACTGAGAGGCAGAATCGGTCAGAGGGTACACATGGTGCGTCCATAACTGTCAGGCATACCTCCCATCTTCGCTCCTTTCTTCATATCATCCTCCCCTCATCTCTACCACTTTATATTGACATGCTAAGGTATTAAAACTCATTCCCAGTAACAAGCATAGACTGTATAAAATATGGACGTAGTCTGCATCACTTAGGTTTCTGAAGAGCAATTGTGACGATGTACGTACGTGGTTTTGGTCGAGACAAGCCTTATAAACAATTTCCCCCTGGGATTATTAAAGTATTTCTGATTCTGATTCTGATAAATGGGATATTAATGTCCACGTATCCGCACTGTTGAGATGCAAGCAGAAACATGCCACATTAATTAAGAGACACAAACACTGTTTAACAAAATTAAATTAGTTACAAAAGTATACAATTATGTTTGTATTGGATCTTGGTTAAGCGCATTAGTGTCGCATTAGCGCCTCAGCAATATTGAAAGATATCATCTTTTTGTGACGGGGGGGGGGCAGTATAAGTATAAGGCTACATTTACAGCCAGGCCAGCTATTTCCATATATGGACATTTCGCCATCTCCGTTTTCAAAAATAACACTTGGTTTTCAGAAAAATGTTGTGTACACTGACCCGTGTATATGTTTTTATAAAGAATCATTTAAATAAAAACTGGTAATAATGTTAATCCAGTCCAATTGCTGTCATTTATTTTTTTTAAATGTTATTAGTTAGTTATTTTATTCATGTATTTAAGTTAAGAGTGTTTTATTTTTCGTCAGCACTACTTTTAATAGAGCTATTGTTGTGTTATTCCACCCACGGAGAGAAGGACCCATTAGCTGTGTATCTATCTCTGATCCCAGCTACTTAAAGACCTGACAGTGAGCTCAATCTAATGCATTAGGTCAGCCACTCCACCATAAAACCTTGGTACACCCACAGCATGCCATTATCAGCTAGTGCATGCAGCAGACGTGTACATATGTGTGCTTGTGTGTGTATGGTAAATGTCTATTGCACAGAGCCCCTACAAAGGAAATTGACTATAAAAATTGATAGACGTAAATACTGGCCAAAAAAATAACCAAGATAAAACACATATTATAACAATTTGTGTATTCCAATTATGTAGAATAATTATGCGAAAAATAAAATGAGAAAAAGAAAGAAGGCTCCATGTTTTCTGTCCTGCCTCTATTCAGCCCTTCAAATACAAAAAGTAAGAGTTTGGCAGTTTGGTGCAGTAAGACATAGAGGCACTGATGCATCCCATAACTTTCTCTATAATTGCTACAGTACTGTATGCTCTGACATCGTCGTGGTGAAATCTGCTTTTCCTCCTGTCCAACACTCAAGTTGAGCTGTGCTATTCCCATTGGATGTATACTCAACGCCACAAATTTAAACTCAGCTAGACTGAGCTGATCATTTTCATTGAGAAGACCATGGCAACTCCTTCCAAGGTTGCATTTTTTGGTATGACAATTATTGTGAGCCCCATATGGCAGCCACTGCCCGATGCCAAGTTTGTGCTGGGCAACATACTTGGAATCAAATCCTCCCTTCCTCACCAGGCCCTATGCCACTAATGGCTGTTAACTTTTCTTCTTCTGAGTGCTTGTCGGCTGTTTCCATCCTTTTCAGCTTTGCACAACAGCAGGTACCCTTCCATGCAGGCCAAATTGTTTTTCCAAACACTTAGACTTTTTCAAAGTTGTAAACATAAACATTCTAAATGTGTCCAAGTTTGATTCCTGTTGCAGTGAATGACATCAGCTGACAGGAAGTTAACAAGGACCAAGGCTGTTGCCTAGGAATGGAATTCCATTAAAATGGTCTATACACATTCATGTTCATTGTTCCAATGTAAAGTGTCCTTGGGTCCTTTGAAAGGCGATATAAAATTTCAAGATAGTATTAATATTATTATTTAAAAAAAATCATCCCATCTGCTCATTAACTACCATTTTCCTTTCCCCAAGTTTGCTGGGAGTTAGTAGGATTGGGAGTAGTTAATGAGCAGTGTTCTGTAGTTCTATACAGATCTATACATCTGTTATTCTACAATTGCACTCACTGAATTATCACTCTGATAATAAGTTCAGAAAGAAGAGTCTTAACAAAAGACTTAGTAGCAGGTTGTTTTACAGTATAACAAGATACTGCATCTTTGAAAGGGCAGCAAAGTGACCTTTTAGTTTAAGAGACCACCACATCAAGGAAAGGTCACAGGATTCAATTTCTTAAACAGTGATGTGTCTTGTCGAAGTTTTCATGAGCAAGGTCTTGGATCCTTAGCTGCTAAATTGTCATGATGAGAAAAAAAAAAAACTTTTGTCCCAGTTGTCTAAAAACTTGGGGAATTTACAAAATGTCAGAGTGGAATGTACTGGATAATGCAACGGACGTAGTCCCCAGTGCTGTAGCTGGTGGTGTTTATCTGAGCAGTACTGGAATAAAGGTGCTATAATAACTGATTATATAAACTCATACATTGTCATAGATTGTATTATATTTTGCATTTTAGCAGTTAGATAATAACACATAATAGAATGTATTATGTCCTTTTAACAGCCATTTACACTCACGATCATCCATATAAACATTTACACACTGCTCATACAGCATGCATAATTATGGGAAATAGGAAATAGGAAAGAAAAGCTATGCTCATGTAATATGCATCGAGTGTGTGTTAGAGACGACTTAATAATGCTGAGAAGTCAGAGCTTTAGAAGTGGGTGGAATGTGCTTTCTTCATGAGCGGACTGGGTCTGCACACACACACACACACACACGCACACACACACACGCCTGCACACCTGATTACAGTGTGTGTGTGATACAGACGAACACCCACACAGTTTGTGGACCTAAAAGCACACACTGGATCAATGAGGTGCTGAAGTGTGACTCCAGCTGCTATCACTGCAGGTAAAAGACACTGCTTCTGTCTCTGTCTGCTTCCAGTGGCCAAAATGTGTATGTGTTTGCAAGTGTGTGTGTGTGTCTAAGTGACAAGGAGAGTGTGCGGTGTGTGTGTGTGTGTGTCCGTGCGTGTGCGTGCTTGTGCAGACAGTGTTCTCAGTTGTTTCTCTATCAGGCTGTCAACAAAGAGACAACAAGACAAAGAATGTGTGAAACGGTGAGAGCGATGAAGCAGCCATGAGATAGACGGACAGTGAAGTGTGTGTGTGTGTGTGTGTGTGTGTGTGTGTGTGTGTGTGTGTGTGTGTGTGTGTGTGTGTGTGTGTGTGTGAGAGAGAGAGAGATAGAGAGAGAAATTCGGACTGACAGCGTGAGAGGAGGCGGTCTCTTTAAACACTAAGAAGTGTGAGGTTAATTTCTCTGTTATCCTCTATTAATGGATCTCTTTCATGACTGATCCAGCAGTTCACTGATATTGTGTATGTGCGTGTACGTGAACAAGTCATCATCCATGCATGCACTGTCTGTCTGTTCTTGCATAGCCTATGTGCTCTCTTTGTGGCCTTGTGTGTGAATATACGAGTATATCTGCATAGTGGGGTTGATTATGTACATAAATTATTCATATATTTGATTTAATGTACAACTCTAATTCATCATGAATATTCTTAATTTCTCATATATATGATAATGGGTGTGTGTGTTTGTATGGGAGTGTTTGTGTGACTGTGTCTGTGTGCAGAAAAAACCTGGGTGTCGGTCTGATCTGAAGCCAGGTCAGCTGCAGGCAGATGAGTGGTTGATGGAGAGATGAGGTGGAAAGACTGAGATTAGGGGAGAAAGTGTAAAGAGGGAGAAAAAAACAATAAGGGAGGCACAATATAGAAGTAGAAGAAATTAAGCTGGAGATGCAGTGATAAATGTGGGATTAAAAGAGTCTGTCATGGTAGTTCTTTGGTCGGAGTGTGCAGAACATGTACATTTTGCTATGCTACAGTGTATGGTACATGCTGTTTGTGTGTTAGGCATATGTTATGTCTACACTGGGATAGTCATCATTTCCAAGGCCCTATATTTTCATAAACTAAACAGACAAAACCTATGGCTTATTGTAAGACTTATGTGGATGACAAATGCAACAACGTGCAGTTTAAGTTAATCAGCAGGTTCTGATTTTCAAAATATTTACCAGGGCCACAATCAGAGCATCAATTACTCATTTCTGTTGAGTTCTGATTTCGGTCAGAGGCTAAGTTAAACATAAACACACACATTGACACACTCCCAGACACAGTGCACAGTGCGTCGATTAGCTAGCTACCATTTGTACAGTTGGTTTTACTGGCCATTTAGAGCAGATCAACAGGTACTGCATAAACAGTCCAGTGGTCAAATTTGCAAGATGTATGTAAGGCGACAAATCTGCCACCCTAACAACTTCTTTCCCCTCTTTTTCTTTTCAAGCAGCTTGAAAACATTGAAGGCCACTTTTTTAAATTGTCTGATGTTAATACAATAGACAGGATACTTAAATTTCCTCACCCCTACACAAAAAAGTTTGTGTATAGTGTTGTTTATATTTCCAAATACATATGCAGGTGCTTTTTAGAGTAGAATTTTTTACCTAAAGGTGACCGTCCTAAGTTAAGCAGTTAAGTTAATGTGAATATAGCATGAAATTTACACACTACCCCCCTAAATGCATATGAATGAGATGTGCACTGCATTAATTAATAAGGTGCGACTCGGAGTGTGCCTGAATATAGAGGAAAGTGTCTCAACTGAGCAACAAAGGGCTTAATAAATCTGTCTCTCTTGTTGCAAAAAGAAAAAAATCATCACATGCTAATTATCTCTCAAGAATCAAAGTACTCATTTAAGAAACTATGGGGTCAAAGTGGGCATGTAGAAAAGGGTTATAAAGATAACTTGATGAAACAAGGTGGGCCTGTCAACTTTTGATTCCGACACAGGGAGAAAACCCCTGCAGAAAAACAAAACTAAAATAAGAAGTGTAAACAGGGATTTCACCGTCTGGCAATAAGTCATGGAGCAAACCATGTAGTCTGCCAATCACAGAAATAGACATACGCTACACAGGGCTAAACACAAATGCATTAGAGGCCATTCAAATGTAGACTGTAGGAATAAAGCTGCATAAATACACACAAACTCACATTAGAAACACACCCACTTACTACAAAAAGCAAATGAACACGTTTAATTCATATGAGGCATGTGTAGGCACATGAACTCTTTTATTCCCCTCTCCCTTGGGACCCCCTAGATCATTTTGTATGTGCTAAAAAGATAGTGTCAAGGCGTTAAGAGGATGAGCTGGAGAAAGTGTTATAGAAATAGATGGGTTGTGAAATTGAGATGGTATTACATTTGAATGTTCTCATACTCTATTTAATATTCGAGAGGACCAGTGAGATTTGCAATTTTTCTTTAATTTGCATGTTACTTCTCTTTTTCACACCCACCATTTGCTTCCCTGCTCAGCCTCTTGCTCACTCTCTCCCGCTGCTTTTCCTTTTTTTTTTAATCTTATTTGATGCCGCTCTCTAATGCACACGTAAAAATATGCAGGTAAAAGCCTTGAAATTAAATTAAAGTTTAACAACATTTAAGAAGTCCTAAACTGCTACTTAATGCAACTCATTATTTTAAAACTGTCTGCATAACAAATCGCAGCAACTATTTATCCGCTTTATTTCAGTTGCCACGGTTCAACCAATATTAAATGCCATTAAGTCTGCACTTACAACAGAGGACGTACCTCAGAGCTGGAAAAACTAAAAGGGGAGAGGGAGAACCAGAGAGCGGGGAGAACAAGTAAAAGCACGTAAGACTGAGAGAGGGCAAAGAAAGTGGAAATGGGAAAAAAACAACAGAAGAAATGTTGTGTGTGAAAGGTATTGGTAGACAGATAGAGGGCAAAAGAAATGAGCAAAAGAATGATATAGTGAGAGTTTTCAGAGAGCTGAGACATGCAATCATATGTGCATCTCAAGAAGGCCAGTGCTCATTGTCTGTCTCCCCGTAGAGTCTTACTTAATGAGGTAAGCAACCAAGTCTTAAAGTAGGAGGGGAATTAGCTATTCATCCGCACAAAAGCAAGCTGGCAGACCCTGCCTTCACTCTGTTTTAGAGTATCTCACACATAGACACATGCACACACACATACACCTACCCCCAGCCAGTTTTGTATAATTCACTATTATCCTTCCTGTCTTCTGACTCAAGGCCAGTAATCTATGAATAGGTGTTTGAAACAAAACAAGAGGTAAGCCTGAGGTTGCTCTCCTACTGTGGACAAAGGTTTCTAAGTTTGGCTCAGGGGCCTGCTCAGAGGGCTCCAAACTGTTTATAGAATAGATAATTTGGTAAAGCCCGTATGTTTTTGGAAGAAAAAAATCTAGAAATCTGACATATTAATGGTCATTACTGACAGCATGGTTTTTTAGACATGGTATGCATTTTTAATGGAGTAGTTGTGTCTCCATATAAAATGTATACATCATATTTCCCTGAGCATATCTATATCTTATAATCTACTTAAGGTGAAAATACATGTTGATGTTTGAGAGTTTATTTCAGTGCATGCAAATTCTAAATTCAGGTTTGTGACTGCAAGATAATACCCGTCAAAGGGTTGTGAAAATTAAGTCACTTCAATGCAAAGTCAATAATTTGAGGACAAGATAAAAAATGAAAATACCATTAAAAATGCAATCTCTAAACTGTCTCTGGGCTGACTTCTGGCTAAAATGAGAGACATTGGCAGCGGAGGCCTGGGCTTGTTACGTTGGTTACAACACAGTGAACACATTTTTGCCTGTCCGGCACTCAAAACTAGAGTCTTGCAGTGACAGCTGAGTAATTGCATCTTAAAAATTTGAAGTGATAGGCATTGTAACCTTAGTTCTGTGAATACAGAGCTGGCCTCTCATCCTCACATGTCTTGGTGCTGGAAAGTCAAAAATAAAGCCTGTGTTTGATGGGGCAGAGTAATGAAAGCTTAAGGACATGGCTATTCATGAAAAGGGGGTAACAACTAGAGAGGAGGCAATGAGGTAAAAAAGAAGAAAACTGAAGAACAGATGTCACATCTGTATTTGTCTTTTAAATTGTGTTAAAGCAATAAACAAACTTTAAAAATCATAGCGAAAATGAGATTTTTTCACTTTGTTTTACTGTATTGGAAGCATTTGGAGATGTGCTCACTGCAAGGTCACTTTGTTAATTGTGAACAGTGGTCATCTCCGAAACAACAACTTTTACATGCATGGGGACAGGAAATATGGGTATAAAGTACATCAGACTAATCTGTTTATTTAAAGAAACAGGATTACTTTGGTAAAAACTGGAAAAAATAAATAAATAATTAGTCCCAAAAATGTAGGAAAAGACGCTAAGAGGACAGGAGAGAAGAGGGGAAAAGAGAAGAGGGGAGGAGAGGAGAGGAGAGGAGAGGAGAGGTGGTTATGATGTTGTTGAAATTCAGTGCAGGTCGTCATTGGTGGTCCACACACGGCTGACACTCCCTAAGCTCATGAAGCCCCATGTTTACTTAGCATACACACTTCACTACATTAGACGTGTGTGTATGTGTGTTATTATCTCCACAAGTTATAGGCTTGATCAGTCAAGTGGTTACCTAACTTGCAAATAAAAGAAGTGTACTTTGGTCTTAACCAGACTGATCGATGTCAGTCTCATGAGTATTTGATGAACAAAATAAGTACTTGAATTTGATAGGCTTGCTTGGGTGTGTGGAATTTATACTTTCCAAGTATTTGTGCAGCATTACTTTACCTTTCGGACAGTAACCCAGTAGCCGATGATACGATCCGTGGCCCCAGGATCTTTCTGCGTCCACTGCAGATTGTAGGAATAGTTGTTTCCTTTGAGAATTCGCACTGGGTTGGGTGTGTCAAAGTAGAACTCAGCATTGTAAGGTTGTGCTGTGTGATAGGGGAAAGAGAGCGAGAGAGAACAAAATCTCACTGGTAAATGATACTGAAGAAGAGATAGCTGCCCCATGTTGAATATCCTCCCCCCAAAAATGACCCCACAGGTCGTTTGCCCAAGCAGCTTAGAAGAACCATTTTTAGGTAGTGGCAGGGAACTCTAGTGGTCATAGTTATTATGACAGGAGCGAAGGAGAAAGTCAGGTGATGTGGTATGAAGAGCGACAGAGCCAACGTAGAGAGTAGGTCAGGATGCATGGATGAGTCAAAAAAACACAGGACTTTCACCTAGGAGACTGCTGTTCATTTCCCATGTGAAACATTAAGTCACTATTGACTTGTTACCACCTGCAACAGCAATGCTGTTAGTGTTTTCACCTTCGGAGTTTGTGTGTGTGTGTGATGGCAAAATTTTACATTAATTATGTAACAAACTTAAGCTACATATTTTAACACAAACCATGACATTTTCTGAAACCTAACTAAGTTGTTTAGTTGCCTAAACCTAACCAAAAACTGTGACTGTTTCACAACAATAACCATATGTTTAAAACTGTGACTGTTGTTTAAAGATTAAGACGTGTTGTTCTCCTGCTACTGGTAGGGGCGCTCATTTAGGAAATATTCCTGTTGGTCGTATAAGAATGTTGGAACAAATGGCTGATGCGGATGGGTTGGAGGGCTTTTAGAAAGATGGTAAAATAGTAGATAGATAGATAGATAGATAGATAGATAGATAGATAGATAGATAGATAGATCAGTTGTTTTCCACCAGAAGATGGTATTGTGCATGTTTGACTCACCAGAGACATTAAATGTGCATGATGATGTCCCTGCATTATTGCTGACTCGGCATTCATAAGAACCATTGGTGGTGGGTTCTAGCTTAAACTTCAGCTCCGGCGTCTCCTTCAGGTCTGGCATGGGCATGCGGATAAAGTCGCCATTACGGAACCAGCGGATGTCTGTTAGACGTGGCGGGTTTGCGCGGGTGACTGTACACCTCAGGGTTACCATCTGATAGTTCCTGGAACGTGTGTCCTGGAAAACTGGGTCCAGTATTGGAGGATCTGCAGAGGCAAAATATTTGAATTTTAGTCCAATTAAAAAAACATTAATCTAAGTTTTTAGAAATTGTTTAACCTGATATATCAATTAATGTAATGGGTAACCAAGTTATTTGTTTAGTTTCAGCACATTTTCCATTTGGTTCTTCAAAATCCCTATACGTTATTTCTCATGCACGTATACACTTGACTGTAGAAAACATATGGAGCACTTACTTAGTGATTAAGCATAGTGAAGACATGCATCGATGTAAACCCCATTATCTGTAATTCTTTTCAATTTTAAAATCTATTGCCATCATAAAGGGATAGACTGAGAGAAACCGAAGCAAAACAGTTTGAGAAGGACATTCCAGCTTAGAGATGTGGACAGTGCAAAATGGACTGCAATGGTGTACATACATCACCACCATCCATGTCTAATTGTCCCAGCATGCTCTTTTAGTTCTCTGCATTGTAAATGTCCTCACTGCATCGGAAAACATTAGTTTTGACAAATAATCTGACACAGACCAACTGTTATTGCCACAAAGGATGATGCATTTCTACAATGCACAGTCCCTGCCCTGCTGCCCTTCCTAACCAGCTATAATTAACCTGTCAGCAGGGATGTGTGGCTCTGCGGTTAATGACTGACTAGCTGTTGTTGCCCTGGGGTCAGCAAGGACACAAGACAGCCAAATGACTCTGCCACAAATCACCAGCCAGCTAGTTCACCCCTGGCTAATCATGTAGATAATAGACAAGATGCTAATGGTGGTATTGCCGTACTAACAGTGATGAGATCTGGTGTTAAGGCCCCTAGAGGTGAGGCAGCACGACTAGAGTCCCTTATGAATCAAGTTTATCAGGCACAGATGTGTAATTATAGTCTTATTATAGTATAATCTGTGTTATGCCTGTAATTTAGACAGAAGGCCACGGATGAGCTGCAGTAAGGAGGAGAGAAAGAAACAGAGACGGACTGAAAGTTAACAGAAGGAGCAGGGGAGAAAGTGGATGACTGAGAATACAAATTTTTACCATCCTAGGAGTAATGGCAGTAATAATGGAACATTTTAAAAACAGGAACAAAATAACGTCTGATCGGATGACAAACGATTTTGATGAACTAATAGCAGAGGAGTTGAACAAATCACGGTTATTGAACATAGACTACCCACTGTTGATATCTTTAAACATAGACTCTCTTCTCTTCTCTCAATCTATTTAGCTTAGTGTTTAATGGTCATTACTGTTTTAAACAAAAAAATATTTTTATTATTTATTTTATCAAATTATTATTTTTAAATGTTTTATTGCCTTTTTATTTTAATTTGTATTGTCCAATATACATCTCAGCCTTTTTATTTCCTCTAAATAATGTACATAGTGTAATATGATGGTCAAGTCCTGTCTAATATTGACTTATCATCGAATCATGTTTTTTTTAGATTTTGTATTCATTGATCCATATTCTCACTTGCCAAATGAGGTCCTGGGGAGTTGTCAGTTGTATTTTTTGCCAACTCTGTTTAAGCTTTATGCAGAAAAATATTAAAAACAACAACGCTATTGGCTGAGATACATGAAGTGATATAGCTTAGCTGTTGCTTCAGACCGACAGACAGCACTGCTTGTGTGTAGGGAGGTGCATGTGTTGGTGTGGGGCACTGCCCATCTGAAATGGAGTGAAGGAGATCGACAGACAGACAGACAGACAGACAGACAGACAGAACATCAGTTAGCTTGCTTGCTTACCACAACCACAACTACATTTATCAACACTGCATTGATTAAAATGTGAGATTGGCAGTCGAATCAGGCTGCGTATATCAACTCGTTGAAAAACTTAAAAAAAACAACAACAAAAAAACTACAGGGTCCCTGCTACACATTAACCTCAAATTATTTAAGTGATTACATTCATATTAGTCATAGTATCTTGATATCCGCTTGTCAATCATCTTTAAAGGCTATTGAATTGCACTAAGCTGTATGAAATATGCTATACAAATATGTTTCATTGTCCATTGGTCATAGTTCTATTCTGTGAACATTCTTCTATTTTTTAGGAGACAACAGCAACTCTGGATGGCTTCCATACTTTTACATAGTTAAAGTTAATAAAAGCCCAAGAGCTGTAACCCATAACATAGAGCCTAGTTAACACTGCCGAGAAGATATCTCCTTTCGATTTTGAAAGCTCATCTGTTCTCTCTGTGAGTAAAGCTTCTACTGTTTTTTTTGTTTGGATATAGGTGCAGTCATACATTGCCGAAGCAAATCCTTGTTTATTATTCTGTGCCTGCACTCCAGTCAGTGGAACATGAGTAAGCACCTGCAAGCTAAAAAGACTGGAAACCACCTCTTAACTTCTCAGCTTCTTTGCTGTTTTTAGTCTAGACTGCCAATATGTGGACGTAGCATACATACAGCTTCCCACTTATTTGTAGAATCTAAATTATATTTTACTGCTGTGTGTCCAGTCATTATTATGTCTTCTGACCTCTTAAAATAACTGTGTGCCTACACTTCCTGCAGCCACAATAGAACCATGTGGTAGAGCTGGGGAATGGGTAAGCGGTCAAAGGTCGTACTGCAATCCTATGGACTGATTAGTGTATGGTCACATTCCCTGGTCCTGCATATAGAAACACATTTGCATAATGATGGCTATCTGACTTTGTAAACAGGTGGCAAGGGTAGAGAAAAGCAGAAAAACTGTGGAACGATGTTGATAGAAGTAGGAAGGAGGGGGGGGAAAAGGAGGAGGTGTGTTGTCAGCTGGTTTGTGAGCAGTTTATAAATCATCCAATCCCCAGTAGAATTTCGTAGACAAGTTATTATAATCCCCTTGCCTGATCTTAAATATTCATTTCAACAATTATGTAAGTTTCATAACAGTAGTCACTTTTTTCCAAGTTTCTAACACAACTTTTCAAATTCTCAGGAGCATTGTTATTGCATTTATTTGCTACTCATCTGGGACTCACAGCACCACACTGCAATGTTTCATAGTCAGAAGACCATAATGCATGTATACACACCATTGCCATCTGTCTTATCGAATGCTAAATGGATTCCATCTGCGAATGCAACACTGACCAACCTTAACATTTACAGTACACAATGAGAAAATCTATTTACATGAGACTGAGAAAGGGAGGAGGTAAGTGAGGAGTAAGGTGAGATGAAAGGAGAGAGAAACAGCTTAAAGAAAAAGACAATGAGGAAGATAAATGATAGGGAAAGTGTGGTGTGAAAGTAAGAGTTGATGATTGAGTATGGGAGGTGGCGAGAGAATGAGAGAATGCAGGATGCAGAAAGGGAATGACAAGACAGAGAGGTCCTCTCTCATGGCCAGCAGTTAGCTGATTGATGATGATGAGAATGGCAATGAGGAAGAACATCCACCTCTCTTGGAGGGAAAGTGGGAAAGTAAAGAAGGGATACAAGACAAAAAGAGGAAGTGGGAGAGGCAACAGTGGCACTCTGCATATTCACTTAATTATATCTGCCATAAAAATGATGGCATCCTTCCCTCATTAATCAGCAGTGCTAAATGGGAGGAGGCAAAACAAACCTGATAAAATAAACAGATTAAGTAAAATGTGACCAGGGAGTTAAGAGTGGCAGTTGGAAAAAAGAGAGGAGATATCTGTCTTACACACTTTTGTTGGCTGTAGCTATACAGGAATGTCTCCTCTATCATGGCGTTTCTCTATCTGACAATCTGTTTGTCTCTTATTCTCTTTTTCATCTTTCTAACCTTGCATATGTTTTTTTCTTAGCACGTCGCTATCTCTAACCCTGTTCTATCTCGTGCAGGCTCCGCCCTCTACTGCACTATATGGGTAATACTATCCTCCAATAACAGCACATACTTACCCACTGAAATTTGTATTAGCATAGCCGGCCAATCAGGACGTGCCTACCTGAATACGTGCCCCACAGTATATAAGGCAGTACACACAACTTATCTATCCTCTATTGTAGCCACTGACGCCATGTTGATGGATTTGCATGCACAATTTGCTTTTTACAATAGCATTGAGCAGTCAGGTTGCATAATCTCTACATCCAGGGATAATGCACCTCATAATGGCTTAACAACAACACAGAGTGGGACCTTTAGATGCCGGCCCCTGATGAGCCAGCTTTCTGTTTACTGAGGGTCTGGCTACGGAAATCATTTAAATTGGTTAACATCAGCCTTTTAGCTGCTGCCCCTCAGCTGCTTGCTCGCCCGCAAATGCTGCGTTACAGGGAGTGGCGACTGCAATTTAACAATTGAATGAGAATGGATGGACAGGACACTAACACTGGACGATTCTCTCCAGCTCTGCAATGTCCCTCCTCCCTTCATGGGTGTTGAGGAGATGAATCTAGCCTCTCAGGAGGAGATACATTACCTGTCGAGAGACAGGCGATGTCGGCCATCCCCACTCACGACAGACAGAAAGGGTTATACTCTGCATACTTCCTGGTTCCCAGAAAGACAGGAGATTTCAGACCTACTGTATTTTAGATCTTCATCTTAAATGGCTGCATTTCTTGTAACACATTCCACACGCTAACAATCATGTTCGAGGTGGCCCCGAAAACACAGGAAATTGCTGCTGTTAGACTCAGGACTTGAGAGAGAGTAGGTGGTTGGTGGTAGGTTTGTGGCATGCGACGGAGGTCCTCCAACATCAAACCTCCTTGAGTTACAGGCAGTATTTCTGGTTCCCTTCTGATTCAGGGAGGCATGTGTTGGTGAGGACTGACAACCCCCTCATGGTGGCATACATCCACAGGAAGGGTGGAGCTCAGCCCGCTGCCCTGTTGGTGGTGGCGGAGAACTTATGTTTATGGGCTTCAGAGCAGCTGTTGTCTGTGGAGGTTCTCTACATTCAGGGTCTTGAGAACGAGGGTGCCAACCTCTTGTCCTTAGGTCGGCACCCTCGTTCTCCAGACCCAGAATGTGGAGAATATTAGACAAGTGGAGGCTTCACCCTGAGGTGGTGAAGCCGATTTGGACCCGGTTTGGGAAAGCAGAAAACCCACTTGCCACTATGGTTATCCCTGGCACCACAAGATGTTTTTGCACATGCGGCATGGTCAAGAAAGCTGTTTTACGCCTTTCCCCCACTTTATGCATATTGAGGTTGGTGAATGTGAGATGGTATTGGAGGAAAGTATTACCCATCCAGTAGAGTGCTCCACCTTTGCTATTAGAAGTAGGGCTACAATACTGTAACCTTCGTTTTAAGCTCTCTCTTAACCCTGTGTCTCTCTCGCACAGTCCGACTCATGTATCTGTCTCATCTCTCTGATTTTTCTCGGCCCAGAGTGGGGTGGCCACCTGGTCCATTAATCAGACTTGGCCAGTGTGGACAGCAGAGCCCACAGAGTGTTGCCTTTACACTCCCCATGCAAAAGTAAGCAAATATTTTTTGGAGAGGAGAGGAGAGGAGAGGAGAGGAGAGGAGAGGAGAGGAGACTGGATTGAAATTAGTTTCAGAGTGGGAAAGTGGTCCTAACAGGACCAGTAATCTCAAAGGCATTGGTTCTGCTTTTGAGTAATTTTTTTGTTTTACTCTGCCCCTAACATGTGATGGAATATATAGGTCTAAAGACTGGCATTCATTAGGAAATTTGATAAAATGCATTAGTCATATGGCCAAAACTACCAAGTCAATCAGAGAGCTGTACTGCCCTTTCTATTTTGTATTCTCATGTTTTTCTAAGATTATGTAAATTTCAACACTTTAATTAACAGTAGCCCTTTTATTGACCTTGTACACAGGGAACACTGGAAGGGTTGAATTGAATACTGCATTCCTGTACATATATTCACTGTACTAAACCTAGCATTTACCAATGCAATAATACACTGCTGTGCAAGAAAGCAGAATTCAACCTATACATTAGCGAATCATTTAATAACATTTTAATTTAATGAATGATTGAAGTTTATGATTAAACCAGCCACAAATCATTTTTTTTAGGTTATTAAAAACTATGTGTGCACAGATAGGGGACAACAGATAAGACGTCCTTAAATTCCTCAGAACTAATGACACTTCTTGGATGAGTGCTGAAACAACTTCAATACTCAAATGTTGGGGTCCTTAATCGTTCAGAATACGCTGGTGGTATCACAGAAAAGGTCAGACTCATCCAGTTACCCTCTGTTAGGATTACTTTCTGTAGATTATTAGGTTTGATTTTACCCATGGTTACAATATGCTACATGGATGACAACGCTGTCACTCACATGAGGGAATTCAGACGGGACCCTGAGTTACTGCTCATGACATCTTCTATATGGTCTGCTGATTGGCCCACCTCGTCTGCCAACAAGGCACATCCAGTTGGAGTTTATAGAAGGAGCAGAGTATTGATTTGTAATCTCCTGCTACATTTGCCAAAGCAATCTGCTGTTTTTTTAAAATGTATGTTTATACTGTTATTAAAAAGTATTCGAAGGTTGAAAAGTGCTCAATCAGCAACTGTGAAACATGCACATGCAGCTTTGGGTGACAAGTGATTTTGTATAGTTTAATTAGATAAGTGAATGTTAGGCCCTCAGCAGTCAGAAGTGCCATTGCTTGTAACCGGTGATTGCCAGCAAGTTTCAAGCATTGTAGAAGTAAGTAAAAGTCGGTAACCTCATGGGGAGGGAGAGGGTATTAAAATTATGTGTTACTTTAGCAAGACAGATCATACACCTTTTTTAAAGCCCATCCTCCTGGAGATTTATAATGACAGTCCCCATTAGAGTCCTCACAAAGGGGAAGGGGTATGTTTAGAGAAAACCGCCTTTAAGCCGTAGACATGTGTCCTCATTTCCTTTCACTCCCCATTTTTACACTCTTCATATTTCTACACATATACTTATAGGTTTTTAGCGTACATTGTTTGCAAAGTGACAATATTTTGCCATTGTTTGAGTGTGAGGCAAAAGAAATGTGTAGGGTTTTAATAGATCACTGATGCTACCATTGCAACAAAGAAATAATGTCTATGGTTATGGAGGTCTACCCAAAGGCACAATTTAAGAACTGTATTTAAAAAATGTACTTCTGTCACACAGAGCTTTAATACTTTCACTGAGAATGATGACAACCAATGCCATGCCTCTCTCTACTTCTACGATTATGATATCCTCTACCTGCTATAATATTTCTGTTTTACTTCTTTATTTTACACATTTCTACTGTATGTTTTCCAGTCCAGAAATTCTGTTTTGTGTAGTTAATGCTTCTACCATTACTGTTTGGTGCTACCTCAGGGATCATTAAATTTTCACATCATCCTGTCTTATCTTAGTAGAAGACAAGATGCAGCAATAATAGCATGTGAAAGCAGTTGTAACCAAACCGGACTTATTTACACTAAATTGCACTGCAAAAGTTATCACAAATACTCTCAGCAATTAACACTAAACTTCTGCTGATCTAATGCTCTAAACAGTGGTTTGTATGTTGTTGGAAGTTGAGTTAATTGGTGAACATATTCTGATCCACACTTACACTGCACATTGAGTTGGACTTGTGCCTCTCGACGCTTGATGTTAAGCCCGTTGTATGGAGCAGTCTGGCACCGGTAAGCCCCCATCATGTCTCGGCTGACATTCTTTAGTCTCAATCTGCCATCGGATGTCTCTGTTGTGGTCCTCCCTGATGGCATAAGCAGGTCCCTCTCTGTCCGTGACCAGAGTATAGGTGGACGTGGTTTGCCATCTACCACCAAGCACACCAGATCAACGTTACCTCCTTCTCGCACACTGACCACCTGACCACCTGGTGGAACCGACAAGATGGGTGGAGAGACTGGAGGGAAGGAAAGGGCAAAGAAAAAACAAAAGGAACAGGAAATAAATATGTTTTATTCTCTTACCTCTGCAAAAATGGAACATAAATAATATATATGAAAAGTGCTTTCTTTACAATGACACAAACTGCTGCAATAAAGGAAAACAATCTTCATACAAGTTTCAATACAATGGTTTCTTCACAATGAAGCCAAAGGAAATCTCATATATTGTATCTTGTCAGCATCTACTAAAAAACAGTTATAGTTAAGTATACTACTATTTCAGAATAAAAATAAATAAAGACTGTGTTATATAATAAGTGTGGAGGAGGACATAACTTAAAAATTGCAGATAGTGTGAACAGAAAAACTTGATAACAGACACAGACGGAGAATAAAAAGTTATAAAATAAACTGACCTTTACAACAATAATTTCATGGACAATCACAATTTCAGCATAAGAACATTAAACAAAGATTACTGCTCAGTATTTAAGTGCTAATATTATGGTTATGCATACACAAACACACAGAGACACATTTGACAAACCTCTCACCAGTATAGTTGCCACCAAATACAATATTTACAGCCCATTGGCACATTTGGATTGCATTGTCATTGCTTGTGTTTCGAATATAGAGCAATATATTGGCCCATCCAAGAATTTTTGAGTGAGGTATTTCACTATAGTGGACAAATGCATATAAACTCATGGAAATTGCCTCATTCTGACAGAGTTATAAAATAAAATAAAAAAAGAAAACCTCACCACTGTTCTGTGAGATGTTGACATCCACACGGAGCTCCGGTACCCTGCTGCCTGGGAAATTCGCCACACAGCTGTAGGTAGCCAAGTCTCTGAACTTCATGTCCACTATCTCCAAGCTACTGGTGCCAGGTGCCATGTCTGGGTCACTGCGCAGCAAGATCAGGCTATCCGAGTTGAAGACAGGTGCACTGTTCTTGTACCAGGTGTAGTTGACCTTGTCCTGTGGGGTGGCATCAACGTGACACGACAGCTTTAGGTCCCGTCCCATCTGGATGGTCTCGCTGTCCTTGTTTGAGTCAGGTGTAATCTGGAAGGTCAGGTTACTCATTGCTGTGTGTGGTGGTAGCGGGGTGAAGAAGAAATGGTGAAAAGGGTCAGTTCACATTTAAAAGGGTCTACAAGGGGCTGCTGTTGAGTAGTTATTATGCGTATATAGCTAGGACACTGCTATCAACAAATAGGTAAAATAAGGACATCTGCAAAATGCGTGTACATGTATAAAAAAAAGGGGTCATCTGTATGATGCATACAGCGGCCAAGTATAAAAAAAATAAAAAATACAAACCCGGGGGAGAGCGATAATTTTTCGATCTATGAGATTAAAGTGGCAAATCTATGAGAAAATAAAGTCTCAGCTTTGCGAGATTAAAAACTAGCAAATCTACAACAAAAAAGTAAAAAAAAATTAAGATTGAAAGTCAGAAAAATAGTGTTTTATGTTTTTCCTCAAGTGTTATGTTTTGGTCATTCGATTTTCAATTCACAAACGGATATTAAAAAACAAAAATGAGTGGTTATTTGATTTTCATTATAAAATACTAAAATCAAAATTGAAATACAAGGCTTTTTATTTGATTTTGTTTATGATAACACAAATAAAAATCACTAGAAGACAAAAGCGAAAAAAGGACTTTTTTTCATATACTCCGACCGGAAGTTACCAAGTAAGAGCACCTGGAGGACATTGCTGTGTCGGAGAGGGATTAATGTCCTTTATTTGATATTGTAACTTGCAACAACACATCGGTAAGGTCCTGAAGTGTTTGACTGTTTGTAGTTGTAATTTGTTTTGTTCACAAATGCAGAATTCGATCTTTATGGCTTATTATTGTTGAAACGCTAGCTTCTTGTTGCAATAGCTACGGTAAGCATTCAGGTAACGTTAGTGACAGAGTACCATTATTATTATATGGATAAAATACAGAATGACAACCTATAATACTTTATTGATATACTAAGAGCTATAATTAACGTTAGATATAAGGCCACAGAAGCTGTATCGTTGCCTTAGCCTATATTAGCATAGCTATTATCTTCCAAAAAACAACAGACCCGTTAGAAGAACTGTAACCAATGTGTTCTGATAAGTTATTTTGTCAAAGTTGAAGGGCTATTTCCACTGATCTGCAGTACGTCACTGTTTCACCAGTCGGGCGCCATTCACTGGTATGGTCCCTATCTGCAAACATTCCATCTGGTGCAGTTACCGGTCTTTTCTTGGTGCTTTAAAAATTTATTTACACACTTCTAAGAATCTACAAGTGATATTTAATATTTGTACATGGACATGTATACGTCTAATTAGTAAACAAAATTGACTTTGATGAGAGAAAGCAGTAAGAACACTTGGGCGGTTCTCAGCCTGAGTGGCTCAGGTGGTGGTTTACATTAAAAATGGAAATTAAGAAGACTTGACGGTGTATTATGGAGCTGTTAAAGCATGTCACTTATTGTGAGGGACTGAAGTGTGGTCCTGAATGTGTTGACAGCATTGTTTGGACAACAGCAGCTCCCAGTGTTTATGGCGAGGAGATCCGGGCTTTTGAGTAGGGCCAAGGGTAGCACGCGGCTAATTCACAGGTGACAGCCATAGACCCTATAAAGACTGTAATGTCAGCGTCCCTTTGAACGTCTACTGTAAATACAAAGCTAAATAGGGCCATTTAAACAATATATGGTTACGAAAGTAAGAAGTTAGATTTAAGTTTAACACCAATAAATAAATGTAGAATATTACACTGGCATTTATATTTGTAGGTTAAAAAGAAGGTTTGATACAATTTAAAATCTGTCCGACTGGTTACATAAATCATATGTAATATGTAATTATATGGTGCTGTTCTAAGATACTCAAGCAAAATTAAATAAATTGAACACAACCGTAAAGACACACTACCATAATAGCAAATTGAATGCTTAGCCTTGGTGGCTAATTTACATTTTTTAAACTTTAAACAAAAAAATAACACATCACATCGGTTACAGTTATAACGGGTCTGAAAATTGCTATTTGTAGGAGGTTTTTTTCAGAAAAGCTGTATTTCATGGCTTATTGTTGTTTTGAAGATTATAGCTAAACTAATATAAGCTAAGGCAACGATACAGCTTCTGTGGCCTTATATCTAACTTTAATTATTGCTTAGTTTATCAATAAAGTATTATCAGTTGTCTTTCTGTATTTTATCCATATAATAATAATAATAACGTTACCTTAATGTTTACCGTAGCTATGGCAACAACAACAAGCCATAAAGATAGAATTCTGCACTTTTGAACAGAACTAATTACAACTACAAACATTCAACCCCTCAGGACCTTAACATGTGTTGTTAAGTTTAAATATCAAATAAGATGCATAAATCCATCTCCGACACAGCAACGTCTTTTCTGACTTTGAATCTAAAAAATGTTCTACTTTTTTTCTTGTAGATTTGCTAGTTTTTGATCTTGTAAATCTGCAAGTTTTTTTCTCGTATATTTGCTAGTTTTAAATCTCTTAAATTTGTAACATTTTTGTCAAAATATGACCTTCCTCCCCTGGGTTTCATACTTGGCCCTAATATGCTGTCGTACATCTGTGTTTTTACCATGGCAAAAAACAACAACGCATTTGACATTCAACTTGCCACATTCTTAATACAGAAATGAGCTGGTAGAAAGTCCAAAACTGAGAAGATGGTACGATTAAAAAGTAGTTTGTTAGCTCATTAGTTAGTGGAATTGATGACTTGTTGCAAATGGTGACTCAGTAGTAGTGTTGGACGATATGACCAAAAATGTGTATTAATGTATTTTATTTTAATTCTGACGTTTTTTTTTGCAAACTTCTTCCCACTCCTTTTCGAACATGCTTTTCTTTATAGCAAATGTTTGTCATTCATGTATTTAATTATGTTTTCTATTTTGTGAAACATTGTTATTCTCTGTGACAGTTTCTGTTCTCCTGTTGTTCCAAATAAAAAAAATTAAATCAATCAATCAGGTTTTATGTGGCTTATTCTACTGTCAGGAGTACAAGGAAAACAAAAACATGCCATTCAGCAGTAGTGTTACGAATTCTTAACATGTCAAAAATTGTTGTGTGTAGTGATATTTTTCCCTAAAAGTAAAATAAATGTGTGGGTTATTACTGTTAAAAGCTATAAACATTATGTGCATGCAGTTAATCATGCTCCCCTCTCAATAGACTCACAGCTTGCCCTGACTGTAGTTCTCTTTGCAGTGAACAATATTAAAAAATGTCTTAATAAGAGTTAGTTAAGAGTTACAGAAAGAGAGAGAGAAAGAGAGAGAGTGAGAGACAGGGAATGAGAGAGTGGAAGAGAGGATGAAGCAAATTGTGAAGGAGGGAGCGACAAAAGAAGCCATATACAGAATAAAATAACAGGGGGATAGGAGGAGGGGGTAGGGAACAAAATCAAGGACAAAGAGGAACTCTCACACTGTCATATTTAATTTTCAGTTTCAAAGGCTGCGTTTCCCCAACAGATTTCCATGTTGAATACAAAACAGCTCCCTGTTTCCCCACCAACAGGAGCGGCAGGCAGCGAGGAGGAGAGGGGAGCTTGATTTAAACTCTTTTAGAACTTGTTAACAAGATGCTTAGGTGGAGCCATGGATATGAAGGAGTGGCCATATGTTTAACATGATCCTGCAACTTCACCTGGTTAGTATGGAGACGATGCTGTGTGTGTGTGTGTGTGTGTGTGTGTGTGTGTGTGTGTGTGTGTGTGTGTGTGTGTGTGTGTGTGTGTATGTCCTTCACTGTCTTGCCACCTATGCTGGTGTGACTATGCGTTCAGGCCCATTAAGCTAACATGAGAAACCCATCCAGCAAACGTTCTCTGCAGTGTTAACTAACAGAAGAGATTGTCGCTAATTGCTTCCACTCCAGTCTAACTAATTGGAGTGAATAAAGATGATTAAAGGGACTAAAAATAGCCAGAGGGAAGGGAGAATGGAAGTCTTCTGTTTTAACAGCAGGGTAATTAGAAAAAGAGTGATACTTAACCCGCCTATTCTGACAAGATTCACATCAGCTCTCTCTAATGATGGATCAACTGCTCGCATGTCACACAGCACACAGACACATAAATATATTTGCACAAATTCACATATTGCAGTCCATGAATAAAGCTAGCAAGGACTGGACAGATGGCACTTTTTATTTTCAGTAAGGGAAATATTCAGCTTTGAATGCCTGATATAGGCACAGAATAAAGTGATGAAAATGTAAAATACATGTTTAATCAAATAGATTCAAGAATACTAAGATATATTTAACAGATGTGTGTGTGTGTGTGTATTAGTTATTAAAATAATTAGAAAACACTGAGTAAGACTTTCGATGAAGACCACATCTAAAGTGCATTATAAGCACATTCATTCACACTCATAAACACACATTATGCTTATTGATGCACTATATCAACAGTCATAAAACATTCTAGATTTGTCTTTAAATTATCTGAATGATTAAAGTTTAAGTGTCTTATGGATGTTCTTATCAACTAGAGTTTGTCTGATGGGGCTGAAAATACATTAGGTCTACTTTAGTCACCTATACTCACCTCAACAATAAAACAGTCAATTGTTGTAAGCACTCATAGTATGCCATAATAGTCCAGATAGTATCATACATTATTGTATGTGTTAAGTAAGGTTAAGTACATATTGATGCATCTTAATTCTTTGCTATAATTATTCTTAGTTGGTGATAAGTCAAGTGTAATGCTTATCATGCATTTAAAATATTTTATGCTGCATCATATGATACCTTACTACAGCTGATTGTTGAGTATAGTTGTATAGTGTTGTGTAATAGGTGAGTATGAGTAGTCATAGTGAATTTTAAGCTCCGACAGTCATATCTGTAATGTTTTATGACTGTTGATACAGAGTATCAGAATGCATTTATGTGTGTTTATGAGTGTAGTCATGAAGCATGATCAATGCCATATACTTTGAATACACTAATAATACGATACTGATGTCGCCTTCATAGAAAATGCTACCAAAATCAGTTTAATACTGTCCCCTCAGCCATCAAAAGGAAAGAAACATATCGTGTGACTACAAAATAAATATAGGATTCAGAAAATGCACAGATTATTTCTACACAGACACACAGAATAAATGAGCATTCTGCATCCATTCCAGCAGCAGGGCACACATAATACATACAAATACATACTTTAAACCTCAAAGCATCAATATCCGATATCAATATCCCACCTTCTGTCACTCTGTAATCTGGGAACAAACATACACATGTGTTACTTACTCCTGACAACGAGATTGATGTTCTTTCGAGCGGGGTTGCCCACATTGTTGACAGCCGTGCAGTTGTAGAAACCTGCGTCAGCCGGTGTGACAGCCCGCAAAATCAGCGTTGGTCCCCGAACCTGTGCGCTGAGGGGAAGGGGGCTCGGGTAACGTGACCACATCACAGTAGGGAGGGGGAAACCTGCCGTCACCTCACAGGTTAAGAGTACATCTTGCCCGGGATCTACCACCACCGTGTCGTTCACTGACAGCCGGATCATTGGGGGAGCTGGGGGGGAGGGGTTGACACAGGGGAGGAGGAGAAAAGAAAGGGTTACAGTAAGAGCAAACCACTTTTATGATTTGTGGCATTCCAACCATAGCTTGTCCGGGTGTACAGACATCTCTACCTTTAATAGAAAATAAAAATGTGAAGACACCTCTCTAGTGACAAACTTTGCAGAGATACAAGTCAGTATAATCAAGGTCAGAGATTTTAGGTGACATAAAACATTTTTTTTAATGGAGGGGAACTTGAAAAGTGAAAACGGGAGTATGTGTTATGCTGGTGTATGTGCCTATAATGTATATAACATAATTTTACTTAATGTGTCCCCCTAACTCCTTGAATATAAGGTTCTGCACCTCACAAGCATGTTTTTTTAAATTAATGATTTCACATCCTGGTCTTTAAATAACATAACCTCTATCAGTAAGTTACTGTAAATGTCCTGTATTTACTTGGTATCCAATTCAATCCTTCCTTTTAGTAAAAATCTGAAAAACCTTGATACCTGAGGACAAGGCAACCACTGGTGTAAAAGAATGATCAGGATCAATGAACTCCCAGATGCTTAGAGCCACTTATATATTAGAATATTTCAAGCGTAAATCTCAGCACACACAGGCAAAACTTGACACCCAACCAACCAGGCAAACATCAGCCAGTTGTACTTTCTTATTGCAAATGTGATGTAGTGTATGAATATGTGTAAGTGTGTGAGAGAGAGAGAGAGAGAGAGAGAGAGAGAGTGTGTGTGTGTGTGTGTGTGTGTGTGTGTGTGTGTGTGTGTGTGTGTGTGTGTGTGTGTGTGTGTGTGTGTGTGTGTGTGTGTGTGTGTGTGTGTGTGTGTGTGTGTGTGTGTGTGTGTGTGTGTGTGTGTGTGTGCGTGTGATCCTGTGAGCCATTGTGCATTCATGTGAGGGTGTTTGAATTTCCAGCCTTTTCTCAACAGTACACTAATCAGTAAACCGAAGGTATTTCATGTTTTTTTTCCCACTGCTCTTATATTATCCAAAATGCCCCAAGCCACTGTCATTTTCCTATGACCCAACAGGAAAAGTACAGGATGACCCAAATCCAACTGCAGAGCAGGAAAAAAATGCTGTTCCCAGACAGAGATCAATTGGACCCCAGCAGTAGAGCAGAGAGACCGAGGGGTACAAACATTACACATACTGAACAACTGACGAGGAAGGAGAGAATAAAAGACAGGACTGAAGCAGGAGAGGTCAAAAGGGCCAAAAATAATAAAAAGGGATATTAACCATCTAAGAGGAGGTTTGGAGAGAGGAAGGAATCATACATTGTGTACTGTATGCACAATTACCAAATAAAGAGTGAAAATGAAACACAGAGATTATTTTAATAGTTGGACACTCATAAGGCAACTCATAATATGACTCAGTAGTGTGTATGGCCCTTGCATGCCTATGCACTCCTGACAATGTCTGGGCATGTTCCAGATAAGTAGGCATATGGTCTCCTCCCAGACCTGGATCAGGGTATCAGTGAGTTCGTCGACAGTCCGTTGCAGTACTTGGTGGTGTCATATGGACCGACACATAACGTCCCATAGGTCCTGAATTGGATTTAGGGAACGAGAGGGTCAGTCAATGGCATAAATGCCTTCGTCATTGAGGAACTCCCTACACACTCATTGTCCTGCATCATGAAGTCACACTGCTCCAGCGTAAGGTCTGAAAAACGCTCTGAGGATTTCATCCCTGTCCCTAACAGCAGTGTACCGTTGACTATGACAAGGAGGTCTGCGTGACCCTCCGATGATATGCCTCCCGAGACCATCACTGACCCACCACCAGATCGGTCATGCTGGATGATGTTACAGGCAGCCTAACACTCAACATGGTGTCTCCAGACTATTTCACGCCTGTCACATTTTCTAATTGTGAACCTGCTCTCATCTGAGAATGGAACCAATGTTGGACCTGCCAATTCTGGTGTTCTCTCCCCGAACTCAATAGAGCTGCACAGTGCTGTGACTAGAGGTCCCACTAGTGGACATAGCGCTCTCATGCCACCCTCATGGAGTCTTTTTTGGTCAGAAACATGCACACCCACATTTTGTATTTTCTCTGGCAGTGCTCCCCCTGTTCCTCCTTGCACAAAGGAGCAGATACCGTACCTGCTGCTGGGTTGATGCCCTACTACGGCCCTGTGCAGCTCTCCTCGCGTGAGGGCTGCCTCTTGTTATCTACCCATGCTCTTGAGACTGTGCACACAGCAAACCCTCTTGCAACCACTCACAAGGATGTGCCATCCTGGTGGAGCTGGACTACCTGTGCAACCTGATTGGTTGCATGTACTACCTCATGCTACCAGTAGTGACAAGGACACTAGCAGAACACAAAACGAGAGAAGAATCAGTCAGGAAGAATGAGGAGAGAGCAATTGTCTGTGGCCACCACATGCAAAACCATTCCCTTTAGGGGGTTGTCTTGCTTTTGCCTCTCTATTGCACCTGTTGTCACTTTCATTTGCACCAAAGCAGGTGAAATTGTTTCACAATCAATTGTCCTTCCTAGATGGACTGATTGATATCCCTGAAGTTTAACTGACTCTGTGTTATACTGTGATGATTAAGTGTGCCCTTAATTTTTTTTTTTAGCACTGTGTTTACACAATCCAACCATTGTGGTTTATTTAAAGTTGTGGTGGAGGAAGAGGATAGCATCCATTGTGAACGGCTTCAATGCAGGCCTCCTCTGGTCAATGGTTTGTCCAACAGCACTACAGTTCCATTCACTGCTGCTGCTTCTAGCTGGAATAGTAAAAATGTAAAAGTAAACCTAGCTTTCGATAAGTGAGATGGTGCTCTCTCCACCAGCCCACAAGATCCATGTTGTTCTGCATGACATGATTCTGTGTTGAAAATGGGTAGATTTTCCCGATCTTCAAAGTCCACTGCAGACCTTTTGGGTACCTGTCCAGCCGCCACGAAGGCAAGTCCTTAAGCTCCGGCTGGCCACGTCTTATCTGTCCTGTCTCATTTTGGGCTAAGACCAATATGTCATTGTAAAGCAATTAGCGGCCGATACCGATGATGTCATTGTGCATCTCTACTGCCAACTGTAAAAGACTGATTCCACTTGCCATAAGTCCAGTAGGGTCGGGTAAGTGCCTCACAGGCTACTCTCTCTAAGTAGATAATGTCACTCACTGGTGGATGTGTGTAACAAGGTAGGTTGTCTTGCTCAGCTTTTGGCACAAATATTGCAAATGGCATTTTAGCTCTGTGGCTTACAGAAAAGTAATTAATAAGTGTAGTGCGTGGGTATAATGTATAATGTATTTCACAGTGCTAAACTGGCTATAAGGTCATTTAATTCTAAATTGTGCACTCAGCAACAACCTAGTCATGCTAAAATAGCCATCCGTCATTCCCTCCATCCAGCACAAAACAACACAACACAGGCTCGCTCAACATGCCAGTTTCAGTATTATTTTTTTTTTTTTTACACAGGATCAAATTAATGTGTAATGTGAGTTTTTTTTTGTGACAAACCTTTGAAAAAAAACAACGCAATTCTGCTTCTCCATGACCATGACTTCTCCATGACTCCATGGCCTGTTGTATGGTTCAACTGAATTTCCAGCAACAGCAGTCATTTTCAGAAATATTGATAAAAAAACAGTTACACATGTTATAAATCAAATACTACTGTCAAATACTTCTATGCTAAACTGCAGACAGTCAAAATAAGCGAATGGCTTTAGCTATCTAGCAGCTAAATCTCCAGGTATCATTAAAAACTAAAGTTATGCAGAGTAACGTGTGTTTTCCACAAATTTTGTTGTGTGTATTTCACATATCTATTAGTGAAGAAATCAATACACTGTAAGACGTGTATATTCAACGTTTTATTTCGTGGGTAAAAGCAGGGGATGTAGTGTTAGATGGGGAATCTCCACTCAAGAAGGCAGGTTAGGGTGGTGAATGGGTCCCAAACCACAGAACTTTCACTTTTATGCTTGTTTCAGGTTTGCGTTCATGTCCTGCGTGTACTAAGCTTAACCAAGACGTTTTTTTGCCTAACCCTAACCGTCACCTTTTGGTGCCTAACACTAAACAGGTCACGTACCACTAGTTTTGGTGCCTAAACCTAACTGACATAAGAAGCAACTGTTGTGATACACTTCCAATTTGTCAGTGTAACGGTACACTTTCGTTGCTTTGTGAGAGCTCATAGGATTTTTTGTGCAGAACTTTTCGTACGATATCATAAGGACTTGTTGCTGAGAATGTGTTGTAGCCACAGCAGGTTTATAAGATGACAGCTTGTCAAGTCTGCATACAGTATCTGTGTGCTTGAAATAATTCAAATTAGTTGCAAGGCTTTTGCAGTAAACATACATCTATTTGTCTGTGTTTAGCTAAATTACTGCCACAGAAAAAACATCGCTGGCAAGGGGCGACTGATATTTGTGCCTTATGTAAAACCACTTAATGGTCATTCAGTGATATTTTCCCATAATAATTCTGGCAAACTGTGTTGTTAAAATCCTCTCCTCTCAATATTGCACTGTTTTTTACAGTATGAATGTTGGTGAAAGCCCTGTTTCGTGTTCAAAAGTAGTTCAATGTAAAAATAGGTTTTTGCATAACTTGCCACTGGACGGAAATGGGGTGACAGGAGGGTAACATTGAGAGAAATGAGCTTGTGACCAAAAATGTCCAAGTTTAATCCCTCCAGTGGCTAGAAAAATGTTTTTGGCAGAGTGATATAGAAAGGGCTCCCCCTCCCTCATCAACTGCAGTAAAAACACCTTGGGTCAAACCTTGGTTTCTTTACCAGAGCTGCTTCACTTGCCACGAGTTACTAATCTGTGGTAGTGAGCTCTCTGGTGCAAATTTGTATCTCTGTGTGTAACACAGCCCCTCCCTTTAAGTATTTGGCTAGTTATAGTAAACCAAGAAAAACAAGGTCATTGTAATCTGTTTAAAATGTGCTCAGTCAACCTGCCTCCTTGAATTATGTATATATTCTTTATTAAGCTGTCACATCGGATGATAATATTTGGTTTTCTATAGCAGCACATCATGCACTAGGTGATAACTCTATACTGTTTAGCATATGGTGCCATAATGATGCATTACTCTGTAAGGAAAATGTCATTTTGCGTCATTTTGGAGATAAAATAAAAGCAAGCAATAAACTTGGCTGCTGAACTTGTTGCACACATTTCTCCCAATTATTCTGTATATGAATTAATTTGCTTGATATATAATCCTTGTGTATGTATCTCCTCTAGCACAAAAACTAAAGAACACACATACAATGAAGAACTGGAGTTCGGTGGTATAATAAACACCGACTTTATTTGCCAATGAATTTGATTGATGAAGAAATACATTCTCTATTATGTTTAGATACTTGTAGAAAATAAACAAATTCAACCTCAGAGTCAGAACCAGGTGATCATACAGCAACCTGAGTAAGGAATTATCTGCAGCAGAATGTACCGTTTGTCACCTCTTCTACCAATACTTTCAATGTGGTGCCCGCGAAAAATAAAAGCGGAAGTATTTTAGATCGTGAGGCATTATTTTAGCATATAAGTGTGTACACCATACATGTGTACACAAAAGTGTCACCATTTTTTGTTTGAAAGTTTCAATTTTTTAAATTAAATATTTGTCTATGACACATTGAGTCGTTGAACATGAATTCATCTTTAGATTCTGGACGGGGTCTCTTAAATGACTCTACAAGGAGAAGAATCAAGGCTTTTGTCGACCTAAAAGAGAGTTAATCCTCAGTGAGAGATCGACCCCACAGAGTACAGAAAGCAATTCATTCCTCTAATAGACTTTATGCAGTACATCCTCTCATCTAATCTCTTTTTTAACAGATTTGAATCACTGTAATGAAAGAGGTGCACAGAGGCTCAACAACCTAGTTTACCAACGCATGTTTCCGTTTAGATAAGACCATGTGCACGCTGTGCACACACACAGACAGGCTTGAGACTCTCTTACATGGGTGACAAAAATGTGCATGCAAAAAACACACACTAATGGGACATCTCTTTATCTAACCTCACTAGTGATGGCTCTCAAGCTGACAACAAATTTCACTGGTGTAACAACTGCAATCAGCAAATAAATAGCACTGTCTACTTCCATTGTATCAAATCACGCTAGGAAAGTAAACTCCTGTATGCCAGAAGAGCTTTCTAAGTATTCAACAGACCTCCAAACTGTTACAGTAAAATAGAGTTTCAGGGCAAATAGCGGTATATTAAAGCCCTATTTGTTGTCATAATTGATTATACTGGCATCTTAAAGGTCCAATAATCAAAGAAGTATGATCGGTGCCCATCTGGTTTTCCTTGAGTGCACTGGTGTCCTACATGAATTTAAAATATGTGAAAGTCAGGTTAAAATTAAATGCGCTGCAATGTAAACAGTGAATAAACAAGAAATAAATGAAAATTACAAGAACAAAAAAGATGAAAAGTACAGTTTGTGAAATCTAAGGTTAAAAAGGAGAGATCACTATATGTGAAGGAGGGGGGAGGGATTTGAGAATTATAGCTTCAATTTCCTGGGGATGCGTGGGAGACGGTAACAGTGGGATCACCCAGTGCTCTTCCCAAAGTAATGGGATTTATGTGCATCACAGCGGTTTACAACCAGGTAACGAATGCCTCTCTCTTCCACACTCACTCTCTTTCTCACTCCCTCTCTCACTTCTTCTCTATATCAGTTTGACACCTCTATATCTTCAATATCAGTCTTTTTACCTGTATTGTAGTATATTGCATTCTCTATGACTTGCTTACTTTCTCACTGACATTATGTATTGCCTGTTTCAGATAGACAGGACTTAATTAACCCATGAGTTAAAGGTAGAGGGTTTATTAGGGGGAAACCAGCTGGAAATAAAAGCTTAAAGGTTTAAGAGGTGTTATGCTGGTTTCCTATGTTTGTGTTTTGTACCATGGAACAGTGTGTGTCCAGCAGTCAAAAATATGGTGACTAAAAGCTTTATGTTTATCCCTAGCTAGTGCCAACAGAAGGAATTGTCCCAGGTGTGATTTGAAGTGCACTGCACTGTGTCCCCCCAACGCTATATTGCTTTTTTTTTTTATTCAGGAATGAAATGTACTTTACATTAAATGGAAAAATTGAGGACATTGCTCTAAACGTATTCAAGAAATAACATTTAAAAACTCATAAAAACTAACAGAAATATAACAGAAAATTGGAATAAGGAGTCAATATGCCACATATGTCCACATAATAAAATAAAATCGTATATATAATTAATAATGTTTTAAAGAGTTGGTTAAGATTCACCAAAGTCACACAATCACACATACTAACTAACCGATCGAGGCATTGGGAGACCAGAAGCTCCCGTATTCTGCAAAATAAAATCACTGTATTCTTTGAATTAAAGACATTTTTTTGAAAAACAATATTCTTGACTGGGACAGAAGAAAGTGTGTGAGTGTGTCTTTGTTTTCTTCCATACTTAATGTGCGCTTTTGTGCGTATGCACTTATATTTGTTTGTATGGAAGATGATGTACAAATGTACATATCACCTATCCTTAAAGAACATGCAGGCCTTTATTGTTGCTGAAAATATACAACTGGATGAAAGAAACTGCAGACTTGCATCATTATGCATTTACAGGTACAGTACACAAATACAAATAACACGTATAAAAGTTTGATTGATACACTAAATGGAATGTAAAGTCAATTTGAAGACATTAGTTTCAAATCAGAACGAGTTGAAATATTTTAAATTTCAAACATGTCTAACATTTGTTCGGTGCATCTCATGGGTATGAATGGCTGCATGCTCACTTGTAATATTCTAGCAATATGTTTTAAAATTGGAAAGGTTAAATTCAGAGGGCACAAAAGTGAAATTCAAAGATTCTTAAATCTGTTACAGTGACTTCACGTTCTCCTGACTCTACTGGATTTGAGACTGGTGGAGAAATGTTCTTTTTTTTAGATTATGTTAAATGTGTGTTTTTTTAAATTATTTTCCCACACATAAAACTGACTGTACAGATGCACTACAATGTCCTACAGTACAGAGGTTTTACAGTACAGAGAGTTCTTGCAAATTCTCCATCGATCCCCAATTTTTCAAGAGGGAATGCATACGCAATAGGATTTGGCACCTATTGATCTCATCATATACTACATATACAATATAATACATATATTACACACTTGTACAACTGTCATATTATTGTTAAGATGGATTGTAGTAAGAGTTACAGTAATCAATAAAATACTGAATCAACTCTCCCATCATTCAGATTTACAGCTCGCTCAGAGGCTGTCAACAGCTTTAAATCACGGTGTGTGTGTGTGTGTGTGTGTGTGTGTGTGTGTTTGTGTGTGTGTGTGTGTGTGTGAAAATAATCACTTTGATTGACACGTAAAGCTGCTGATAACTAGTTTTTCAAGTTCGTCAAAGGCAGAGCTTTTAGAAACTGCCTCTTCCATCAGTCTCTGATGAATATTAATTGTAGACAGTTGTCTAAACCTGACAATTACTAATTATTGTGACAATTTAAAAGCTGTTTGTACATTCCTGCTTTTTTCCCACTTATTTTGTAGAGCAACTATATTCTGTTGCCCTATTTCACTGCAGGGATTATTATGGCCAAGTACCTTTAAGGTATTGACCGTAATAACCCAGTAGAATTGAAAATTCTCTATTCAAACAGTACCTGCTTTTGATCCTTTTTGTACCCAGATGTAGAAAATAAATAGACTTTAGAAGACAAGGATTTGTGTTTGATTGCATGGTTATCTGCGTGATACTAGACCACTATAGCAGCAGCTACACCCCTTAGGGCCCTATTTAGACAATTTATGGTGCATGGTCTAAAGTTCGTGGAGCAAGTGCATTAAGGGTGTGTCCAACTCAACTTTTGATACTTGGACAGGGCCTATTCTATGCGCAAGGTATAAGGCGCAAGGGGCAAAGAGGTAGCATTTTGTCTCTTCATTAATCATGGGTGTGTTTCGGGTGTAAAGTGAATGAATCCAATCAGAGTGCAAACTCCTTTGCAAACTTTTAAAATCCAGGTGCGCCTGCAGCTGGTACATTGCTATTTATATAGTGGTACAGGAAATTGGAGAAGTGTGGGTTTTTTTGATGATCGGATTTGATGAACAAAGTGGCAGACCCCCCACCATCTTATAGCCTTCAGTTCCATCAACCACTCCATTTGACTGCCTATGAGCAAATACACCAAGAACCTATTTCACTGAGGAGGAGGAGGAGGAGGAGGAACACTGCTCCGTGTGTAACAAGCATTATATGCTGATTGCCTCTGATGCCATCCAAATCAACTTGTACAGTTAAATAATCGTCCTGTAGGCTGTGGCTTTTTAAATTACGTATTGTATTGATGTGTGCATGTTTTCTTCAGCGATTTACTTTAATGACCAGAGAGGCTGCTTTCAGTAGTTGTACATTTTTCCATGTATGCGTCAAGGTCACTGTAGCAAATACCGTGGGACATTTAAGCAGCAGAACTAAAACCTGTAGTCATAAACTTGAGGGAACATAACTAAACTGTTTCTGAGCTACTGAAATAATCGTGAAGTCACAGTGGAGCAGCAGCTCTGGTCTGCTCTCATTTAAGAGAATGTAATTAATATTTTCCTCAATAATGATGTATTATTTCACCCTTCCGCAAATCAAAATGTTTACTCTTGACCCAATTGGTCAAGTATGTGGATTTACGATGGGGCCATGGATAGAACTGCAATCTGCGCATCACTAATGTCACTATCTGAAAAATGGAACCTTTAAACAGCAGGAAAACAGCATTAGCAATGCACCTGACCTAACCTCATTTTAACACCCCCACAACCATTGGCGCATAGATCGGTGAAAGTAGCTTACATCACTTGCACAACATGGCCGCAAGGCATGACAATGATAACTGCGTCCACCTGAAACTAGCAATGACGCATTGTGATGTACAGCGATTTCGGACGGGTGGAACCCATACAGTCTGTGGGGTAGTGGAGGCGTGTGCAGTAACTGTTTAAATTTATTTCGTTATGCATATTTTATGGTGGAAGTCAATCGAATGCAATTTACTTTTTTTCCGTTTTGCTCCATCCCTCCACATGTCCAAGCCTTGTTCAACTTTAAATAACATGACAAGCTCCAGTGCATTGCCCCCATGTTCTTTTTATGTGAGGCAGGGGAAGAGGATTTGGCCACCGTAAGCAGTTACTGGAAGGCAGCCCCATACTCAAATCCCAGGCTGGGATTATGATATAAAAATCAATCAATCCCCTCGTCCCAGTGCGGTGAATCAGTGGCGATGGCGTGACCTAGTTGGATAAATCTAATCTAAGCAGTGACTGAAGCCACAAGGACAAAAGGGAGCTCAGTGGGGAATAACAAAATACGATCATTAGATAAATGTTATAGAGGACAAAAAAACAAGCAACTTTGTTTTTGCTTATTTTAAAAACCCCTGTGTCCTTCTGTCTATCTCTATCCTACTATTTGCCCTGTGTCTATTTCATTTCCTCTGTTCTGTATTTGTAATTGTATTTTTGTCATTCTTGTACATTCAGTTAATTTGGAGATCTGAGTTGTGATTTTCTGAGATAACATGCTTACACTTGCATTTTTAACATTAAAAGTGGCGTTATTTTTTTCCTGTAGCTTGATTAATTTTAAACCTTGTATTACTTTGCCTATTCTTCTACCTTATCTCTTTATGTTGTCTCTTAGTGTTGAGGCTAAAATGTGGTCCAATAACCTTAACTAGCTAACTTTCAATATATCATTGTGAGTAACATGTTTGCGCATTTAAAGTACTGACACATTATTTGTGAGTGAGTGTGTGTGCAACTGGTGTATAGTTTGGAGAAACAGCATTTGGTAACTTGGGTTTATTTTAAGAAATGTGTTTCAGCAATCCTGTGTGTGTGTGTGTGTGTGTGTGTGTGTGTGTGTGTGTGTGTGTGTGTGTGTGTGTGTGTGTGTGTGTGTGTGTGTGTGTGTGTGTGTGTGTGTGTGTGTGCGTGCGTGTGTGTGTGTGTGTGTGAGAGAGAGAGAGAGAGAGAGAGAGGGAAGAGGGGAACAAACAAAATCAGAGGAAAGAAGATTGATACTGTATAACAGCTAATACATTAAAACATGTTTGTTTATTCTTTCTACTTGTAGATTTTTAAGAATAAGAATTAAGAATTAAGAAAGAAGAAGAATCAGAAGCACTATTGCGACTGTTTTCCAAAAACATTTGTTAAATTAGACAAAATGAGCAAGGTATGTACTGCCATATGCCTTAAGCCTTCATGTGTTCAAATAAATCAGAACCATAACACAGTTAGTCAGCGTTAATCTGTATTAGTCCACAAATGTTTCAGTCTCTTTTAGTAATTTTGGTCACACTCTGTTAAAAACATTTCTATTTCATCATAACCCATCATTCACCATCTCTGGTCCCATGTGTTGTCTGCTCTATTTGATAGCATGTCTCATTCACCGGGGGCTTATTAATTGGGGAAAAAAAGAAGTGGCCTGCACCAGCTTCTTTCTCATGCTCTTACACAGAGATGCCAAACTGTGTTTCTTCTCCTCTTAACTTTATCAGTATCTTATATTTTATCTTACCCACCTTCAGCTCACTTTAGAAGACTCCCAGGAATATATATCTCTTATCTGAAAGAGGCATTATTGCCCAATTGATAACCTCTCCGTCAGTTCAAAGTCTGTAAATAAAAAAGTAGTCGAGACTAAGTAAAAAGTCATAGTTGAGATGTGTGGCCTTCATACAAAAGTAGCATAACAAGAGAGGGAGAGACAGACAGACAGGGAGACAGACACAACAGCTGAATTCTCGCGATAACAGAAGATCACACAGGAGTCATAAACCATGAAACCACACCCAAAATTCTCTCAACTGTTATGGTCTGAAAAATAGTTGCCTCAACCAGCTACAGGAAGAAAAAATGACACTTGGTAGTTTTAGGTTAACTATATTTCTGTAAGTGATACTTAAGCGTTTTGGCTCAACTCAACTCAAACTTTATATATAGAGCACATTTTAAACAACGACTAAAGTGCTGTATAGGTCAATAAGCAATGCAATAAGAAAAAATACATATACAGTAAACAGGTGTCTAGCTTAGCCCTTTATTGAAAGCCTGGGAGAAGAAGTGGGTCTTCAATAAGGACTTAAAAACCTCTATGGTCTTAGCTGATCTAAAATGCGAGAGCAGGCCATTCCAGAGCCTAGGGGCAGACGCCGCAAAAGCTTGATCACCTCTGGTTTTTAGTCTGGTCCTGACGACTATCAGCAGCAGTTCATTTGCCAACCTCAGTGCTCTGGCTGGAGTGTGACAGTGTAAAATTGACAGTTGCCAAAGCATATGCAACTAAGTATGAACACACATGTCGTTTTATAAGCTCATGAAGTGGATCTTATGTTGGGATGAGGTCACTGTCGCAAATTTCCATAACGCATTAGTGGAATTCTTATTTCATTAGCATTGAGCTAACTTGAAAAACATCTCTGAATTCACTTTACCCATATTTTAAAAGAAGAGAACAGGACTGAAGGATTTTCTCGATGGAAAATATGTTTTTTTTTCGTCTTCTCCTGATTGACTTTGGTGAGAGTTTGATAGACAGATGGTTCGTCCAATCACCTGCCGGGTATGTTTTGAAAGCACCTGTCCTTTTCCAATCAGTATCCAATGAGGTCTTTTCAAATGGTTATGTGAAACAAACCATCTGACGAGTCAGGTTAATGTACTACTGTGGATGCATTTTGGCCACCTAAAAAAGGCCCATCTAAATTTCAGTTTTAATATACTTTTTTTATATTAAATATATTACTATTAATGTTAATATATATATATATTTACTATATTTTCTTTAGCTTTACCTTGCTGTCAGGCATTGCTTTCCTCCAGTTTCCACAGAAGGTCTCCCTTTCAGCCATTTATTCTCATTCTGCAAAATTCTTCCTCTGTGTACTCCAGCTCATAAAGGGATTCTCATCTACACAGTGAACAGCATTTTGTCATTGCTGTCATAATGACTAGTTTTTATTTTCTTGTATTTGTTTATTCCATAAGCCATAGAAAATCTGACACAAACAGCTGGTCTGAAGTGTAATGCAGTGTGGGGCACAGTTACACTTAGCATAGTGGTGACAATATTCTAAATATAGCATACACTCAAACCGATTTTTTTAAATTGGGCCTTAGGTTGGGTGACCAAAGTAAATTTTGCTGCAGCTGCTTCCCCAATCCAGAGCAGCTTCCATCCTGTTTGTTTGTCCAAACTGGTGGCATGTTAACTCTCATCTACTGTAGGTAACACACTAGCTATGGATAAGTACCTCATACAACCACACTTCGAAAAAGCCAAACTATCTGTTTAACAGCTGCTAGATGGACAATCAGAGCCAGGCTCCAGTTCTAGTGCTTAGCAAAGCTAACATGTTACTAGCTGTAGCTTCATTTTTAAATGAGATATATGAGAGTATAAATCTTCTCATCTAATTCTTGGCAAGAAAGCAAATATGTGCTTTTTTCCCAAAATGTCAAAACTACTGCTTTAAAGTATTAATCTTTCATTTCAATCACTGGTTTGGGAATTTAAAGAAGCTGTTGTCAAAAGGCTGCTTTTCTAACCTAAAGCCTCCTTTCAGTTAAGGTAAGTATCATAACTTTGCTGTATCCACATTTTTAGTGAATATCTATTCAGGCTCTCTGATAATGAGAAAGAATGGATGAAGATCAGAAGCCCCTGAAGAGTGCTCCCATCTTCAAGTGCCTTTTGAGCATGTAGGACGCATGTCTCTTAAAGTTTGACAGTTAGGACCTTCTAAAATAGACTAATGATACTAAAAGGATTTAGAAAATAACTAAATCACTTATATGAAGCACTATAAAGATTTGCCAACATAACTTCAGGCTGGCTGGCATTTAGACGATGAGACAAGAAGAAAGGAAGAAAAATAAAGAAAAAGCAAGGGGTTTTCCCTTGCGGTGTATCAGTCCGACAACGAACATGACAGGGTTGTCAACGGCAACAATGTTGTCATAACCAACAGAGTTGCCGGGCTGTGGCGTGGAGATGGTCAGAGCAGTGTAGAGTGAATTGGAGATAACAGGGAGTGTGACAACTGCATTACAGCTGACGGCTCTGAGATGAGCTCTCAGCAACAGAAAATAAAATAACAAGACGGATAGACAATATAGCACCCTAGGGGGTGGCAAGGAGATAGAAAGACCGAGAGCAAGTCTGAGTGAAAAGCCAAAGGGTAGGTAAAACTCAGAGAAAGAAAGGGCAAGGAAGACAGACACACAGAGAGAGGGGGAAAGAGACAGACAGGGACAAGAGATTCCTGAGCCATACAGAGACAGCGGTGGTGAAAATCTTAAATCTGCTTTAACGCGTGTACATGTCTCTGCACATGCAAGCATTGGTTAGTCTTGTGTTTTGTTTGGTGTGTTTTCAAAGAAACAATCAAAAACTTACAGGTGGCATTTGTGAGTTTGAAGGTGACCGACTTGTCTTCGATGTTGCACACATTGCGGACAGACACCTGGCATGTGTAATCAGCAAAGTCCTTTGGTCTGAGGTTTTTAAGCTTCAGCACCTTGGTCTCACCCTAGATGGGATGAAGCACACACACACGCACTCATGATCAAGCTAAAATATTCAAAAAAATATTTTACCATATAATCATTATGAGACGCTTATAAACATTATTCTAAAAATTAATGACCACATTTCTTTTACAAAACATTACATCAATGAGAAGGTGCTGTCTTTTCTAAACTGGGTTGTAATCTTGTGTAAAAGTAAATTAAATTTTGATGCGTCGCAGTGTGATAAACAGGGTCAAAGACATACTGAAATATACACATGCACACACACACACACACCACATACTGTTTTTGTATATTTGACATGCCCCGATTATCAACTGAAGCATCTCAAATCTTTATATAGAGTAGTATGGATGATGCATCTCAAATAGCTTTCATGAGACCATTAGTAAAATTAAATTGATCTGATATCGGTGCAAAAATAATAGCTAAATCCATCCATCCAACTCTACTCATAATACAATGTCTCTTTCGACTCCAGTAGCCTCTCATGTATACATACACACTCTCTTGGACATAAAGGGAGAGTTACACATATATTTCAAGATCACTGATGACTTTGTGTCTGATACTGTATATCTGCCTGTCTGCTAGGCCAATCATGTCTTAGGCATCCCTGGGAAGAACTCTGCTGTCTAACTAATTGAACTAGGGGGGCACTGCTATGTGGCTGATTGATGCTTTGATAAGTGGAGAAAAAGAGAAAGGTTGTGCTAAAGTATTAAAGTAGCCTTGGGTTGTAGGAGACGGCTGCCTCTCCAGTAGCTCTCCGGTTTTTAGCTATTTTTAGCTCTTTTACCCTATTTTAACCTCTTTCTTTTTAACTTTTAAGAGATTGTGTGTTTTATATATATATATAATGGATATTTCTATAGTTTCTAAGTTTTCTCAATTACTCAAGAGAGGAACTTCTGGCTCTACGCACAAAAGGACGAGCAGGGATACGACACCCCGTCCCGTCGGAGCTAAGGAGGAGATCCAGGGGCTGCAAGGCCGGGGCAAAGCTAAAGGCCGAGCGAGCGGAGAATTGGAGGCAATACAAGCCATGGATTCCCTTCTTAATCATGGGGAATGTGAACTCACTGCCGAAAAAGATCAACTACTGTCCGCGCTGAACAACCAGTGGATCTACCGTGAGAGCAGTTGTTCATCTTTACGGAGACATGGCTTAACCATGTCGTACCGGATGCTAATGTGGACCTGCCTGGATTCACTGCCTTGAGAGCCGATAGAGACACAGAAGCGAGTGGAAAAAGCAAAGGTGGGGGGATTCTTGTATGCTAATGTAAGGGATGCATACAGAGTGACTCCCCTCCCCCCACTGGGGAAGTCTGGTCACAACCTGGTTCACCTACAGCCACTTTATACCCCCCTGGTCCAAAAACAGCCGGTGACAACTTGCACCATCAGGAGGTGGCCCTGGAGATGGAAAGTGCCCTGAGAGACTGTTACAACACCACAGTCTGGGATGTGCTGATCAACCCCCACAGTGACATCACATCATAGTCACATCATAAAGGGAATGACACATTGTCTGACGGAGTGCCTGAACGTCTGTGCAGAAGTGGTCTCTCCTGTCAAGACTGTCCGCTGTTACCCTTATAACAAGCCATGGGTAACGCAGGAAGTTAAGGCTGTCCTCAACAGGAAGAAGGCTGCCTTCAGGAGCAGTGACAGGGAGGCCATGAAGGCAGAACAGCAGGTGAAACACTGTGTGAGAGAAGCTAAGGACAGCTATAGGAGAAAGGTGGAGGAGAAGCTGAGGGAGAACAACATGAGGGAGGTCTGGGAAGGTGTGAGGACCATCACAGGTCACAACACAAAGACCAGAGCTACAGGGGGACAATGCAGAGAGCTGAATGACTCCTTCAACAGTTTAACCAGCCCTTGTTCCCCCGACCCCCATCCCCACTGCAGCCATCTCTCCTTCATCCCTCTACACACCTCCTTCTTTCTGAAACCACAACACCACCCTCCTACTCCCTTCACCTCACATCACCACAGACCAGGTCAGAGGACAGCTGAGGAAGCTCCGGCCCAGGGAAGCATTAGACCCGGATAAAGTGTGTCAGAGACTACTGAAGACCTGCACTGCAGAACAGGGGGAACCACTACAACAGATCTTCCACCTTAGCCTGCAGCTAGGGAGAGTGCCTACTCTTCTGAAGACATCCTGCATCGTTCCGGTTCCAAAGAAGAACCGGCCCAGGTGGCACTCACTTCACACCTGATGAGGACGTTGGAGCAGCTCTTCCTCAGCCTACTCAGACCCCAGGTACAACACGCCCAGCACCACCTGCAGTTTGCGTACCAGCCAGATGTTGGTGTGGAGGATGCCATCCTCTACATGCTGAACCGAGTCCACTCCCATCTGGATAAGGGAAGCGGCACAGCAAGGATTCTCTTCTTAGACCTATCCGGGGCCTTTAATACCATCCAGCCCCTTGTACTTCAGGACAAACTGAACAGGATGGGAATGGACCCCTATCTGGTGGACTGGGTCAGAGACTACCTCACTGACAGGCCACAGTACGTCAGGCTGAAGGACACCATGTCTGACACTGTGGTCAGCAGCACTGGAGCCCCTCAGGGCACAGTGCTGGCCCCTCTTCTCTTCACCCTGTACACCACAGACTTCTGCCACAACCCGGAGCTGTAGAAGTACGCCGATGACACAGCCATCGTGGAATGTATCAGGGACAACAGAGGAGGAGTAACAGAGTATGGTGGAGTATTTTTTCTCTGGGACCACAATATCCACCTACATCTCAACAACTCCAAGACGAAGGAGCTGGTCATTGATTTTGGGAGGTCCAGACCAAGACCGCGACCATTCCTGCTAGAGGGAGCTGAGGTGAAGGCGGTGAAATACCTTGGGCTGTGGCTGGACAATAAACTGGACTGGACAACACACACCAGCTACCTGTACAGGAAGACACAAAGAAGGTTGTACTTCCTGAGGAGACTGCGACAACATCTGCAACAAACTGCTGTGGATGTTTTAGCAGTCTGTGGTCACCAGTGTCCTCTTCTACACTGTGGTGTGCTAGGGGGGCAGCATATCCAAGAAGGACACCTCCAGACTGGATAAACTGATCAGACGGGCCAGCTCTGTGGTCGGCATGAAACTGGACTCGCTGGTGACAGTGGCAGAGAGGACGACACTGGACAAACTGCTGGACATTATGGAGAATGCCAGCCACCCCCTGCACACCGTCATCAGCACCCAGAGGAGCCTGTTCAGTGGAAGTCTGCTCCTGCCCAAGTGTAGGACCAACAGGCTCAAGAACTCCTTTGTCCCTCAGGCCATCATCCTCTACAACTCCTCACTCGGGGGGAGGAGAAAATAAAGAGGACAGAATGAAAGGAGTGGGAGCCACTCACTGTGCAATTAATAATCTACTCATACATACCTATACACTTATCTTCTTTTCTTTGCGCAATAACATAATCCACCACATAAGTGCAATAATTTACTCTTACTGCTAATTTTCTGTCATATACACATACATATTTTATCTTATACATTTCATCTACATTTAACTTATCTGATCTCATTTTCCGTGAATTTTATTTTACCTGTATTCTTACATCAACCTCATATATATTTGACTAAGAGTTTATTGTCTACTGTATATACTGTATACTTTCTGTATATATTTAGCTAAGAGTTTATTAGTTATCCTGTTTTTTATTTTTATACACTCCCTTGTGTTTCTGAAGCTGCTGGACATTCAATTTCCTTTTGGGACATCCGAAAGAGGTCAATAAAGAAAAGTCTAAGTCTAAGTCTAATGCAATTATGTGCTAAAGACACTCTGCTTTGATTAATGTTTGCACTGTACAAACAACAATACAAGATACAGTCTAAGTAAAGTATAGGGAGTGTGCAACTGATTGTTTTCTAGTTGCCTGTAGTCTAACTGATTTCCATGTGGGAGGGGAGTTTGATTTCTCCTAACTGATCACAAGATACTTCCAGTCTGAGACAGCTAACCTTAGCACTATGCTAACTTGAATTGAGGTCAAATAATTAAATAGTCTGGCTCATCTAGAAGTTATAAAATTTTGTTGGACTGAAACAAGTAATTTTGCATTGCGACGTTCTAAAAAACGTATCCACCATTTTACAGTTGCAACAGTAGCGACTGCAGACTCTCTTTGGTAGCAATGGAGTAGACTACAACTTAAGCATGTTTAACTTGGTTGTGTGTGGTCAACAGAAGTTGTGCCGCCCATGGCGCTTACTCTCATAATTCTCTGTACTTTTTGGGAAAATATTTAAGAACTCAGGTGACTCTCTGGTTAACTGTTAGTTTCCCCGTAGTGCTCACTGGCTAGTCTTTGTGTTTCACTGAGAAACTGCAGTATATATATGACTACAGATGTTATTAGCTCCAGATAGCCGGCTCATCAAGCTAATGTTAGCTTCATAAGTTGGCTGACTTGTATTTCATATAACCTTTTAGCTCCCATACACAGACAAGTAAAACCGAGATTAGATTGATGCTTTTAGTATTTTCAAACAATATGTTTCTCTTTTAACATTTTAGGGAGAAAAGGTTTTAGGACGGGGACTTTGATGCATATGGTGAAAGTGACACTATGAAATAGCATGTTTAGTTTGGGTTGATAAACTTCCTCAAATCTAATAAAGAGCAGAGCTACTATTACCCTAACCTAAGTCTAAAAAATAATCCCGGACCAGCTTCACCACACAGCAGTAACAAATTACACAGATAGTGGACGTGTGAACAGGGCTTTTTGTAAAGTAACCATGTCACAAGTCAGGATCACAGCCATAGTTCCTTTACAGTAAATGTAGACCCTTTATGTCAGAGAGAATGAGTTGAAACAAAACAACAAAATAAAGCCATTTAGAGTGAAATTGTTTTTATAAGACAAAGTAAAACTTGAGAGTAAGGGAGGACATAATTCAGTGGGGAGGATTTTTGTGAGTCACATAAAGACAAGAGTGCAATACAGATATTGACGGCAAACAGCTGTGCTGTGTAGTTGTTCATGTACCTGAGTGTAAAGCGGTTCGTAGATGTCCACTCCATTGTCCTTGCTCTGTTCAATGAGCATGTTCCCACGTTTCCAGATGAATCGTGCGGGAGGGTTGGAGTTGACGGTACAGCGCAGGAACACCGTCTTCTCCTGGTAGTAACTGCCACGCACATCGCTGATGGTCTGGTGCACCGTCAGAACAGGTGTGTCAAGGTCTACAAAACACAGCAAAGGAACAAAAAATTAAAGCATGAGGAGTCATGTATTGCTGCAGAGGGAGAATAGGTCTATTGCTTATTATACCCCAGAAGCTTGTTCTTTAAGGCCTTATTGTGCCACACACAAAAATAAACAGCAAGGAAACCACGGGGTACAGTTTCAGAAAAGCACTTTTTTTTAAAGAGTATGCATAGTTTGAATAACCTTCAGTTTATGATGCTGTTGCCTTTTCTGGGCAAAACATTGGCAATATTATGTGTGGCAGGATTGGGATTTGGTAACTGGGACACAAGTGTAAATAAGGGCAAACAAGTGCTGTTTGTTGGCTGAACTGCCTGCCCACACTGACCAAAACTGTCCAAACAGTTGCCCATCGATCATGGCTTCTAACAAGCACAAATGTCCGAGCAATCTGTGCATTTTGCCAGTTTCCCACTCTGGTTGTGACTCTATTTTTATGTACTTCTTCTGTCATTTTTATCTCTTTCCTCCCGCTTGCCTCGTTTCCCTGTGCATTTCCTCCATGGAAGTGTCATCTTTTCTTTTCCTTCGGTGGCTAGGATTTCAGATGCTGTCACGACCATGGAGGCTGCTCTCCCCTGGTTTCTGCCATCTCTCCAAAACTCACTGCCACTTTCACTGCTCATCACCATCCATCCCTCCCTCTCTATCCCCTCCGCCACGCGCTTTGACTGCATGTGTGTGTGTGTGTGTGTGTGTGTGTGTGTGTGTGTGTGTGTGTGTGTGTGTGTGTGTGCGCGCGCGTGTGTGTGTTTGTGTGTGTGTGTGTGTTTGTGTGTGTGTGCGTGGGTAATTCAAATTTTTTGCTGCCGAATTGGAATTTTGCGGACTTTAAACATCATGGAAACAATTTCTCCCAACAGCAGGGTAGCACCCAACCACCCTTTCCTGCCTTTCTTCACCTCTCTCCTTCCTTTTTGTCTCTTATCTGCCCCTGTCCCTCAGTCCCTTTTGTGTCAAACCTGCAACACCATATCAAGAAGAGACGGTGCAAGCTATAGAAAAGAGCTCAGCAACTATGTTCCTTACTTCAGTTGTGAGCATTGCAGAACAACATGTGATGAAGAAAGGAGGGAAGTACTTATATTTGATGTATCCTTGGTTGACACTTTCAAGAGAAACAATGTGTGGATAAGCATTCTCGAATTTTGAGTGCCGTTGAAAAGGGCACAGCTGTCACACAAGGGCTGTGTCACATACACAGGCACTCGCACTTGCATTTGGACCTATATCTAAGTGTGTGCGGCCTCAGCAGCACAGAAAGGGAGGACTTTTATAGTTTGATGGTTAGAGCTCCGAGTAAAGATTGGCACATAAACACAAAGAGGCAACTTGAACTCATTCAGGTGATCTTCATGACTCCAAAAAAAAGAAAACCTCACATTGCATGAAGGCTTTCAATTTCAAATGGGAGGTGAAACAGATTTACCATTTATTAGGATGTGACATAACGATCGTGCATGCTTTGATAATAGGTACAGTTTGCAGAAACTTGGCTGGATGTGACAGAAAAAAGGGTGTTTCAGAATGGGTACGTCACTGAAACTATGATATGAACACTTGCAACTGCAGATGTTGCATCAAATAATCTTCACAATAGTTTAACAACAAAAAAAATCAAAGCAAAATTTGCAGAAGGTTAGGTGACACCTGTGCTAAGAAACTGATCAGACTTTGCAATGACTTCCATTATTACTTTGAAATCCACTGAATTAAACCAATGTCTTTATTCAGTGCTATATGTTTATAAAAAAGATATGTTTTTAGAAAATTGGCTTTCACTGTTAAATAATTTAATGGATTTGTATTTTATTCCTTTAGGTAAAGCCTCAGCTAGCAAGCATCATTGTGTGTGTGTGTGTGTGTGTGTGTGTGTGTGTGTGTGTGTGTGTGTGTGTGTGTGTGTGTGTGTGTGTGTGTGTGTGTGTGTGTGTGTGTGTTTGTGTGTGTGGTGTGTGTGTGTCTCAGAGAGTGAGTGAGAGTGACTATCTGCTGTCATTCTGTCTGTTTTGTGACACTATGAAAGTCGTGAAGGTGGAGAGTGACAGATTGCAAAAGACAGACACAGATACAGACAAGTAAATCCTGAAGCACATCACATAACTATAAATGACCAAACACTGTAGAGTCACTCAGAGGTCCACATTGCATGTTCATATATTGCATAATAGCATGTTAATAGCTAATATTAGGGGACTACAGATGAAATTTAGCGAGGAACTAATTCTGGTACGGCTGAGAGCCATGCATTGTCCCTGTTAAATAAACTAAATATATATATATATATATCTTACCTATACCACCATCAAAAACTAAACTAATTTTATACAAACCTCTCACTGGAATACACAAAAGTGTTCCTGCTGTCTTTATATTCAAAGATCCCTTTACTGAGGTCTTGGAAATAACTATGACAACACATACAGCCTTTTTCACATGAAAATTGTGTTGTTAAAGCTTTTCACAATCCAAGCTCCCAGGGTGAGCCTAACATGACTCAATTTGGGCCCTTAAGTAAATAGAAACACAAGGTGAAATTGCAAGTGTACAGAAACACTATATGAAATTTTAATGAAGCTTCTGATTTCCCCAATGTCCTGCCTTTGCACACAGCTTAGATCACTTGCACACTGTGCCACAGCTTTTAATGTACTTTAATCTAATCCTTAACTTGGACTAATCCATGTAGAGAAAGCACGTAATCAATACATTTGTTAATAATATGTGATAAAAAGGGACACCTTCAATCTCCAGTTCAATAATAGCTACTAACAATTTCTGATTTATGTGTGTCCTCCAAGATAAGCCTTTGCATGTTCGCTCTGGTTTATATCCTGCTTCAAAATCTGTTGATTTGGGGTATTAAGGGGGCAGATTTATCTTTTGATAGAAAAGACAACGTTAAGCTACCTTTCATCCATGCTAAATTATCAGTGACTTAAAATATCCACTGAATGATGTTTGTATTGTATTATTACAGAAATACATGTTTTCTTTCCGACTTCACATTTTGAAATACACAGCTACTTGCTAGCAGGAACTGGGAAGTAGTATTTTCACTCATTACTGATTTCTGTATCGTTTGTATCAACACATTCTCACCCCTAATCAGTCACATACAGCAGCTTGGTATGCTATACTCCTTAGATATCGTTGTTTATTATGCAGGGTAGGGTTACATTTAGGCAACAAAACTACTTGTTTAGGTATAGGGAAAGATTGTGGTTTGGTGTAAAATAAGAAAGTTAGTTAAATACATAATGTAAGTCATATAAGTAAAAGTGTTACATACATTATTTAACTTACATGGTAACATAAGTCGACGATGACTTTTGGTTTCACACGAGACATGAAAGTCCTGTGTTTGTTTGCCCCATCCATCGACCCCAGGCATTTGTACTTTATTGTATAGTTGTTCTGGAGAAACTGGAAGGACCAGGGCTATAAATATCATAACACACTGGATTTAAATCTACAAGGTCAAAGATTGTGTCTTAGTTACCTAGAACAGGTCACTGGATGTTATTTTCAACATACAGAGAGCAAAAAAAGCTGGGAAATTGAAAAACTGCCACTTACTCTGCTGTTGTTTTAGCTCTTTAACAATGACATAATGGCAAACAGTTAAAATCACACTTCATGAATAAATTTGACTTCTGCTTAATTTTTTGATAAAGAAAATAACTAAAAAGCCATGTCTCTAGCATGCTCTGTTATCTGGTTGACACAAATTCATTCAACAGGGGCAATTCAGCAATGTGTTTCATAGAGTCTTGATCAGGAAACCAGATCCAGTTAGACCAGCTGCCTGAATACAATTTATTTTTCATTAGAGGCAAACACTGTCAAGTATTTTACTACTATTTGCTCAGAATATTCTCAGGTCCCAGTTCATCTCAATAAATATTAAAAACTGATCCAGAAACCCTTTGACGTGCCAGCATGTGCTTCAAAATTACCAACTTCTTCACGGTAGCCTATTCCCTGAAGGGTTAGGCAGAGTGCAATTTTGGTCATATATTCCAATAATATTTGCTTTTGAAAATGATGTTTGTTGTTTTGAATCAAATTCCAGGGCACGCTAACTAGCAGAAAGACGCACTCTTGTACAAACTGTGTTTGCTTTTTTCCTACAGAATCATATGATCAGAATTGTGATCAGAATTCCAGTGACTACCCTGCAAGCTAAGACAATAACCCAAGCGTGAGCATGCATGGCAACAACATTTTTTTTTCAGTTTTAACCATCAGACCTTGTAAAGAGTTATCTCATGTATTTTCAAACCAAGTTATGTAATTTATAACCCTGTTCCAAACCTCTCAACCCTGAAAAGTTGATTCAATCATGAGTGGCAATGCAAAAAAAAGAAAAAGAGGCAATGATTTAATTTCACAAAGAGTTACATGTATGCATACTTTCTATTTAAAGACTCCCAGTAAGATATCTGCATGCCATTAGTTCTTCTCAATCACACCTCATAAATTGCTCCGTAAATAACCAGAGTAACCATGGCAATGTTGGAAACAGAGATTTACTCAGAAGCAATCCATCTGGGCAGTCAGGGTTGACCGAGTGTGTTTTTTTAACAAGTTGACCTCTACTGGGTGCTTTCCCCAGCAGGAGGATGCCGTGGACTCCAAATCCTCTTTGATTTCCAATAACATGTCCTGTACTCTAATAGCTCTATCGTAGCAGACGGCCATTAGGGGACCAAAGAGAAGTTGACAGGTTCAATTGAGTGTGAGCATGCAATAAGAAAAAGATGTCGGTTGTGTGTGTGTGTGTGTTTGTGTGTGAGAGAGAGAGAGAGAGAGAGAGAGAGAGAGTGTGTGTGGATGGTTGGGGGAGGGGAGGTGATTGTGTGAGTAAGGGTAGTTATGATTGCTATATTCTGATGATAAGCAGATACAATGTTCACCATGTCCATTGCCTTAACTTAGCACACAAGCATGTTGACATTTGTCAATCAGCACAAAACACAAATTACAGTATAGCTGAGGCTGTGAGAATGGCATTAGTTTTGCAGGTATTTGGTGATTAACCAAAATATTTTATGCATTGGTGTTTTGACCTGATGATGGTGCTGGATAAAAAGTGAGAGGAACCGAAGTTATTGCAAAGTATTCCCATCAACAGGTTTGTAGGATATCATACAAGAAGTACAGTAACGTGCAAACATTTGACATTAGAAAGGGAAGTTTGGGGTCCCCTGCTAAAGGTGCTGCCCCCGTGACCCAACTCCGGATAAGCGGTTGAAGATGAGATGAGATGAGATGATGAGCAAACTTATCTCTGAGCATACTAAATCGGATGTTATTGGATTTTAGTACATCTGATTTAAATTCAAATCAGAAAAGATTCATCATCTATTGTCAGTGATTGACTTGAAGTAAGAACATGTCTATCCAAAGCACCATTTTTTGTTCACTAATACAAGTCATGCATACTTTTATTAACTTGGAGGATAAACAGATATATAACTGTGCAACCACAATATTCCTATAATCAGCATTTGATCACTGATCACTGGTCAAAAACAATTTCCTAAAAAAAACTAAATAAAAAAACAAGAGACAAAAACAAGATAGATAGATTGATCTGCCTTTGGTGACAAGGGACACAAAGGCAGTGTTCTGATGGGTAATTATGAGATAGACATTTGGATGTAACCAAGACTGAACAGTTGAAACGTCCAGAAAACTAAAATCACTTTCTATGGACTACAGGTCCAAACATATTTCAGTCTGCAGTAATAAGTGACCATCACACCAAATGCAGAAAAAAAAATCCAACTCTGACAGAGTCCTTTTTTTCAACTTTGCGCACAAACACACACACACACACACACACACACACACACACATACACAAAACAATTTAAAACAGTCTTATAGGCTATCCACCACACAAACACACACGCACACAGCCACGTGCACATAGAGAACAGCCTGTGCATACAGAGAGGCACAAACAGAAGCAGACTTGCCGTTTGATCCAGCGCGCGTCTCGTCAATTATTCAGCATTCTGCTCATAGACATCGCCTTAAAGAGGACATAAAACATGCATGAGGCCCATATTTGGAAATAACGAGAACATTGCCTCTATTTAAAATGCAATGTTGAGAAGTAAAGATTGATTTAGGCATATTTTTAAGGATAATAGCAAAAAATCACAGCTCTTTTGAATTTTTCAACCTGCTGATCATGGGCCTATGTCTCTCTCACTCCATGGGTGCCTTAGACATTAGCCAAAAACAAATGATGAAAGAGAGATGAAACTGAGATGAGACTTTTCCAGCATAATTTATATCTCTGTATAAAATCGAATTGGATCTACAATAATGATTGGTGCAATGTAATTTGTCTAACTATGCACTTTATAGAAGAAAAAATGTATGCTAAAAACAAATCAATAAATACAATCGTGGTTTATTATATTAAATAAACGCGGAACAATGAGAAAAGAATATAAATAAATTGTGAAAAACAGACTAAAAGACAGAGACATAGAGAATAATGGATAAATTAAGATGAAGGAGAAGGAAAAAAGTAGCCCGAGTACATCGATGTTCAGCCGCCACTTGCTGTTAATTTGTTGTTGTTGATGTTTGACATAGAGCTTATTTTTTCTACTGTAGTCGTTTCTGAAAAAAAAAATCTCAATCTTCAATCAGTTGCTTCATTGTAGAGCTACTGTAAAACTTTCTGAGCACGTCTCTCCCCTTTTGGCTGCAATCATCATTGAATTTCCATGGCAGTTACAAAGAATATAAAGAGCACTGCAGTCCACAGTAGCATCTTGTGTCTCGCCCCTGCATTGTTAAGTTTAACAGCAATGCAGAGGAGCCTGTGTTAAAAGGAATTATGAGTGATACAATGAGTCTTTCTCCAAACTAACACTCTGAACACGCTGAAAAGGGTGCATTTTCGTTGAGCCAGCGCCTTATGTACAAGCCTTAATTATGCTTTTGTCAGCAAAGAGCCTGGGAAATGGTATTAAACATTCATGATGGTGTGACTCTATTATTTTAGGCCCTAAAAAGACTAATTTGGGCACGGTTATTTACCCTCAGCTGCACAGCAGCGTGTTAAGGGACAAAAAAGGGATAGTTAATTCACTCAGCCTCTGGGCTAAAATAACACATACACACAAAAATACGCATGGAAATGTGCATCCTGGTATGCAATAATATGGACACACACCTAGACATGCATATACCTATATACAAGTATGCGCTCAACAACAAAATGCACACACAAACTCCTTAGGGCAAAAATAACACATTAATCTTGGTTCTTTTGCTGCAGCCCCTGAGGGACAAAGAAAAAGAAAGTCCTTTCCATGTCCCTGCAAGTGCCTTCTGAAGTGATCTATGGGGAGCAGAGTGGATAAAGGATGCCCTTCTTACGTCTTCTGTGGTCATATGGATGCCTGGGTCATGGTGTAACAGCTCAGAGCCATGTTTCAATATGTGAGCACTGTTTTGATGTCAGGTTTCAGAAAAGCATCATGATGATGATATGACAAGTCATCTATATCTCCACATTAAAGGTGGAAAAGGTAGCATGCAGTTTCTTTACACTTGGGTCAGTGTGTGTTCTATCTCTCTCTCTCTCTCTCTCTCTCTCTCTCCCTCCCTCCCTCTCTCTCTCTCTCTCTCGCACACACACAGACACGCACACACACACACACACACACACACACACACACACACACACACACACACACACACAGTGTTATAGGCCATTGATGCTCTTAGAATGATCAAATTGCTTGTGTTTTATTGTGTTGTAGTGTGGGGCATACGCTAGGCTCAGGGGCAATCGGCACAATGCCTTCATCAAAACAACTCTAGACCAAAATCTGTGGATTCCTGCTGATACTGAAATTGTATTCTGGTACAACTTCATTTTCATTGGATCCCCTTTACAGGTAACAATGAACAAATAAATAAAAAAAAGCTTGGTAACTCCCAAGATAACAACAGGCTGGAAAACACAGACTGCAGTCTCAGTTAGAATGTTTTATCCATTTTAGTAGTTGGTCTGAAGCACATAATGTAGACAATGTTTTACAAACTGTAAATCTAAATTAAACATTGCATAAATGCTCTAGTATTTTGTGGATGATCTGTGGACGTTTAAACAACCCAAGCAGTCACATTCCCTTCTCCTTCTTCGTGGATATTGAACATACAGTATATAAGACAAAACACCTTCAAAAAGTAATTCTCATTTTTACTCATTAATGCAACTTTACAAAATTACATTCTATTTCTGTTTTTTCTTGCTAGTTAACAGTCATAAGCTGAATGTCACTGCAGTTGTGGAGGTCACTGTAAAGTAGAGGACACTGATACTTAGCTGCTGTTAACTCTCAGGAAGCCAGTTCGTAGGCTTGTAGTGACCACATCCTTTATGGCTAAATGAAACCATCCATTAACTATATCTGTTCAATCCATTATCTCATATTTCACTATGTGAGTTAGTGTCCCAAAGGCATTTATAATGTACACGGTCTTATATTTGCCAGATCTCATATGCAGTTCTGTTTATTGTTATTTATGTATTTATTGTCAGGGACAATGCACGTGCAGTGTAAATTTTCAAGTGTTAGCCAGGAATACTATTTTCAACTGTTGTCCCTTGGCCATGTGTCAAATTAGCCAGGAGGGCTGTTTCTATGAGGGTTATTTAAGTCAAAAGTCAAATGTAAAGCATCAGTTTATAAAGCTACTGGAATTAAACAACCCAAATGGTATTCTTTTGACCCAGATATTAAATTTGAGATGTGAATCAGTGTTTAATTCCATCCAAAGCAGTATTACACGTATGGCGATTGGAAAGTCAGTGATCAGATATCACCTATATAGCTTGTGGATTGGAGTTGTGCTAAACGTGTGGTAATACTGGGTCACAACCTTTGCTATAAATAAAACTCAATGTCCAATACTGTCATTCTCCTATAATTAGTTCTTCAAGACCAAGAGCGATGGTATTACCCAATATATTTACCATTTTATAAGCTGCAGGTCAAAGGTTCAGGGGTACTTAACAGCAGCTTAAAACACATTTGACCAAAATGCCCTCAAGTAAGATGCTGTAAATCCAATATACATTTGAATTTTTAGTCAAAAGGCATAAAGCACTATCAACTTTTTTTTAAGTTATATATTTGCCTTTTATGTTACCCTAAAAAGAAAAAATACAGTAGCTCATGTTAGGGTGGAGGTTATGTTATGCAATATTTGTAACCTGAGTTGTCCCCTAATGAACCGTTAAGGAGAGGGTAAGACGGAAGTCTTTTGCCTGTACTGCTACCACATTAACTATTCATGTGTTTTAAACATAATGGAATTCAACACAGGTCTTTATAACCTACACAATGCTTTATGGGGTCAAAAGTCACAGGAAGGTCTGAGTTTTTCACAGTAACGCAATATTATGAGCTCAGCAGCAGATGCTTTTGTCAAAGAACAATTCAATTTACTTGACAAATACCTGCAAAACACTATATATAAATTGGTGCAATATACAACAACGAAACAATGATATTAAAAGCTATTGAAACACCCATCACAACTCATCACACACACACACACACACACACACACACACACACACACACACACACACACACACACACACACACAAACACACACACAAACACACACACACACAAATATGCCAACATCAGCATTTGTATTGTATCGCTCACACTATGTTGTGTGTCTTTTGGGATGGAGAAAACTACAGTTTATCATAGACTGCATACAATATGGAAACCAATAGGTTTCTGAGGAGCTGGATTATGACTCAAGGTGGGCGTCTCCTGGCCTCGCTAATCCAAAAAACGGGCAAAGAGGAGGTTTTTGGCACTTCTGCATTGGCTTAAATTTTCAGCCCTAGAGTTTGATCATTGCAGGCAATATTTTGTTACGTATCAGTCAACTTCAGTGAACTTCTTGATTTGTTCAAGCCAGGTAAGACCACAATTACAAAAGAGAGAATCTGGGAAGATCAACTGTAAGTGTGTGTGACCTTACAGACAGGACAATGTCCAAACCCTAACCCAAATGTACCAAACCATGAAGGATCTACTCTAAGCCAAAATATGGCTTTTAAGACCATCAGCAGTCCTCCAAGTGTTATTTTAGAAAGTGCCTACAGCCAAACTCTTCACAAAGCTTATTAGGCAACGCTTTGAGAGAGAATAACCCCACCTGTTGTGGCTGTGATGGTTATTGCCTTCTCTCCCGACTGATTTGTGTGACACTCAACACCACAGTGCTGAGGTAGCCCACTTTTAACAAAATTTAACACATTGGGTGTGTGGTAGTGCCCCCATCAATTTTTGTTGGGTTAATTCCTGGTTTAAATCCTGTTTTCTTTACATTTTGTTTATTCCTGCCCTTTTCTGTCCTTCACTCCTTTTTTTCTACAAACAGATTATTTTCTTAGGCTGGGGCAAGGTTTCACAGCACTGTTTTTGCAGTATTATTCACTTGGTTTCATTCACTTTGGACTGAGGTTAAAAGTTTTACTTTATTCTGTCTAATCTTTTGTTTGCACCAAATGATAAAAAACAAAAAAACTTGTCTCTGATTACAGTTTTTTTTGATTGCTTTGACACAGTAGTCGACTCAAAATACACATTCTTCAAAACTGTTAACGCAAAGGCCTAAACCATGGCACCAACGGTCAAAATGACTCATTTTGCCTGCAAAAGGCTCTACCTCCGCCAAAACATTTAAAATATGGACCAAAAGCAAATTTTGCCCTCAAACAACACAACTTGCACACAAGTGCATAAGCGCTTCCAATCAGTCATTAGACAAGGGGCATCAAAATACAACATTCAGCTCTCAATGTGAATCAGTGCCGCATTACTGGTTAGCAGCTTACATATCAGTGCAAAATTTGCTTTCTTGCAAAAAATAGATCCAGAATCATATACAAGTTTTGTGGAGCAGTGTCAAACAGGTGCTTCAGTGATTTCAAACTGGTCAAGAAGTGTCTAAGAGATTGGAACATATATGTTCTGTTTGGTTACCACAGCTAAAGCAGTGGAGTTTGGACTGCTTGAATGACATCTGCATTAACTGATTTGCAAAAGGGTGCGGGAAGTGTGTTAAAACAATGACAATGGGTTAACTCATTTGCAAGAGGTGTCTTTTGCTCTGCTGAGAGAGTGATGATGAAGACTGAGAGGTTACCAGTTTCTTCAACCAGGTCAAAGCAATCAAAAAAAACTGTAAAATAAAAACATGTTAATTTACAGTTTTTTTTGATTGCTTTGACACAGTAGTCGACTCAAAATCAACATTTTTCAAAACTGTTAACGCAAAGGCCTAAACAGTGGCACCAATGGTCAAAATGACTAATTTTGCCTGCAAAAGGCTCTTACTCCACCAAAACATTTAAAATATGGACCAAAAGCAAATTTTGCCGTCAAACAACACAACTTGCAAGTGCATAAGCGCTTCCAATCAGTCATTAGACAAGGGGCATCAAAATACAACATTCAGCTCTCAATGTGAATCAGTTCTGCATTACTGGTCAGCAGCTTACATATCAGTGGCAATTTGCTTTCTTGCAAAAAATAGATCCAGAATCATATACAATGATTTTTCAAATTTTATTGAATGCAGTATTCATTCTTTTTTTTTTTTTGAGATTGTGGCTAAGAAAAGAAATATTCCAACAGAAACCACATATATAGTATGAAAGAAAAAATACAGTAAAATCCATCACTGTGTAAATAAAAATAAAAATTCTGTACAATAAAGAAAAAAATCTCTTCTAGTCAATTCTCTCTTGACGAATAGGCCACATGGCCTCATCTACATCGCACTCAATATTTTCTCTTGCTATCCACCTAGGGAAAATTCTTCTTGCATGCCTGATCCAGCCTTGGCATGCCTCTGCATCTATATCTTGGGCAGCAGTGGTCATTGCATCGATCAAGGGCATCTGGTCATAGGGGCGATGATCGTAAACCTTCCATCTCCATGCACTGAAGAATTCCTCTATAGGATTTTAAAATGGAGAGTATGGAGGAAGCCTGCAGACTGATTGCAAATTGAAAAGTTTTGTGAAGCAGTGTCAAACAGGTGCTTCAGTGATTTTTATACTGGTCAAGAAGTGTCTAAGAGATTGAAACATATATGTTCTGTTTGGTTACCACAGGTAAAGCAGTGGAGTTTGGACTGCTTGAATGACATCTGCGTTAACTGATTTGCAAAAGGGTGCGAGAAGTGTGTCAAAACAATGACAATGGGTTAACTCATTTGCAAGAGGTGTCTTTTGCTCTGCTGAGAGAGTGATGATGAAGACTGAGAGGTTACCAGTTTCCTTCAACCAGGTCAAAGCAATCAAAAAAAACTGTAAAAAGGCATGTTTTGTTAAAGGAATGGATTCTCACATTCAGTACAATTGAGTGTATATGTAGCAAAATACTCAGTGACGTGCCTTATTCTGTATTTAACTGAGCACAGCAGCCCTTTAAAGCTATTCCGAAGTTTCGGACCTCCAACCTTCCAGGCAAGGTGCACTGGAATGTCTATCAAAGTGGAAAGGCCTACTATAGAATTTGAGGGAGATAGACCTACCCCAAATTCACTAGTAGGAGGTTCCACTTTGATAGGCTCTTTGCCTCGTTGGAGGTCCGAAACCTCAGACTTCCCATGGCAACGCAACGCAACGCAACGCAACGCAACGCAACGCAGCGCAGCGCAAGTGAAAGGGAGCGATGGATGACAAGCAGGAAGCGTGGAAAATAATTTTATTCAGAGCCAATAAAATAATTGGTCAGATTTTTATCAGAAATTTGAGCATTGAATATTTTTTAGTTTCAACACCTGGTGGATTTATTTTACATTTTAGTGTGCCATATGCTTATTAGGAGCATTTTAAGATTTTACAAAAGAAAAGTGTAAAAATGCCAGAAAGGTAAAAAATTGTTTTAACAGCCAGCTCCATCCCTCCCCTATACATTCATCTCTGTATCACATTTCCTTTTATTTCTCAGTCTCTGCTAACTCAGAAGCACATAACTCTTTCAAGTCCTCGTCCCCCAAGTTGGATATTTTCTCAGACTGACAGACAACTCTTTCTTGGATTGGTATTTTGTGAGTTAAACACTCAATTGTACTGTATGTGAAAATCCATTCCTTTAACAAAACATGCCTACTTTAAATTAAACAAACATACTGGAGAAACATATTTTTTTGACAAAAATAACCCAGTAAATAAAACCTTTTCCAGTCAAACAATACTTGTATTCTGTTCTTTTTGTAAGTATTTGTCAAAAGACAATTTGTACGATTTTGTTCAAAGCCAATTACCACAAGCAATCTTTAATGCAATGTGTGAATGGCCCAGTACCACAGCAGCTACAACCCTTACAGTGGCAAGGTCAAGTGGGTGGCATATTTGACAGAGTTGGTAGTTCAGTGTGCCTAGAGGCTTCCATTCCCTTTCATTCAAATTAGGGACTTCTAGTGAGGGATGGGTCAAGATTTTTGAATGTTTGAATGGTCATTAAAATAAAAAATAAAAAGTAACAGTTTATATGACTATCTTGTCTTAATAGGTGGTTCGGGCATCTAGTAGGGATACCCCCTGGGCGCCTTCCAGGTACGTCCAGCTGGGAGGAGGCCTCGGATAAGACCCAGGACGAGGTGGAGAGATTATATCTCCACACTGGCCTCGTGATCCCCCAGTTGGAGCTGGTTAATGTGGCCCGGGAAAGGGAAGTTTGGGGTCCCCTGCTAAAGCTGCTGCCCCCGCGACCCGACCCCGGATAAGCGGTTGAAGATGAGATGAGATGAGATGAGATATATATATATGCATTGCATTTACTACAGCGCTGTGAGATGGGCTAGATGCTACTAGAAACTTGAAATGTTTTAAATTCCTAATGGGAATTGAATGAAGTGCTCTATTGGTATAGTAATAGTAACAGTATCCCTTAAAGAGTACTGGTAATGGTACTGGTATTGAATTATTTAAAAATGTTATCCAGCATTACTTGTAACTGATTCGATCTGGGCTAAATAATTGCTTCCTCGGGTGATGTTGATATTGATTTATTTGTTTCATTGATTAGACATGTATACAGTATGTTGATCAATTAAGTCTTTTGCATTTTTTCCCCTCGTCACTTAGATATTAGACACCCAGAGTCACCTAAGAAAAAAAAACATTCACCAACTATGACTTTCTTTGTTTCTGTAATATTTTTCTACATTTTTCTGATCTTGGTTCTTTTCTATGTTTCATGGCCATCTAATTCTCTTCCTTAAGTCTCTGCCCCTCTGTCTCCCCATCCTATTTCAATTTTCTATCTGCCAATCCACAGGCTGTGAGCATGCCCAGAGGCACCTCCCATACTTTATACAGGTAACACTGCCTTCATTACCCAGACCGCTGCAGCTTGCCACAAATGAAAAACTGAAGATATGTGGATGAGGAAAGTAAAGGAGGAAGTATATGGAGAGGAATGAGTCAAAAGCCAAAGAACAAGTCAGTTGTGAAAGAAATAGTAAAGGTAGATATGGAGCATGAGATACCGAGAGTGAGTGAGCATGAGAGTTAGCAGGAGGTACAGTATTCAGAGACACACTGAAATGCGAAAAAAAGGGGGAAGAGCAAAGTCATAAAATCTAAGTTAGAAGTTATTGGAGACTGGCTGGATGAAAAATACCATCGCCATAAAATAATATTACAATTGGTCTGGCCTTATGGCATTAATGAATACAGATGCTGCCCAGTGGGGTCTTTGGCTGGTGGGAAGCAGCTAATTTGAACATCCATCCTACCTGTGAGGGCAGTAGAAAATATTAAAGGAAATATAATAAAAGGTTCACTGTCAATTATTTAGTTTATAGCCACACATTTCCAACTCATACCTGGTTAGGTGTCAGATAGAAGTCCCACTTGCTATGAATAGCCAACACCGGGAGAGTTAGCCATGTGTGCAGGATTCATCATTAATATCCCTAAAATGAACTACAAAGTAGTAATGGACCCACTGCAGCTTTAAACGAATAATGCATGACAAGAATCAAACCGTCAATCAAACCTTGCACACTGAAATTAGGGCCTTTTCTACCCACATCCCACTCCAACACATCGTCAATAAACAGCCCGGAGGGGCCATGAGTACTGACTGAATTGATGACAGCTAAGTGAAAAGGGACTAGCTGAAATCTGATCAGCTATATTGACTGGAGGATATTGAAAAGACAGCTGGACGTCTTAATTACTGCAGCATCATGGTAATGCCATTTTATCACATTTTAATTGGATTTACAGGTCATTAGCACACCATAAGGTCATTTTGTTGTAAAGAGTAAAATGAAAATCATTCTCCATAACCCCTCTGAACAAAGATCAGTGAATTATACTGTAAGGAAACAAGGGCAACAAACAGAATGAAATCGTTATACTTAGCAAATACACTAACATAATTCACTTCTGCAGAAAATTCTACATATTTCAACTGGTAGCACTTTACACTCTGCAATTTATCCTGGAATAGCACATACAAGCGTCTCCACATGTCTTTCCTTCAGTTTATTTTCTTTTACATTGCCACCACTACAGGTAGCCCACCATGAACCAGTTGATTTATGCTTCATTCCAGTGTAATGGTTATTTTCCAAAAGAAAATATCAGTGTGTGTTATAAGAGCCCATGGTAAGGTCAAGATCATTTCAAGCCTGCACTGTGTGATGTAACCTTCTTGGAGAAGAGAGTCAATAAATAAGGGATGGAAAAACAAAGGTAAGAGAGAAAAAAAACACACTTTAGATAAAGCTGACCAAATCATTGTGACACACAGAGTGTTCTTATCGCCTCATGGTCTGCAGGACAGCTTTTAACCAAACCATACTTATTGTATGTTTGTGTACATGTGTGTTTATGTGTGCCTAGTAGTTCTTGCTACTAAATGTTTCAGTTCTTTTCAGGTGCCAGATAAATTTATGTGTCAAATAAAAGGAAACATATTTTGTTTTAATATATATATATCAGAATATGTCCACCTTATATATTCTTTTATATCTCCTGTCTCTCTATCAATGTCTAACAGTTGGCCTTTTTGATCAGTAAAAAACAGTTTTCTTATCTCGCCTCCACCCAGCAAAATGACATAAAAGCCTCACCTTACTTGACTATGTATGAGACATTGGCGAACTTCCATAAAAATCCACACTCCTCTTGGCCATTTTTAATGTCTAAAGCTATGATGTGATGGTTTCAAAATTACGATGGCTCGCACATTTTTTTTAGCCATTCTCTATTTCATTTTTTTTCTTTTTTGTATGTTTTACCTAGTATGTGTAGCTATGCTCTACATTTAACTGCATTGCTGAGTTTCCTTGTTTTTCTCCTTTCCTCTTTACTCATTCACCCTCTCTTGCTTCTCTTCTCCCACTCCACACCTGCTTCTTCTCTCTTTCCACCTTACCTCCTCACTGTTTTACCTCTCTCCTTCTTTCACACTGTACCTTTGCCTCTGTCAAACACACTATATGTTTAACAAATCCTTCAATAGATCTGCTTTTAAAGGGGTTAACCTGTGTTGTAGTGTCTAAGTGTGAAGGGGTGGGGACATAGGTGACCCCAAACTGTCATGGAAACCATGCCATGTCACATGTTATCAGTGACTTACCTCAACCACAAGGAACCCAATGGGAAGCACACAGTGTTGTCTGTGCATGCTCGGATACACTTAAACTCATTCTATCAAAACCTCATAATTTCACACATTTATGTATGGATGCAGACACACACACACACACACACACACACACACACACACACACACACACACACACACACACACACACACACATACACACACAGAGCGAGAGAGACTGCTGGTCACCTATATACTGTACTCACAAGCCAACCATCTTGCCTGTGTTTTCTTTATTATATGGATGGGTATATTTTGACATGAATCTCCAAGGTATTTCAGGAAAAAAAAATATTCCATGCTCCACATGGGAGGCTCTTGATGATGGAGGAAATAAAGCCATCACACAGCAGTGCTGAGGGAAACTTACATGGGAATGGCTTCTTTCACAGTATAAAATGTAGCTTTTTCATTGAGGTGGTCACATTAAACAACTTTGTTTAAAAAGAAAGAACATTCAAATACTCTCAAAAAAGATATTCATATACATGTTAGTGATTGTGAATCGTTTAAGTACTGTAGATATTTATGGTGTTTGATGAAGCATAAAGCAAGAAAATCCTTAAGAGATTTCACAGATTTCGATTACAATTTCCTAAATGCTATTTAAGACAGGGTGTTTGAGCAATCTAATCAATATCTAAAATTTGGATCGGTTAGGTCCTGCTGTGTCGAAGCAATCTGACACATCTAGATGGTGTCTGAAATTTGGATAAATGAGGCTCCATTGTGACAGTGTAATTGCAACATGTCATATCAAGCATATGTCTAGGAAGTAATGATAGACTGATTTTGGTTTGAGCTCATCACCTCCATCTGCTCATCCATCTGTCTTGACAAACAGCTGATTTGAAAACAAACTATGAAACTTCTCAAGTCGCACTAATTGGGGACCTTTGATGTGACCCAATTAATTCTGTGATATAATGCTTATTGTCTATAGGCTGAATTCACATTGACATTTACTATTGTAGTAGTAGCCTCTTTATAAATGATTACTTCAATGATACTGCTTTGCTTATTTGGAGAACTGTTCAGTAGTAATCACATAGATTAAGGCCCTCTCAAACAGCTTCTAGACAAACTTAAAGGTCACATTTTGTAAAAAGAGAGATTGTCTTGTATTTTTTGTTTAAAGCAGATTGAGGTGCTATATGGACATTGTGAAAGGAGCAAAACGTTAAATCTATAGAGAAGTTCACACAGTCCCTTTTCAGAAAGTATGTCTTTAAATGAGTCATCAGGACTTTCGTACGGTTGTGATGAAACAACTATATTATGTAGGGTAAGAAAGTACCACTACAGTGCCATTACAGTCATTCCTCGACTGCCATGATGGTGCAGAGGCACCTAGAGTGCAGACATGGAAGACCCAGAAATGCTGACCAATCAGAGTGGACTGAGTTTTACGAGAGGTTGGCTTAAAGACAGGCAATAAATTGGAGCATTTGAGGGTGAATACAGATATATTCAGGCAGTATGATAAATATGATAAATATAATGTATTAATATATTAATATAAACATAAAGCAGGTAAACATGTTCAAATAGAACCCCATAAAACTATTTACCTATAAATGAACATATGTCCAGTTTAAAGCAATTAGAATCAGTTTTCAGCAGTGCCTGTCAATGTCAAACACTAAAACAACCAATACAATCACAAACATTTCAGCATGCAACCATCTACAGCTTTCCTAAATCCAGAGAAACACCTGCCATGTGTTGTTGCCACATACTTGCAAGCTAGCCTCATTCACTGTTCATCCATATAACTACGAAAAGGCATTAGTTAGTTAGTTATTAGTTTGTAATCCACATGTTTATTACTGTTGAAATTACATCCAGAGCAAATAAAGGAATTAGGTGATGTAGTAAAAGAGGGCTAAAAGTGTTTGTGTAGGAAGTACTGAGCCAAATCACAACCTATTTTCTCATCTTAAGCAAGTAATGTAGTTTTGTTGCCTTAACTTAACCGGTAACATAATTTTTCTGGGGGAAGCAGTAGATTGGTCTGCGGGGACTCGGCTTGGGAACCATAGGATTAGCAATTCAAGTCCCCATATGGGCTACCTGGAGAAGTCTCATAATCTGGGAAAAAGTAAGGGGCAAAAGGGTTGTATTTAGTCTCTTAATTACACACAAAATTACAATATTGTAACTCTAGTTCTATTAGCAGAGGCGGAGCATCCCTTCCTGCCTGTGTGTGTGTGTGTGTGTGTGTGTGTGTGTGTGTGTGTGTGTGTGTGTGTGTGTACAGGCATGATGCGCCAAACGGCTCTGATGCCATCTCAAAAATGATCTAAAATTATCAGTAAAGATCCTATTCCTATACACAATAAATGTCCAGAGTGGATCAGCTGCTCTATCGCTCTGCTCTGCTCTGTTCATATTTTGGAGAACTTAATTATTATTTTCCATGTTTTTGTATTATTTCACCGACCCGCAACCCATCCACTATTAATCAACCATGGGGCTGTGGATATAACTGCAGTCCATGAATTACTCATCTTACTACCTGAATATTGTGTCCTTTAAATAGGAATACACTCTGTGCTGTGACTTTGGACCCGGTTTTTGTTGGTTAATCACTTTCTGCTGCCCCAAAGTAGCAATGAACCTACAGTACAATGCGCCAGACCCCCCACTCATGAGTACACCGATGGGCGTAAGTACATTTGTTACATATAATGGGGGTGCTGGGCAGGAAAATGGCTAGCTGCGCTGTGTGCCACGATTGAGCCAGGTGTAAGATAAAGTCCTTTATGTAACAATCGCACTGCTTCATTGTTTTTGTTTAGTCCAGTCCAGAAATTGAGAAACAAATATGACCTATAGCAGCCCCATTATGCAAATTAGTGTCATCTACAAGCATAGCTTTATATGAGCAGCAGTTTTTATGTTGACCACATTAATGCTTTGTGTCCAAAATGTGAAAATAAAATAAATAACAATAAAAACGCATAGCTGAAACGATAAAAATTATAATAATATGTGTGATGTCTGTTATATAATTTAAGCTATCACATTTGACACCGACTAAAACCTGCTGCCTCTTATGTGGGATTATTACTGATGAAAAATAAAACAATGAATTCATCTCATCTCTCATCTCATCTTCAACCGCTTATCCGGGGTCGGGTCGCAGGGGCAGCAGCTTTAGCAGTGGACCTCAAACTTCCCTTTCCCGGGCCATATTAACCAGCTCTAACTGGGGGATCCCGAGGCATTCCCAGGCCAGTGTGGAGATATAATCTCTCCACCTAGTCCTGAGTCTTCCCAGAGGCCTCCTCCCAGCTGTATGTGCCTGGAACACCTCCCAAGGGAGGCGCCCAGGGGGCATCCTTACTAGATGCCCGAACCACCTCAACTGACTCCTTTCAATGCAAAGGAGCAGCGGTTCTACTCCGAGTTCCTCACGGATGGCTGAACTTCTCACCCTATCTCTAAGGGAGACTCCAGCCACCCTCCTGAGAAAACCCATTTCGGTCGCTTGTACCCACGACCTCGTTCTTTCGGTCATGACCCAGCTTTCATGACCATAGGTGAGGGTAGGAGCGAAGATTGACCGGTAGATCGAGAGCTTTGCCTTCCGGCTCAGCTCTCTTTTCGTCACAACGGTGCGGTAGAGCGACTGCAACACCGACCCTGCTGCTCCGATTCTCCGGCCAACCTCACTCTCCATCGTCCCCTCACTGATGAACATGATCCCGAGGTACTTGAACTCCTTCACTTGGGGTAAGGACTCATTCCCTACCTGGAGTAAGCAATCCACTGGTTTCCTGCTGAGAGCCAGCACCTCCCACAGTATCTCCTGAGGGACCCGGGACCCCATATGCCTTCTCCAGATCCACAAAACACATGTATACTGAATGAGCATACTCCCAGGCCCCCTCCAGGATCCTTGCGAGAGTGAAGAGCTGGTCCGTTGTTCCACGTCCAGGACAGAATCCGCATTGTTCCTCTTCAATCTGAGATTGGACTATAGGACGAACCCTCCTTTCCAGCACCTTGGAGTAGACTTTACCAGGGAGGCTGAGTAGTGTGATACCCCTGTAATTGGCACACACTATGAATAAAACTATTAAACTATGAATTCAAAAAAGCTTATGAATGCATTACAAATATAATGTACAGTATGATAGCATTTATACTATATAAATGTTTCTAAAGGCTGAGGGTGACTCTATCTGAGTAAAAGCTTCCTCTTTCACATACTTCTTCATTATTGAATATTTTACACCACAAGCATTTAGCTAAACGTTGTTCTCTAGGATACTTATAGTAAAATAACTTTTTTATGTGAATGTCTTTCTCTGTAACATGACAAAAATCCCACTACAAAGGTGATGATGATCAAGGAAATATATCAACCTTGATCAACCTTGTGAGGTTTTAAAAGCAGAGAGGACTCAAAAAAAAAGTTTCTCTTTGCTGATCAAAAGATTTGTAGAATTAATTCAAGTGTTTTTCCCTGTTTGGTTTGATCCATATTCTCTTGGACACAGGGAAGCCATTAACTGCAGTCGTGGTTGCCTTGATGTCTCAGTATGTTCCTGCATCAACTGACTCATCGGGAAATGTACATGTCAGATAGTAAAAGAGGCTTTTCTCTTGAAGGCAAAGGCTCTGCTAAAGACTCAATCCAACCCTCTAACTCACTCTCTCTCACTCTCTCTCTCTCTCTCTCTCTCTCTCTCTCTCTCTCTCTCTCTCTCTCTCCCTCCCTCCTTCGTATACGCGCACACAGTGTCTTGCAGCAGAAGAAAAATAATTAGGCCACGGTGGCTTCTGAAGCATAAAGATCCATTAGTTACAGAGCTTCTACATTACAGGCTGTCTTTACAAAGGTAACTGGGGACTGACGAGTATGGCAGAAAAGAAACCACAGATTTCAAAAGGAACACACTCCTATTTTACCTATACTGTATTTAGCATTGTCCAAACAAGTCTTCTTACCCATAAGCCGACATAGATTTTTTTGTTCCTATCCTCTAATAGAGCCAACACAAGTGTTTCCTAAATTAGCTCCCCCACTTGGCAGGATATCAACACATCCTAAAAAATAAAAAAAATAAAACAGTCACACGTAGTTAATGTTGTAATACAGTCATTTGGTTAGGTTTTTAAATGAGTATGTTTGTTATGGAACTTCACTTAAGTATGTAAGAACGTAAGGTAAATGCATAGGTAACATAGCGTAACGTAGTTACGTACGTAACTTGATTAAGTAAGTCTGGCGGAAAGCCCCAACTACAAAAGTACATAATGACTTGGCCAAAATGTAGTATTTGCAGTTTGCAAAGCAACATCTGCAGTATGTCTAAATACTAAATACTAAATACTAAATACTGCATAGTGATTTGTGTTCTACTGATTTGGAAAAAAATCTCCAGTATGCACTGGACCAGAAAACTAGCCTACTGGGTCCCACTCTGTAAAGCTGCCAGACAACCAGTCACAACAACTGTGGCCAAAAATGGCATTTTTCTTTGTTGTTGTCCTTTACAATTTTTATATGCTATTCAATCACTAAATTCACTTCTAATAACCTGAGATATCACCTATGTAGATTTTGAATATTGGCACATGTATGAAAATTCATGGTGAATTAAAAATGATCTCCATTGTTTTCAGACTTGAGATGCTCTATAAAGTGGCGCACATCAAGCTAGTGCCTGTAAGGGGGGGGGGGGGGGTGCTTTCTTCAAATCGGTCTTGGAGGCTCAACTCATCAGAAAGTAGACCATAGCTTTAAGTCTATCTTCTTCTTTCTAAAATGTGGATTCTTCACACACATGGCAGCACGGAAGATCTACAATCACAACAGTTTCTAGATAAGTGTCACCAATTCAGTATCCCACCAAATACCCTAACCCTGTGACTGTATACTCTGTCACCAGACTTCCTCCTGTGTTCCTGCAGCCACCAGCGGATGCCACCACAGTAAACATAAATATTGTTAGAAATTGCTTGGTCAAATGACCTGTAGGGTCATTTTGGGTGGGGTGACAGTCTCCAGTTTCCAAACATGTTAGCATGGATCTAATAGTTTAGCTATTGACAAATATTTGAAATGCACATTTGGACAAATACATCTTTAACTATGTGCATTCAACAAGTACTCAGGTACATTTTTTCTTTTTCATAAAAGGACAGCTTCTCTTTTCAGGACTCATCAGTTTCTGCTTTTGGAACCTCCACACCTGCTAACAATTACCAAGAGGGACTGAATCAGGGTGCATTTTTGAGGGCACTTAGCTGGAATTCTGTATCTCTGGCATTGGATTAACTATGGTATGATAAAGAAATATGGTATAATGAAGAGAAATCACTATAAGAAAACATTTTAAATGAATCATATTGAATACATTCAATTATACAGTATGTTGGAACCCCATTCTGGACAACATGTCACATGTAGTAATAACAAAGAAAAATACACTAAAGAAAAAAATTATGGGGACCCATTAAAACAAACACCACAATACACTGCATCACTATTACAAAGACATAACTTTGTAAACAATAAACCATGTGATACTTTTTACACACAATATGTAAGTATAATTCACAATATAATACACACACACACACACACAGAACTGAGCAAAACAAAATGGAAAATATATGTTTTATTATAAACACACCCAAGTGCTGCCTTTGCCTTCTCAGCACTGAAAATAACTCCAAGGTCAGTGAGCTTCCATTAGGGATTTACACCATAGCAAAGTGCTAATTAATTAGGCCTAATGTGAGACAGTGGTCGGATTGTCAGCTTGTTCCCTTGTAGAATATACAGTACAATGCACTGTTAGTCTTTTGGATGCTATTCCAGGTCAAATGAAAGCTTGTTTTTTGCCTTAATTTAACTGACAAGCTTTGTCGACGTGTTTTTACAGCAATACAAGTGGCCAGCTAAGCTACATTGCCACTGAACAGCTTTTCTGAAGGATTTTAGAGTTATGTGCCTCACAGTAATATCTAATAAGAAAAGGTGCTGTTGTAACACAATATTGTTGACACTGGCAATAGCAGTTACTTTAGTACTGTCATATTCTTACAAAGGGCGATTTCAGCTTTCAAAGAAGTGAAGTAAACCAAAACCAAACCAGTGTGAATATAGAGTATATGATTTGTATGAACTGGTATACTGTGCACTGCAACATCATGATGACACGAGAGGCAAATAAACAGTGAGCTAAATTATTAACTTTCTCATAAAGCAGATATGAGCGAGACCTTGAAACTGAATGTTATGTGGGAACAAAACCTCTCTCCTTCCTTATCCATTGGACTTTAGATATCAGACAGATGAACTTAATCAAAAATATGCATTCATGAGAAACATGACAATAGCTTTCTCACCATTTCATACCTCTCTGCCTTCGCATATCAATGGAACATCTTTTGCCTGTTCAGTCAAAAAAAATAGGATGCACTGGGGGACTAAATTAGATTTTATAGAAAGAGAGGTGTATTATTTTCCTGTGACAATAGTCCTCCTGTTGCTGGTTTGCATACACACCGTCAAGCACATACACTTAGACACACTCACTCACCCGTACACACATACTGTACAAATTCATTTTTCTCTGAAATATAGATTCACACTGTTGATTTTGCCCTCAAAAACACAGACACACAGAAACACACACATTCAGTATCATTACGTCACGCTTATTCATCTGAGAGAGACTTTGAGTCAAATTTTATTTTACATAGTTGACTGGAGTTGAGATACTGGTAATGAGAATTTGTTGGATGCAAAGAGAGAGCAAAGAACATGACCGATAGGCCTGTGGATTACTGTGCATATTCTATTAATATAGGTTAAAAACGTCACAGCTTCCCTTGGATGTTGCTACATCAACTTATTCATAAACAGTTGCTATCTGGGGTCATTAAGTTCATGTACAGCAATTTTCTTTTGATGACATCACTCGGGAGACATGAACAAAACCAGTTTCCAGTGACAACCCAACACATTCTCACTTTCGACAATTTCAAACTGGCCAGTAACCAAGTTACCATATTTTAGTTTCATATTCCGTCAATATTTTTACTTGACGAGTTAGGAGTGAGAACGGGTTCGACATTCAGTATTCATTCATTTACTATGCTGCAGCTTAGGAGTAAAACTCCCTCAAAGGCTGACATGCATATAGACCACTTGTGTGCCTTTGTCATGTTTGCTACTGTATGGTAGAATCAGATGTAATCATCAACATAATGGAAACACATTTTATTCTGCTACAAACCATCAGTATCTCCAGATATGACAATCGACATCAATAAGGGACATTATTTGGCCTGGGCGGTGTATTGCTGTATATTCACACCATGTGGTGCTGCACATCTGGACAAAAAAAAATTGTCTTGTTGAGTGAACACCAAAACAGTCAATGTAGCACCCATCTTTTTTGATGGAGAGAGCATTGATGCAGAAGTTCTAGTGTATACTTAGTGTCACAAATCTATGCTGAGCCATGAACCTCAAGTAAAACTGGAGTGTGCAGGAGCTTCTTTTTGTGTGGTTGTTTTTGATTGATCTGGGTTGTCAATGTTTTGTTTTTCACTTTTAGGTTCAAGTACATTGTTGTAGCAGGAAACATTTGTAACAGAGGCTTTGATGTGTTTGTAAACTCGTCTACACATGGTTTGAATGAATACATGCTGTATGTTCCACTTTAAATTATTATAATTTCTAATAACATACTCAACAAACCATCAGTACACTGTATGCAATTTCAGTTTAATTCAAAAGTGCCTTGCTGCTATATGAGTTCTTTTATTTTTGGCAGATGGGCCCAGTGGGACCTAGACCCCTAACCCTGACTGTGTTAGCACCATATTAAACTCACTAAACTACTATACAGCAGTGCCATACATCACTTAAGTGGAACATTTTTACTTTTAAGCATGTAGCCTTTGGTACTGACTGCCCTAGATAGCTACTGACAGTTCACTATGTGCAAATTGCTACGTGGATGTTCAGCCTGGTTATTCAAATGAACACTGCTTTAATCTGGAAATAGATTTAAAACTAACCCAGTAATGTAATTAATCTAAGGCCGGGATTTGTGTAGTTTCATCCCATTTCGTACCTACCACAGAGGACAACACGATCATGTCCATGGTATCTTTACATGCTGTTTCAATCTCTCATATAGTAGTTCACTTCATTTTGGAGTGAAATTAATGCTTTTTTAAGCCTTTAAATATTGAAACCCAGACAGTTTTTAATCTCAGGAGACCTCAAACTAATCATTTTAAATTCAAAAGTATTTGCCTAGAAACTAAACATCAGAGAGCAACCTTCAATTTTAAAGCTTTTTGATACAAGGACTACCTGAATGGACGTCTCTGACGAATGTTTTAAAAGGACAGAATGTGCGTATAACAAGACACATTCGAGATCTATTTAAATTGTCTCTTTTGTCCCTCTGTAATTTGTGGACTTCACCTTGAGACCTCTTCATTACAAAAGTTAGAGACAAATAACTTTTTTGTTCATGCCCTAAAACATGACCCACTCATCTTAAGGTTTTTTTTTCAAACTCTTTCTCTGTCCCTCAACCCTTTTCTCTTTCACATATTTTTTTTATATCAGTGGCAGCTCCATCAAATTAAATTAAGTACAACTTGTTTATTACAGAAGAAACTCATTTAAAGTACAAACTTATGCTGCTAAACTGTGTAATGGTAAATTTGAATATTCCTTCTTCCTTGAGAAGCCTTTCAGACAGACAGAACAGAAGGTGTCCCCCCCCAAGATATCAGATCCCTCTTTTTATTATTCACTCATTTGTGTATTTTAAAGTCTAGACCTTGTAATTGCATTTCACGTTTCAGAGACAGTCAACTGCTCACTGTCTCATGATGTATTCAACCCTTGTGTATTCTGAAACTGTGTTGATCAGACCTGTTAATTATACGGCAGGATGTCTGGGCTGGTCAACCCCACAGTAAGACAAAGGATGTAATACACATTCACAGGGGTGGGCTTTCGTCAGGTATAAATGTTCAACGTTTCTTTTGCTCACTTGTCTTTCCTCATTCGAACCGCGCGCATGTCGATTGACCTTTTCTTTGCAAAGAAAATAAAACTTTGTCGGCCGACACGAATTCATTATTTCATTCTTCATCAAGAGCAGAAAATTTCCACGACAATTTGGTGTCAGAAGTGGGATTCCTCAGGTGATCGTCTGGGACGGAATGCGGACAGGGATAGGCCATCCTGGAAAAGAAAAGCTTTTCAGCCTCTAACCTCAAAATCTCTTCTGAGGGAGGACTGACCGCAGACGTCCCAGATTGTTCCTGCTGGAATCCTGCGGACAATAAGTCAGCGAAATTTATCTGGTGAGCATTGAAATATTGAAATTCTAACTTCTTGTCTTTTAAAATTTGGGATTTAATTTTACATAATATTTCTAGTTTTCGTTTTATCCACAATTGCTACTGAGTCTCTGACTCAGGGATCAAAGTTTAAATACTTTGGGTTACGCTTGCATCACTTGTGCGGGTTATATAGATATTTTATTATATTGGTATAAGAAAACGAAGTGGTCCTTGCAGAGACGTCTGTATTGTAAGTTGTCGTGCACGACCTCCGCAGCTGGAATGGGGAGTAAAGGCTCTGTTGAGGCAGGACCTCCGGAGGGGCAATTGTGGATGTAATGAGAAAGAAATATGGGGATAAAACTCTAAAATATTTAAATGTCTGGACAGCTGAGCTTGGATTCCCAATAGGGGGATCTCTCAGTTTAAAAACTATATTACTATTAGAGGAAAAACTAAAGAAAAAAGAACTAAACATGAGAAGGTAAAAGAAATTATCTGTAAAAAAATTGGAAACTATGGAAAATCAAAGGGAATGTTTACAGATTTGGAAAGCGGAAGCAAAAGCAAGAAATAGGAGAATAATGCAGAAACAACTTCCTTTTTCAAACGAAATAAGTGAAACAAATGAAAAACAAGATTTAAACACAAAAAGAACATCAGACCCGCAGGTTTCTTCCTTTTTTCCACAGTTGGCGGCTTTGAAGCCGGACCCATGACTCTACTGCAGCCACCGAACCACCCTTCAGCTCCACCACCATACAACGCTACAACAGCTGACGAGAGAAGAAGAACAGATCCCTTCAGCATGACACAACAAACAAGTTTGGGAGCAGCCCATCCAGATGCGTCTGTTCAAACAAAAGATTCTTCGGACAAACAAAAGAAGAAACATCTCAATAAGAAATTCACATGGCAGCAATGACTATGTATAACACAGCCCGAGACTACAGACAGCCACAGCGTGAACACAGACAAAGAATACACAGCCAAGACAACAACTGGAAAAACAATGCTAACAGATCTGCAAGAAGACGTCCTGATGACATCTGTTACCGCTGTGGCCAATCTGGACATTGGAGACGTGAATGTCTCACACCAAGACTGAGGGTGGTCGGGGGCTGTCGGAGAGGGATGGACTCCTGCTGACAAGCCCAACCAACATGTAAAACCAGAAGGAGGTACTGCACTACACTCACACAAACATGTTGACACACACAATCCATTGAGAGCTCAGACACAATTGCTTTAACATATGTTCAATACACATCTGATCATTTCAAAAGGTTTCCCAAACATACATTGACTATTGCTGAACAAGATGTTGTATTCTTAGTTGATTCAAGAGCCACATATTCTGTGATAAGAGCTCTAGAACTCACTACAAAACCAGGACTGAGGGGAAAACATGTATACTCTGTTGGTTCATCAGGTCAAACAATCAGAGGGTTTGAAAGTTCAGACCATTCGATTTGGAACCAAGTCTTTCACACTCCTTTGTTCACCCAAATTTAAATTTACTCTATGCATATCAATGGAAATTACAGGAACTAACAGTCTCTTCTGAACTAGTCACAACTGCAACTGATTTCATGACACCAGAGGATCTGTATTGTACATCTCATGTACATCTCATGTGTCACCAGAACCTGATGAGCCATTTGAGGAAAGCTGGATGAGAGAGAGATTTGACAAGCTTAAACTATCACACATATATTGGACACAACACAGATGTGCTATATCAATCTCTCTCACATCAGCTCAATCAAACATGTACACCATAACTGATTCTGTCCCACACATAACACTTGCAAAACACACATCAGATAACTGGGAAGATTTGGGCCCATTCATAAAATCATGTCAGCGCGCAGCCGATTGGCAAAAGACATGTGATCGATCAAATTTTTTTTTTTTTATTTTATTTTTATTTATTTTTGTTTTTTAATTTTTATTTTATTTTATTTTTTCACCAACACTGCAGTGTTATTGTAAAGGTTTAACATCTGTTGTGCACACTACGAAAACAATCCAGCTGGTACCCGAAAGCACTTCTAAATCTTTTTCTTTTTTGTCTGAAAAATAAGCTGCGACTATCACCGCCCTACAGGAAGTCCCTAAGACACTGTGGGCTATTAATAAGTATGATGTTGGCCTCATCGAAAACTGTGAACCTGTTGTCATAACTCCAAAATCTGACTTTAGACCTTGCAAGCCTCAATATCCACTCAAACAAGAAGCCATCGATGGCATAACGCCAGTTTTTGAGTCTCTTAAAGCAGCAGGAGTAATTATCCCCTGTGATGACTCTCCAGTGCGCACCCCTTTGTTCCCTGTGAAAAAAATCAGAGATAAAAATCAACCAACAGAATGGCGTTTTGTTCAAGATCTGCAAGCAGTTAATGCAGCAGTCCGACCCAGAGCTCCAAATGTTCCAAATCCTTACACCATCCTGTCTCAAGTTCCCCCGAATGCGAAATTCTTTTCAGTGGTGGATCTTTCTAATGCTTTCTTCAGTGTTCCAGTCCATCAAGAAAGTCAATTTTGGTTTGCTTTCAACTTCAATGGAAGAGGCTACACTTTCACTCGCTTGTGTCAAGGATATTGTGAGAGTCCCACCATCTACAATGAAGCTCTCAAACAAAGTCTTGAATCTCTTCTTCTCTCTCCAGGTAGTGCTTTACTACAGTATGTTGACGACCTTTTGATCTGCAGTCAAACCAAGGAACAATGCGAAGCCAACACAGTCAAACCAAGGAACAATGCGAAGCCAACACAGTCAAACTCTTAAAACATTTGGCTAAAAGTGGTCACAAAGCCAGCTTGTCGAAATTACAATTTGTCCAGGAACAAGTTCTTTTCTTAGGTCATGTCATCACTTCTGAGGAAAAAACTCTGTCACCAAAAAGAGTAGAATCAATTCAGAATCTTCCAAGACCTCTCACAAAAAAACAAATGATGTCATTTCTTGGAACGTGCTCTTATTGTCGACAGTTCATTTTAAACTATGCCATTCTTGAGGCTCCACTCGCCTCCCTGATTCATGGCAATAGTTTGCAATCACAAGGTAAGATCACATGGACTCCTGAAGCAGAACAATCTTTCACCAAACTAAAACTTGCCTTACAGACCACTCCAACTTTGGGACTACCTGACCCCACCAGGTCATTTACTCAAACAGTAGATGAGAAAAATGGATACATGACTTCTGTTTTGTTACAGGATCACGGAAATAAACTACGTCCCGTAGCCTATTTTTCTTCCAAACTGGATCCTGTGGCTGCAGGCCTCCCAAGTTGTCTCAAAGCTGTTGCTGCAGCAGAAAAAGCAGTTATGGCCTCCAGAGACATTGTGGGTTACTCTGATGTAACCCTCCTGGTCCCACATGCTGTGTCCATGATTTTACTTGAACAAAAAACTTCTCACCTCTCCACAGCAAGATGGCTCAGATATAACACTGTGCTTTTAGAAATGTCTAACATCACAGTCAAAAGATGCAATGTTTTAAACCCTGCCACTCTCCTCCCTACGCCTGACGACGGACAGGAACATAATTGTGTTGCTGTCCTCCAACAGGTCTGCTCTCCAAGACCAGATCTACAAGAAACCCCATTAACTAACCCTGATTTGGTTCTTTTTGTAGATGGATCTGCCTCACGTGACCCCCAAACCGGTCACAACAGAGTGGGATTTGCTGTTGTCACTAACCATGAAACTCTTGTCTCAGACTCACTCCCTTCCCAATACTCTGCACAAGCAGCAGAACTGATAGCATTGACAGAGGCATGCAAACTGGCAAGAAACAAAGCCGTAACTATTTACACTGACTCCAGATATGCATTTGGTGTTGTACACGATTTCGACACTCTGTGGAAACACAGACAATTCTTAAAATCTGACGGAAAACCCATTCTCAATCATGACAAAGTTGCAGCTCTTCTAGATGCCATTTTGCTCCCAACCTCAATTGCTGTTTGTAAATGTCTTGCTCATACTAACAACTCTGACCCCATCTCCCTAGGAAACGCAAGAGCTGATACTGCTGCAAAAAGAGCAGCACTCCAACCCATTATCCTTAATTCTTTGTTTGTTTCAACTCCAGCCTCCATACCCAGCTCCCTCGAAGCATTACTGACCTTTGCCACACCATAGGAAAAGACGCTTTGGAAACGATGCGGTGCCACACAGAAAGACGCAGTGTGGCAAGGGCCTGATAACAAACCATGTCTACCTAAACATTTCTTTCCTCACTTTGCAAAGTTGACACATGGATTGGACCATGTGTCAAAAGGGGGAATGTTGGATGCCATAACCCGCTATTGGTTTTCAGCTTATGTGCAGAAGTTTTGTCATCATGTATGATTTGTGCAACACATAACACAGGTGAAGTCAGCCCTTCCACCGCCAGCTTCCACATCGCTCCATGACTTCCAGCCTGGTGACTGGGTGGTGATAAAGGACCTGAGAAGAAAACATTGGAACTCCAAACGCTGGCGAGGTCCATTCCAAGTACACCTGATACACACCAGCCACTGCAGGAAGGTTCCCGAACCAACAGATGGACTCAGCTGTTAACCCGGACAGCGCGAGAACGAACAACGAGAGGACAACACGAGGGATAACTCTGTGAATTCAACAAACACCCATTAGAGGCCCAGACATTTTCTTTCAACTGCATCATGCACCACCTGATCCTGTTCCTTTCATGGTCAGCGATGCTGACAGAAGCTTACACCTACAAACCCGACAAGACTGTCACTCTGACCAAAGGACAAAATGCAACATTCACTTGCACTGTTTATCCTGAAATTTGGCGATCAGGACAAGTTCATGCATATTATGCCAATTATGACAAATATCTATGCAAAGACCCTTGCAGCCCGCGTGATTGGCATCTGGTGGTAACTGCCACCAATGACAACCTTGCTCCAAACGGAGACCCCCGCTTCACGATGACAAAAATACCACGCTCCAACGGAGTCCAAATCACCATCTCTGATGTCAGAACCACTGATGCAGGTACATATTGGTGTGGAATTGAATATCCAAACACTGATATGTATAAACAACTCAGAGTTATAGTCAATGAGCCACCACACTCATATGACACCTCACCTAACTTACTGTCAGATGTTAAGACCATTCCACCGACCTCTGAGAAAGACAATTATCATCCGGACAATCTAAGCACCACTGACTCCAAAGATGACACAGTGCAACAAGCCCTCAGACAATGTGCCGGCAACAGCGCATGTGCCCTAGCTCTATTACACAAAAAAGAGTTGAAAATTCCTGGTGACTGTTGGGTTTGTCAGGCTCTAGCAGCCAGATGGCAGGCAAAACCCCTTACAGCAAATGTTGTGTTACAAGGTCACATGAAAGAATCCTGGGGCAAAGAAGAGCATGGTAAGTGCACTGTCCCTCTGGGAATGATGACGTTATTAATTGCTGGTCAACAAATCAGGAGTAATGTTTCAATTACTCCACACCCCAATATTACCTGTACTGATTCACATTCAACTCCCACTAACATGGCATTTGAAGTTCCTCTACAACATGCAGAGACTTGCGTTTGTTCAGCATCACCATCCGGCCCTTATCTAGGTCAGTCAAGTTGTCAAACAAAAATATTTGTAAACACTACAGCATCAAATAATTGTTCTTATAGATGGCCTAATAACACTCTAACAAAATTTACCTGTCCATTTAAACAACTTTCATCCCAACCGGGAATAATGTGGTCTTGCGGCAGGAAAGCTTTTCACAATTTGCCAACTCAGTGGTCTGGTTGTTGCCACCCATCAGTAGTTACAACTTCCACAGAAATCTTATATAAAAAACCTCCTACCATTAATATTCAATCTACCATACATTCTCAAACTCACCAAGATACTATTGGTTTCCCTACCAAATTTGATGGTTATGTGTTGGCGGATCCCTGGACTTCCCCAGGCGCTAATATTGGCTGGTCTCTATTTTTAGGAGGTGGAACAACTGCAGCACTGAACAAAATTAATGGAATAGTCTGGTCTGTTCTCTCCTTAGCAAACCACACCGAAGCAGCCTTTACTCTAGTAAATACCGAAATGTCTGCGATCAGAACAGCAGTTATTCAACACAGACTTGCCCTTGATATCATACTAGCTGAAAAAGGAGGTACTTGCAAAATGCTCAATGTTTCTTGTTGTTTTTATGTCCCTGATGAATACGAGAACATCACCGACATCATCAAGCACATGCAAGATGCCATTCAACCCCCACAAGTTGTGAATGACTCATGGTTTTCCTGGTTACAACTTTGGGGCCAAGGATGGGCATCATGGTTTTTAACAATAATTACCCCAGTTGTAGTTATTCTCTTTTTGCTCTGCACCGTAATTCCCTGCATGTTGAAGTGGTTGTCTAACATACTCACCAAAAAGGTGATCCAATCCTCTACATATGTTCATGTGAATGTCAACAATGACCATCAAAATTCAACCTCATTCTACGTCCCTGATTCCCATCACTACCCCAGCTCAGACTCTGACTTTGATGAAGACATCTTGTAAAAAAAAAAGAGTATGTTTTATCTTTCTTTCTTTTTATTATTATTATTATTATTATTATTATTATTATCTTTATTATTAATTTTTGTTTTTGGTTTACTTCTTTATCATTATTTCATTTAATCTATTTTGATTTTGCAAATGTTATTATTCTTATTTCTTGTTTATGTTTTATTCTCTTCATTTGTGATTAATGAATAATCAAAAGGGGGAAATGTAATGGTAAATTTGAATATTCCTTCTTCCTTGAGAAGCCTTTCAGACAGACAGAACAGAAGGTGTCCCCCCCCAAGATATCAGATCCCTCTTTTTATTATTCACTCATTTGTGTATTTTAAAGTCTAGACCTTGTAATTGCATTTCACGTTTCAGAGACAGTCAACTGCTCACTGTCTCATGATGTATTCAACCCTTGTGTATTCTGAAACTGTGTTGATCAGACCTGTTAATTATACGGCAGGATGTCTGGGCTGGTCAACCCCACAGTAAGACAAAGGATGTAATACACATTCACAGGGGTGGGCTTTCGTCAGGTATAAATGTTCAACGTTTCTTTTGCTCACTTGTCTTTCCTCATTCGAACCGCGCGCATGTCGATTGACCTTTTCTTTGCAAAGAAAATAAAACTTTGTCGGCCGACACGAATTCATTATTTCATTCTTCTTCAAGAGCAGAAAATTTCCACGACAACTGACATACAGTAGAAAAACAGTGTTAAATCTTCCGGGCAGAACATGAGAACTCCAGGTGGGTTCAAATCCAGCCTCCTTGCTGTGAGGTGGCAGTGCTAACCATTGACCTAATGTCTATTATACACTGTTATGCAATTATTCTGGCTGAATTGAGTTTTCCCTTCTGTCACAGGCAACAGCAAAGAATATCAGACTAGAAGAAGGAAGGAGAAATATGAAACGTGCCACTGCAGACAAATGACTACTCTGCATGCAAGCTAAAGCATTGTACCTAATAGGTAGTCTAATGTTCTTGTACATGAGTGTGAGTACCTGCGTGTATCCCTGTAAGCATGCAACATATAAAAATGTATGTCATACCTTATAGGGAGGGACAGTAGATGAGCAGTGTATGCAAGTGCATCTGTGTGTATTAATGAAAGGTGAAACCTTTGTGGCACTTGATCATGAGTCTCCCAAAATCAGTGTTAAATGAAATATCAAATTTATATGCCCATGTGTGCATTTGAGAGTGCTAATTTGCCACTTATTGTATATGTAAGGCGCATATAAAAGCCAGCGCCCACTTTTTGTGCCCCACAGTATATATATATTTTTGAGGCAGCAATCTGAATCACTTGCAAGGGCCTGTTCTTCACCCAACACATTGTTGGAGGGCCTGCTCTCTCTAGAGCCCCACCCCACGGACCCCAGTCCATCCGCATTGCCTGCACTGTCTATATTTACACCCCTGATGCACACATACCCTCAAACCGCAAGCACACTGATCACACACAAAGATCATGGTCTCATAACAGAGCAGAGAAGCCGAAAAAATGGTAACACTGCTTAGGACAAGCCTGAGAGCACTTTATCTAGCATATAAAAGTTAATAAATGGTTGTACTCATTCCCAGGTCTTCAAATATCACTGTTTTGTCGCACAAGGCACACTGTTAGAAATTACCAGCATTTCACTATTTCCCCTGTGATATCCCAATGAATACCTGTAAAACTACAGTATCCTTGGATTTTACAGCATTTAACTCTTATTTTACAACAAAATTGCCAGAAAAAAAAACTCCTGTTATATCACAAGGTCTGTTATACCAGCAACACGGTAAAAAAATGCAAGGATTTCACAGCATTCAACAGTATTATTAAAGTGAAATATTGTATTGAAATATGCCCTGGGAAGTCACATGACCTAACCGACATAACCGAACTTGGGACTGTTTTAACTGAAGGAGCTGTTTCCCTCTTCTCTTCCGGGCTGAATGGAGGTGAGCAGCATGCACAACTCTCTTAGCAGCACTTACCCCTATGTTATTTTAATATAATAATATTTACTTTCAAATGATCGTTTATTGCATGACACAGTTTATATTTTGTTAGCAAGTGTCCGAAATTGTTGAACGTTCTGTAGCAATAATAATGGCTAGCAAAAGGCTGTTAGTACCATTTGCTACGTGAGAGAAGAAAAAGAGGAAGTATAAGAAGAGAGTGAAATAAGGTGAAAAACGAACGGGGAAGTAAGTGAAAAAGTTGATGTTTTTTATTGTCACTACGTGTACTTTTCAATGTGTTATATGGTTAGGCCATGGTTTGATTTGATGATGAACTGGAGGATGCTGGTCAGTTAGCCGACAGTAATTTTCGTTCCAGACTCGTAGTACCTGTTGTTGTCATGTTTGCTCGCCGGGGCTAGTCTGCTCTAGAGTGAGATCTTGTGTGGCGGCACATGTGTTTTGCTGCATATTCGAGTAAACCTGCTGAACTCGATTCTCCTCTCATGAGTGGTCTTTCCGTAACTAGACACTGGGTGTCCCGTGATAGCCAAAGCTAACAATACACCAGCATCCTCCAGTTCAGCTTCATATCATCCTAGGGCAACATGGCCTAACCATATAACAAACTGAAAAGTGCATATACTTTCCCGTTCGTTTTTCTTCTTATTTCTCCCTCGTCTTCTCTCATTAAAAAACCTTGGTGCATCAGCAAAAATAGTCCCGTTGTGGCTTTTTATTTGCAACGTTTGTTGCTTTTTTATTTGCAGCAGGGTTTCTTTTTTATTAGCAGTTTCTTTTTTATTGAGATTACTGGTAATCACGTTACCTACTACTGTTTGACATGAAACTTGTGTTGGCTTCTCTATCTTGCTTCCCTGTGATGGCTTAATTATGCCTCTATTCCAGATTGGGCATTCTCGATCCTGGCGTGCATGTGCCGCCCTCAAGAAATTGGTAGTTCCTTTTTAAGTGGACCAGCAACTAAGGTAGTTAATGTTTCAATCACAAACATTCTTGTGTGTGGGGGTGTTTTGATAATGATTTAAAATTAATAATAATTGTAAAAATTGTAAAGGCACTTTGAGTGAGCAATCTCAAAGTTCTGCAGAAAAAACTTTTTGCACAGGTCCACTTGGATTATTGATTATTCATTTGAATTTACTTAGACCGTGTATAACAGTATTGCAGTATTACCCCAAATTGAAACATGAGTCCAGACTAAAAGCGTTTTTGCTGAAAGGTAGCCGGCTAATGACTAACTAGTCTATGGGGCATACAACGGCTCCCTGCGTCTGTAGAGATATGCCACATAGACTAGCTACTCCTTAGCCATACTTGGATAGTCTATTATTCTGCAAAAATGCTTTTGCTCTCGAGTCAAGTTTCAGCTCGGGATAATATTGCAGTATACCCAAAGGTGACGTAGCTCCAAAAATGTCCATTAAGTTTTCTCTTGTTTTTATTTTTAAACAAACCAGCATATATGTACAGATTTCATGTTTTTTTTACAACATACTCCTGATCATAATGTGCATTCAAACTGAAATTCGTAATTGTCGGTTGCCTTTGTGTAATTTCTCCTTTTTCTTTTGGTACTAGGTCATCAGAGGGGGAGGCTAACCATCCTGTTTAGTGTCAGGCAGGCTAACCTTCTGACGTTGTACTTCAAAGGGCTGAAGGAGAGTTTGATGCTTGAAGTTGATGTAAGATTTTTTATTTAAATATTTAAAATGCAAAATGAATGATTACATTAGATGCCATTTATTACCATGTATGATTTTTCTACCTCTGACCAATGAACGATATTTATCCTTTAATGTTAAATCCATGCTATTGTGTGTTACTATGTTGCAGCCATGTGCCACTACTGTGTACATTAATACTAGGGAACTCCCCAGCACCCCCTGCTTGATCATTCAAAGTAATGTTACTTTGGTCTAGTATCGACATTTCATATAGGCTTCCAACTCGATGCTTGTCTTGAGGTGTAAAATGCTGACAAAGGATGTACCTGAGGCTAGCCTGGTGAGACCTTACTGATCTCGCAAACTCATTTAATTTCGCTCTGCAGATCAGTCTGGGTATCTACATATGTTATGCTGACAATGGTGAAACAAATACCTACCGGTCCAATCACAGCTAATTATTTTGTTTTGGGGCAGGCTATGTGATTTCGAACGTCTATTGCGAAATGTATTGAATGAAATAGAGCATCATTTTTCTTTAAAAGCAGAACAAAATGCTCTCAGACTCTCTATTGAAAAGGACGTGTTTGTCATACTTTTCACAGGGTTTGGTTTAATTTACCAACTGGCAAATTGTGTGAAGATGCATTTCAGTGGTGGCAGACGTTGAAATGGCCCCTCATAGTAGAAAATCAACCACTTGCCTCAGGCAAACCTAACCTGAGGCACCCTGCATGGCTTAAAAAAATTTATGGTGAGAGGCAGATGCAACAAGTTTGGATTAAAAGTCTAGGATTTGATATGGGGAAAGCACAGGTGAACACCTTGATAAATGCTGCCTGCAATATATAAGTCTATTTAAAACTGAAACTATCTTTGCTTATTAACAGGTGCTTCCTGGGCATCAATCCTGAAAGAGGCTCAAAGACCAAGAAGTGGACAACAATGAACCCTCATGTGAGCACCCTTTTGGGGAAACTTATTGACTTTGAGTCGGCATCATAGTTTTTTTGCAGCAGCAGTAGTTGTCAGACTCAGTTTTGAGTAGTTTTTAGTAGTAGACTAGTTTTTAAAACAACTTTGCCCTTCAAAATTTTTCGCAACGCTGTTGCATGTGTGCTCTTTATAATGTTTGAGACTGAGAGGAGCGTCTGACCCCTTTACGACATGCCTTCATCGCTCTCTCCCTTCCACGCTTACCTTGCCATGTAGGCCTCTTTCCCATCCTCTTACTGTTATTGTGACACAGCTAGTTGAACTTCAAGTTTCTGCACAATTTCTCTGATATTTAAGATGGCTTTTATGCAATGGAAGCTTCATCTGCATTACTTTCACAGTAAATTACTGGCCAATTTTAGCACCAGTTCCACAGTATACATTGTAAATTCACAGTAAATTACTGTCAACTGATACATTGCTTTCAAAGTACACACTGTATAAGTACAGGGCCTTGTTGTAATGATGTACAGCAACAGGTTGTAATTCCCGAGTAATGTACTGTAATATCACAGTAATTGCTTTGTCATTTAAGCTGTAAAGTTATAGTATACAGTTGTGCTTTTATAACAATGCACTGTAGTATCACAGATGTGAAATTACAGTAAATTGCTGTGAGTATATTTCCCAGTATATTGCTGTAATCCTTACTGTGAAAGTAATGCAAAACATGGCTAATTATTTATTGTAAATTCACAGTTAAAAAATTTACCGTGCACCTGGTTTTCAACTGTAGACCAGCTTGCGGTGATATTAGATGCTTAAAGCAAGTGCTCCAGGATTAAGGTAGGTTGGGGTGTTGGATGGTTCGAACAAACACTGGACAACCAGGAAACCCTGATTCATGTTCTGTCCATGTCCTGTGCGTCACTCTAACTATGTTACAAATGCATTTATTTTAACCCCACCCACAATCTTTTCCCAGACCCTAAACAAGGGGTTTGTTCTTGGTTTGTTGTCTAAATCTACAACATTAACAACATGATCCCCACGCATTTGCAAGTGAAGCAAAAGGGCTCTAAAAAAACGGCAGTATGTGACGAGTTAAGAGGAGGATGAGAACAACATACCTTAAATAAATTCAACATCCGGCTGCACAAACTGTAGTTTTCTGCATTTCCTTAAACAACAGTAGCAGTTTGTTTCTATTAAACTAGTTTGACTAGTGGGTGTTAAGTATCAATGATGGCCACTACGATTGAATAGACAAAGCAAATGTTGATTCTCACAGAACCACAGACCATGAATTCCAAGACCAAAATCTGACCAATGTCCTGCTTTTATCAATCATAGATATTGTTTTTTACATTTGATTGTCTCAAGGCCTTATGATATCCTCCACACTAGGCATTTTAACATATATAATTGCTGATCACCACTTTCATTCAATTTTGAGTGGTTTGTTCAATGTTTAAAGCCCCTGAACACCCACAGTTATTCTGGCTGATTAGACCTCTGCTTGGGTTGAAGGTGGGCGGGGCTTTAATGAGAATTTCATGGGCATTTATGAGGTCATAAATGTCCGTCTACCACTAAGAGTGATAAAGGTGTACTGTGTCCTGCCTTGACAGGTGAAACAAAGCTAACAGGAGACTCGGAGAGATGTCAGTCTATCACAGTAGACACACCCACACAATCCTGAGAAGAGGTCTAAATGAAGTCCTTTCAGTTTGTGCACTGCTGACAGTCTCGGATTTCCTTTTTTGTGGATGTCTGATGTGTGTCAGTTATGAGTCCAAGGTATCTGAAATGATCTACTGTCTCTATTGTTTCGTTGTTAGTGATGATGGAGTGTTGGGGTTGTGGGGAGCCGAAGACCAATTCCTTTGTTTTGCTGACGTAGAGTTATAATTTCTGTGTCTATTCTTAGTAGTATCAGTCATTCATGTAAACCAGTAGTGTGAGACATTGTTTAAAGCTTAAAAGGGAGTTAAATAAAATTTGGTGATGATCAGTGGTTTTTGTGTTGCCTGTGTGTGAATATTCTCATTTGTCCAGGTCATCGAATCCCCAAAGAAATTTAAGTCGAAAGCAACTGGACGTGGTTATCTGTCTAGGAAGATGTTTCACCTCTCATCCAAGAGGCTAAATCAGTTCCAACTGGTGTGGAGATCCAGTTATTTAACCTCTCGCGAGGGCGTACACAAGACCGATGATGTGACTGGAACCCTTTGTGCTCCAAGTGCAAACGACAGTTGTTGTGCAGTTAAAATAGGCCGGTCAAATTTGACCGGAAGACCAAAGTAAGGGGGGAGAAACAAACACTACACAAAGGATAAAGCATGCAGTTTCACTGTGTATAATAATAGAGATTTATCAGAGATTACATTTTTGTCATTTCTGTTGAATTAATCATGCTGCATTCAGGTGTAGCTTTTCCAATTGTAGCACCCTGGTATTGTACATACTGGCTCATTGGAACACCATAATGGACCAGAACCTTTCATGTTATTAATTATGCCTAAGCTTTTGGTGCCATGACAAGCCACAATGTCTACCAGAGGAATTAGTTTTAACTGCAATATCATTGATTTCTTTCATTTGTCTAAAAATCACTGACAGGCTAGTAAGTCTTCATTCAAAAGCAGCGTATAATTTGACAATTTGATCTTTTGAGAAAGAGGAAAGTAGAGAGTAAAATACTAAGCTTACACACACAATGCCCACAGCCACATAAAAATTAATTTTGAGGGTGTCTGACAATCGACAAAACATTGCATTTTCTCCAGATCAAGCAGTGTTTAAAGATTACCAGGAATTCGACTTGATCCATTGATTTTCTAATGTACTTGTTATAAGTGGGCTGCAGACGAAATTAAATTGTGGAGCTATGAAGTAATGAAAAAAAAAGGAACAACTATGTAAACTATATTAAAATACACCTCTTCAATAAGTGCAGCATAGGAACAATGTGCATTCCTTAATAGACAGAGGCAAAGAAAAGAAAAGTGGACAGGGAAGGAAAGTAACAAAAGAAAGTAGAAGCGGCAAATCCTATGGAGAGGAGGCTGACAATCAGACCAAGGAAACAACAAAGAAGCATACACAAACAGCAATATATATTGGAATACAACAGAGAGTAATAACAAGTAACACAGAGAGCAATGCACAGAGAGGATGATAAACAGAGAAAGTCAAGGAGGGAGAAACACTTGGAATGAGATGTGAAAGAGATGATGAGCAAAGGGAAGAAAGTTTTTTTCTACTCTGTGTGACTCAGATAGTAATGTGGTAGCCTGATGTGGCTTCAGCCTTGATTCCACTGAAAGGTCAAAACTTTTACCTGTAAACACTTTTCTCTTATCTCCCTGTGTATACCACGCATTTACTTGCTCACAGTGTCAAAGTCCATGTGTGCAGCTTGTAGTGAATGTGTCTTTAAAAGTGTGTGTGTACTGTGTTTCCACTCAGCACCCATTGGTGCCCATTCTTTCTGCTCCAGCCAGGACTGGTGTCACCCTGAAGCGAAAGAGCCTGCGTTATGACTATGGCCAACACGGACAGACTAAATGCCAGTTAGCCTGCTGTTTATGGGTGTGTGTGTGTGTGTGTGTGTGTGTGTGTGTGTGTGTGTGTGTGTGTGTGTGTGTGTGTGTGTGTGTGTGTGTGTGTGTGTGTGTGTGTGTGTTTGTGTGCCACTGTCAAAACACCAATTCTAGAGTACTTCCGCACCAGGGATTTATCTGAACCACCAGTGCTAGACTAAAAAATTTGACATTATTTTAGTCCAGTGACAGTCAGGGTGATAACTGCCAAAGCTGTGAGGGGCTTGTGAACATTTGGAGATTCATGCGTGGTCTAATACTTCATTGACTTATTATTTTATTGCTGACAATACCACAAGAAGTTAGTGTCAGTTACTGTGAAAAAGTGAAAAGCTGGGAAATCAGCTAAACAGAAGGTTCATTTTTCATCAACTGGATTTGCTCAGCAGTTGACTCGATTTTGTCCATCTTGCAAAGGCAACAGCATGAATATCATCATCTTCATCCCTGCTGTCACAATATTGCCATCAACATTAACACAATTAGCTTTACCCATCAATTCGCTTCCACTTACCTTGTTGTGTCCAGAAGAGAGTATTGAATCCACAGAGAGTATTTAATTTGACCTAAGCAGAGCTAACCATTTTTTAGTGATTTTTTAAATTATTATTATAGATCTATGCTAAAGTTTCTAGCATCGGTTGGGTTTCTGAACCAAGTCCATCCCATCAGTAGAGGCTACTCATAGTCAAACCCCGCCAGCTCACTGTCCCACTGCCTCAGTGGTTAGAGTGCCAGGTCATTGGTCAGATGGTTGATACAGGTGACCCCCGTGTGATGGAGGTCACACAAGGAAAGGAGATTGTGGACAGAAATGGATTAAGGGTGGATGAGGTGTTGCTGAGTGAAAAGCATCAGCGAAGTCTGTCTAAGTGGCTGTAGATTAATGGAAAGGTTGCTGTACTCTATGTGCTTTCTGTGTAATTGGAAAGGGGAAGACTGACAGAGGGGGCTTTACCTGTATTTGCCCATTAAGTGCATTGACTTTAAATTTGTTAGCTGAAGGCCTTTCAAGTAGATTCATATGGAAAACAAGCTGCTATTCTGTGATGATTTATTTAAACAGCTCAATGTTTAATAATTACATAAATATGTTCTCAATTAATAACTGATTCAGAGGCTTCATTCAGAGTATCAAAACAAGGTAAATCTAATGAATGAGAAAAGGTTTGCGGAACAAAAACATGGAGGAAATGTTCAGATGCAGATAGAGAAGACAAAAGAAAAAAAAAGAATGAGTGAGATATGGGGAAGCAGGGTGTCGGCTATATAAATATACAGGTGCCTCTTGCCGCATGTGCCTAATACTCAAAGCCGAATATTGAATATCCACAATTTCCTTAATCCTGAAACTCTCCACTCATTTTCTCTGCTACTCTCTCCCCACTTCATTCTTCCCTGCTGTTCCTCTTGCTCTAACACATTCCACTTTGAAGTGTAAATGTGTGCTTTTGGACATATCTGAGCATACAATAAGTGCATACTTGAAAGTGCGACCGTGTATTGCATGTGCATGTATTTAAATGCAAAAGATGTGTGTGTTCAACCTATATGTGAGTTAAGAGCAGGCAGGTGGGTTTCTATGTGTGTTATTGTGATGTCTTGCACGCATGCTTGCATACATGTGATCGTATAAAAGCAATGTTAAAGCTGCACACACAGCAGATGACCTAAAGCCAGACACTGCTGTGTTTGGTCAAATCTCACAGCTGAGAGGAGAGAGACCACAGCTGACTCACACACTGCACCATCAAGCACTGGTGTGTGTGTGTGTGTGTGTGTGTGGGTGTGTGTGTGTGTGTGTGTGTATGTGTGTGTGTGTGTGTGTGTGTGTGTGAGAATGTGTGTGTGTGTGTGTGTGTGTGTGTGTGTGTGTGTGTGTGTGTGTGTGTGTGTGTGTGTGTGTGTGTGTGTGTGTGTGTGTGTATAGAGAGAGAGACAATGACAGAAAGGAAGGAAAACATGGAAGACATAAAAGAGGGAGGAATGAGGGCAAGTAAGAATAAAGAATAGTGCTTGGTCATTTCAATAAAACTACAACAAAGCTTACAAATGGAAAAAGACAGAAACTGTGTAATTGAGATTAGCAGAGAGAGAAAGAGAGAGCTCATGTTTGTACCCTGTGTAGGTAACAACATGTTCTGCCCTCTAGACCAATAACTGGTCTGTTGGATGCATTCAAATTGAAAAGCATATGAGAGTGTCTACCTTATTATGTGCATCCCTCTACCTCTCTCCATTTCCCTCCCGGAATTCTATTTCGCCTTTTCGCTGTCTTCATTTTTCTTTTAAGCTCTCTTTCCATCTGTCTTATTCTTCATCATTCTCCATTTTTTCCACCCCTCTTCTCTTCCCTATTAATTTGGATGGAAATCATGGCTACCTCAATACTATAGCCATAATCAATCACTTTTCTTCTGTAGTTTAGCTTTACCTGTATTCACTCCTGCACATTTCCTTCCTGTTTCTTTTGTGCCATTTCTGTAGACGTGTCCTATTGGCTTTAGACAGGGCTTGTTGGAGCCAGGAATTTGTGTTTACCGCTAGCTGCCATCTTGTCAGTTGTTTAGAGCCAAAAAAGCCACATTTTGGCAACATTGTGGAGTCTGCATCGAGTAGATTTTGGTCAAGCAATCGCAATGGGTATTTAGAGAAGAAAGCTACCTGTCAATCAAGCAATACGCTCTCACTCTAGCAACGAGACATGGCACAAGGAGTCACTGCTGGGTTTGATGAGAATTCAAAATATGTGAACCACATGCTACAATTTAGCATTCACAGTCATCAGATATCAACCCAAATGTTCACCTTTTGAATATTTTTGAGTTACATCCAAGTAAAATATATGCCCAAAGCTTAGAGGCTGTTGGCTCACGGCTCAACACTTTACTAAGAAACGGGGATATATATATATATATATATATATATATATATATATATATTTTTTTTTTTTTTGTCAGCCATAAATACATAAATGCACAAAGTATATTTATTTGTTCCTGTACTTCACAAGATAATTTGGTGGCCTTTCCAGCTGGCCTAATGTGCACACTGCGTCTTCAGGGACACTCAACCGTGGTGGTTACTGCTTGTTCGCTCATACTCCCTTACTGCTTAAGACCCCTCTTTCCTCACTCTCCAATCCATCCTTCCCCGCCCTTCCATTTATCTCGCTCCCTTGCTCTCTTTTTCTGTGTTGTTGCCTGGGCTAATTGTTGCATCATTCTAGCACTGAAGTCGGCCTGTGTAGGAAGCGTGGCTGATCGCCACTGGGTCTAACGTGGCATGGGGGATGGGGAATTGAACAAGCATTGGACGTCAAAGCTGGTTAGCTTCACACGGAGCTCCTGTCACAACTACACTCACAATACAACCTGTTTACTACCCAGGCCCCCTGCAATTACCAGCTCCCCAGCAGGGGCCAAGCTGGCGCCTGGGGAGCACTAACACCATCAAAAGAATAGGAGGAGGAAGAAAGTGGGAGAAAGGAAAGGGGTGGGGGGTGGGGGACATTAAGAGGCTGAGGCAGTGTAGTGGTGTAAGTGACGAATCCTAGGAGGACAAGCATTGG